>NC_141382.1:41682504-42153401 GCF_017979445.1 Akebia trifoliata
ATATTGCATTTGCAGCACTTTGTAAGGCCTATAGGCAATTTCATATGCTTGAGGATTACATTTCGCCCAAGAACTCAAAAAGCATCAAATACGCCTTGGGAATTTTAATACATAGGAAACATCAATATAATTCATTCCAAATTTCACAAAATATTTTTTTCTGAAGGGCTATAGTTCATATTTTACATAAACATAAAAAAGAATGTGCCGAAATAAGATATGGATCACAAAATTTTATTGCCAATATATAAATAGTATAGCTAGGAACAAAATATCTGAATAAATTAAGATTTGTTTGAAGTGCCTACGATTGTCCAGTGGATAGTGTACTTTAGACATGACAAACACCTCATAAATGAGGTGTCCTTGTTGACAATATAAAAATAGTAGCGGGGAACAAAATACCTTAATAGATTAAGATATGTTTTAAGTGCCGGCGATTGTCTAGTATATGTAGATATAGTGTGGTTTACACACGACAAACACCTCAGAAATGAGGTGTCATTGTTGCATATAGACAGAAGAAAAAACATAAAAATTTCAAAATGACTAGTAGTGGCTCTCATAAATTTCCAGTTTTCATCCAAATGATGATATACCTATCAGAATAGCGTATATTGCCAGAATTAGGCATGTAATCATAGAGCCACTAACATAAAAAAGAAGATCCTACAGAGTACAGAGGCAATTCCTTGTGACTTTTTAAATATGCCATGAATTAGAACTTCACAGAAAAAACAAGGAACAAGTGGAATGACTGCAAAAAGAACAAGTAATGGTACCGACCAAGGGACGATATAAAGCCATACAAACCACTTGTTCGATGAACCTTCCAGTGTTAGACCTCTTGTTAAGACTCCGATCTTAAGAAGATTTTGCTTGTACAGATACTAAGATAGGGAACATCCCAAGATAGGAAACGATGGTGAGAAAACATATCCAATAAACCCACCCAGATCTAGGGATTTTGTTCCTATGGAAGTGACAGAAAGAGTGTATATCACGAGATTAGGAATTTGTAGGACCTGACGGAGATAGCATGTGAGTAACTGTTTATCAATCACGATTGATTCAGAAACAGAGACCAAAAGATTCCATTGTTTCCCCCATATATCCACAATTTCCCATTGTGAAAGAAAATCAAAAGATAAAACAGTATGTAAAAAAAATTAAAAATCAAAGAAAAAGTTATAAGAATAAAAAACACAAATCCTGAGATTGACAAATCATATATTGTTGAAGTTTAATCTCACATTATGATTATCCTTGTCGCATAATGAAATCAAAATAAATAGAAGATACATAAAAGAGGGGAAAAAGTACAAGAAAGAATCATCAGAGATGGAACAATGAAAATCATGCAACTGAGTTTCATATTGTTGAAATTGTTTCTCATCATATGATTCTACTTGTTGCAGAATGAAATATAACTACCACACTAAAAAAGATGGGACAAAAATGATATCAGAAAGAGAACGACTATGGTGGAGATGGGGCTACTAGTGGTGGTGATATTGTGAAAGCATGGAAGACAGGACCAAAAAATAGCTAATGTTTGAACCAAAGAAACAAACACAACATAAGTCCTCTTCATCTCTGCTCAGAAAAATGAATTTTCTTCTCATGGATTTTTGAACAAATCTCTGAAGTCTGACATGTGAAAATTTCATAATTCATCACCACAGGAAAAAAAAAATATGCAGAAGAAGCTTTAATAGCTATGCATAAATAAACAAATCCATCATAAGCAAATGTTTAATTAATAAAAATTTTAACGACCAAAACCAAAAAAGTAAACTCTGCTCAGAAAAATGAATTATCTTCTCATGGATTTGTGGAAAATCTCTGAAGTCTGACATGTGAATAATTTCATAATTCATCACCACAGGGATATATATATACATATAAGATCGGGTTCAAAAGAATAAATTCTAGACATAGCTTTCTGCCCTACATGGGCTAAAAGTTTTGGAATGGGCTGATTTTTTTGTGAGGATGACCTCAATGGTGAGTAGAATATCCTCACAAAAAATCAGCCCATCCTGAAATTTCTAGCCCCAGTTTACAAGTTAAAGAATCATGGACCATCAATTTTTACTGTTCGGAAGGCAAGGCCTCTTGGTGCCTGAGGTCATGTCTGAGTGAAGCAAAGCACAATAAAATTATAAGAATGAAAAAAAAAAAAAATTAATAATGAAATATATAATTATAATATGTATAAATATGAGTTTTATAAACAAGTTCAAGTATTTCAGTTCAAGAAGAAAAACACTCAACAATAGTACAAAAAAATTAGAGATGAATAAGGAAATGGGAAGAAAAAGTAGTAGAAGCAGGCCAACAACAACTAAGGTTTCAAATATCGTATTGGAGGAATGTTTCTATTAAAGAAAAGGACAATATTGTATTGGTCGATACATCCAATACATTCTTGAAACAATCAATGTTTCTTATCAGTCTTGGCCGTTGCCAATACGTATCAACTGATATAGTCCGATGATTTGAACCATGGCTAGGGCTATCAATGGGCAGGTTTGGAACGACCATTGTTGAGCCCTAACCCAGGGCACTAGAGAGACAAACTCTACCTTAGACCATCCCTATAATCTTATTGTGCCTAAGATGACTAAGCTCGAGCGAATAAAAATGACAAAATATAAAATTCAATATTCTTAATGGTAAACATATTTTTTTGTATGTAAAAATGTGAATCAAATCTGAAATTTGTGCTTATTTAAACAAAATACATCTATTTTAATTACTTTTTAGTGAGGCATGAGCCTAGTAAGCCTTGTGCCTTAACTGAGGCACAGTCAGGGCATACGCATTGGTGCCCCTCAATTACACTGTCTTGCCTCACATTAAGGTGCCTTCAGTGCGCCCTGCCTTAAGGCGTGCGTATGGCGCTCGCCTTGACAACAGAGATCACCACAGGGAAAAATATACATACGTGTATATATATAAACTAGTAGAAGTTGTTGATTTAACAGCCACACTTAACCAAACAAAAGAACAAACTATTATTACCCAATGTTCAAATAACATAAGAAATTACAAAGAATCATCTTTCTTAAGAATAATGATTTTCTTCATCAACTTTAGGGAAAATCTAACATCTGGCACATGAAATTTTCATAATTCCACAGAAGCATGTATGAGAGATGTCGAGACGCATCTGATGTCACACACCATTACAAAGTGCCAAATAAACCACTCCCACAAACTCTTTTTGTCAACGTTACCCATATCACTAAAATGCACTCTATGTTTCAAAATATATATTTTTCCTGAAGGACTTATTCATATTCGAGTATATAAAGCATAAAAAAGAATGTAACTAAATAAGGTAATATACATCACAAAATTATATTGCCAATATATAATAGAATCTGGAACCAAAACATTGAACAAATTAAGATTTGTTCAATTGCCAACATTTGTCCGACAGCTGGACATGGAGTAGTTTTGATGTGACAAATAATTCATAAATGGGTAGTAATTGTTACATATAAACAGAGAACAAACAATAGATAGACTTCAAAATGAGTAGTGGCTCTCATTCATCTAGAGTTTTTCATCCCAGTGATGATGTACATATCAGAATAGCGTATATTGCCAGAATTAGGCACGTAATCATAGAGCCACTAACGTAAAGATGACCCAATAGAGTAACTTCATTTTGACTTCTCAAACATACAAAACATTAGACCTTTACAGAATAAGCACCAATGTAATAGAGGGTATAGAAGGAAAAGAGGGAGCAAAAAGGTGAAATGGCTTCAAAAAGAACAAGCAACGGTGCTAACAATGGATGGTAGCTTGGTTCAAAATATTCAACTTATCGGGAATGTAACGTCATTTGTACGTATCAAAATGTATTGATCCAAACAGTATCAGTTTCTCTTGACCGAGATATAGACCAAAAAGTTTCTTTCATTCCCCGGTGCATCACAGCTTTTTTGGAGAAAGAAAAATCAAAGAAGGAAGAAAATAGTATAAAAAAATTAAAATTAAAAAAGAACAAGAACATGAGATCATCAGAGACTTAAATACAATGAATCATGAAACTGAGTAATCATATTGTTGCAGTTGTTTCTCATCATATGATCGTTCTTGCTGTAAAATGAAATAACTACACCAAAAAAGTTGGAACACAATTGATGTCGGAAAGAGAATGAAAACCACAATTTCATGGAAAATAGTTGCACTAAACTACTAATCTTACTCCTCAAATTTAAACATTGGAAATAATAAATCTACCAAACATTTACATAAAAAAAATGTTAATAACCTAAGCTACATAAAGAAGATCCAGGAAATTAAATAGGATACTAAGATCAGTGGAAAAAATACGATTTTTTGTGCAAACTATGACAAATTTTCATCAAATTTAGTTTTACTAAACTACTCAATAAATGCTAATCGAAACCCTCACATCCATTCAACAAATCTACCAACCATTTGTCCAAAAAAAAAGAATTGCAATAGCCTAAGATACGTGAAGAAGATAACCATCAAATATAATACTCAATTGTAATAACCTAAGCTACATGAAGAAGATCCATGAAATAAAATAATATACCGAGATTAATTGGAAAAAATGAGATTTTTTTGCAAACCTTGACAAAATTTCCGAGTGTTTTGGTCGACCCACGAGAAGAAGTGAAGACATCTTCAATCCCAGCGAATTGCAAGACTTTCTTAGGAACCCTAGCAGCCACGATACCAGCACCACGAGGAGCAGGAACCATCCGTACAGTTACAGACCCACATTTACCTGTAACCTTACACGGCACAGTGTGAGGTTTCCCAATCTTATTACCCCAATAACCTCTCCTCACAGGAATCACAGAAAGCTTAGCAAGAATTATAGATCCACGGATCGCAGTCGCCACTTCTTTGCTACACTTCACACCTAAACCAACATGACCGTTACCATCACCAACGACAACAAAGGCCTTGAACCGGGTTCTTTGTCCGGCTCGGGTTTGTTTCTGAACCGGCATGATCTTCATGACTTCGTCCTTGAGTTGAGGACCGAGGAGGGTGTCGATGATTTGGTGCTCTTTGACAGGGAGAGAGTGGAGATAGATCTGTTCCAAGCTCTTGATTCTTCCTTCTTTGACGAGACGTCCGAGCTTCGTTACTGGAACCCACTTCTCTTCTTCTTCGCGACGGCCTCCACCTCGTCTGCCACCACGTCTGTCTCCTCGGCCACGATCACCACGACCTCCTCGGCCAAATCCTCTGCCGAAGCCTCCTCGATCTCCACGTTCTCCTCCTCTCTCCGCCATGGTTGAGGTCTCTGGTTACGGTGGCTTGGCTGGGACTGTGAGAGAGTAGAGAAAGAAACGATAAATACACTTTGGTGTTAGGGTTAGGGTTTTATATGTTTGCTGGGAAACCCTAGCGTTTCATGATTTGAGTCTCATAGATTTGGAGGAGTTGTCTATAAGACACCAATCCCTCGTATTATTTGAAGTTCTATTGGCACTCCATCTTGTACTTATTACACTCCAACTAAATTTTAAAAATAAAAAATTACTAGGTGTGAGTTTTTCCATTTTAGAGCTGCTGTTGCCACAGCAACTGTGTGAAATTCTTTGGTGATTTACATAAGAGTTGGTGTGACACTAGCAAAAGTTGGTGAGGAAATAACAATTCTTATTTTTCTAAGGGATTAAGGTGATCGTCAAACCGCATTAAAAAAAAAAAAAAAGAGTCATAATGACCTCAACCCAGAAATGGGGGAGACCTTGATGTGGTGGCACGCATGTCCATAGATGCATTTTACTCGTATCTCAGAGAAATGCACTACAAGCATACGTGCACCATCACGTCAAAATGTCCCCATGTGTGGTCACATAAAATAAAAAAAAAATCAAACTCTTACAAAGGAGTGCCTTCGCATCCTCCATGATAATACAATCTCACTGGGGTACACCATACATGGTAGACTCACATACAGATTGATAGCATTAAAGCTAAAAGAAAAATCAGCTGCTTTATTAGCCTTCTCATAAATAAATCTAAAATCCACCCCCTCAATCAGTTATTGTATTAGCTTCTCTCACTTTAGAAAAAATATTAGGTTTGGATATTTTCTTCTCTTTGATCGAGAGAGATTGAAAAGCAGAGCACGAGATCAACACTAAGAGGTTGGAGTAAATGATCGTCATTAATGTGAACTTGTTCCTTTTTATGATTATTGTCTATGGTGGTAATACGTGGGTTTTTTTTTTTTTTTTGTTAATCTTCACTAATGCTGAGGTGACATAGGATATTTACTGCGATTCTCACAATTCTGACGTGGATGTGCACATAATCATAAAGGTGTTTCGTCGCGATACGGAAAAAAAAAAACATCATGTCAAAATTGTGAGAATCATAGTAAAGCCCGTGTCACCCCAGCACAACTCTTTTCTTTTTTAAGTATTATGAAGAAAATTTTGATGAGCAAATATTAATTCTAATTTTAAATGGGGTGAGTTAATTTTTAGTTCGTAAGTAATGAAAAAAAAAAGTTAAATGATTTGATTATAATAAATAAAAGTTGGAGCACCAAAAGAATTTCTCTTATATTGATCTCATTCCATCTTGTTTATATGGGCAGGGGCGGAGCTAATAAGGAGATAGTGGGGGCAATTGTCCTCACAGAATTTTGAGATACCCTTATATTTTCAATTTAAGTACATGTCCCATTTGCCCCTACCCCCTCACCTCCCTGTTCAATTTTTTCTTTTTGTAAATGGCATTGCCTCTTGATTGGGCCTAAAAGGCCTCCTCTCATAGATTAATTGAAAATAATTTAAATATTCTTTTTTTCAACTTTCAATCCAAAACCTCTAAATTTCTCCCCAAAATCATTCGTCTTCAAGTTCTTCACCTGTACAGTTAATTATAGTATGCCCCCACTAAAAAAACAAATTCCTGGCTCTGCCTGCGTATGGGATACTATATATTTTATGAATATATGTCCAATAATTCATTTAAAAATTTAGTGAAATAATAATATAAGAAATAGGGACTTGAAATATTGCAAATTGTCTTGAAAGAGAGGATTGCCTTCAAGAATGTGCATTCATGGTTAATATATATCTCCACGTGCTTTCCAAAGGAAAAAAGTTTATCCATGAAAGAACCTCACGGCCATGGTGATGCTGAATTGGCAACAAAACCACCTCATCTCTAGCAATATACGACTTGTGCCCACCAAACTGCATCAAAATTTTCACATCTTATCACCACCCCCACCCCTGTATTTAAAACTTCCAATGGAGGAATGACTTCTAAAAAATTCAAATTTTCACATTTCAACCAACAAACAAACAAAATTCTAAATTCTAATGAGGTTGTTGAGTACATTCTGAACCTGCTTCACAGACCCTTCAGAGCAGTCAGTTTTTGATACCGACTTTGGGGAAGTTCATCTCGCCACATTATACAATGTATGACAATCAAGCTTCGAAAGTCCAAAGACCCTTTCAAGGGGGGGTAAAGAAATCAACAAAGAGTGCCTAATTTAGAAATGAAAAAGAAAATAATATCCAAAAAAATACTGACAAAGACGATCCTCGTGTGAGGATATAAGATTTTCCCTTTTGATTGTACAACTGAACGACAGCTCCAACCAGCCACAGCACTTAAGTGAGAATGATGGCAGCAATCACCGCTCCCCAAAATACAAAGTTACAGCACGAAGTGAGATCCTACTTGGTGGGGCTTCCAGGTCCATAGAACTATGTCAGCAACTGAGATATAAATTCTCAAGATAATAAATAATCCACAGAAATTGACCCAATCTCATGGTTTTGACCGCTTTTGTTTCTGTGAAACAAATCGAACTCCATGCTTCTCGAGGTCCAAGGTCCGGTCTCTGCCATCATCTAGATGAACAGCTAGCATCGATGTGCCTTCAGTCACATTAGTAACCACTCCCTTGTGCCTACAAGGAAAGGAATAAGTATTTATCCAGCACTGTATCTGTATCTGTATTTTTAATTTTATTTTTTCTGAAATTTGGAAAACTATCCGTAATCTGAAGTTCATGGTTTCATACAATCCACGAGTGGTATTCAAGTTTTTTCTTCATGAATTTCAGAAGCTAAAAGCATTTGAAAATTTAATGTTGCAAAATGGGGAAAAAAACATTAATTATGAAAAAAACAAACTCACCAGGAACTATCAGATAGCTGATGAACTTCAACTCTCTTTCCAATTGCGTCCTTACCCAACTTCTTCAATATCCAGTTGGCCTCCATGACCTCATTAATTGGATTGTCCTGATGCTCTTGCGAGTCATTATCATCTTCCCTAACTTGGGTTTTCTCCAATAAAGGTGACGGTCTTTTTCTTTTTGACCTCTGGCCTTTGATGGAACTCTTCTCTTCCTCGCTATGAGGAACCCACGAATTCCGGTTGTCAATATAAGGATTCTTGAATTTTAGCTTCAACAGTGGTTTGGGATCTTTGGGCAACGAATCCAGACCAGAGTTGGTGCATGCATTATTTTCATGTCTTTCACTTCGAATATTAGGTGTGCTTTTTGAATGCCTCCTCAGAGGAACCTCATCATGTCCTAACCCAAGAGATTCGGTTTCAGGCTCTATCACAGTTGTCTTCCCCACAGCAGTAGATTCGTATCCCTCTCTTATACTTTCAAATCCAGTTTGAGGGTTTGAATCAGAAATATCCGACCTCATTTTTCCCAACTTTATCAAGCTACCTTCCTGGCCTCTATACTTCGAGCTTTTCATCTGATTTGCATTATCTAGTTTCTCCCCTGCAAATACAAAAGCAATCAATATTTGGCTAAAAAAAATCAAAATAAAAATAAAAAATTTGAAATAATGCCTTCCATTTTTGAATGCTTAGCAATGATAAAGCGAAAACAAATAACCATTTATTCACCCACTCCACGAAAAAATTCAGACAAAAATATAATATAGTAACTCAGCACACTAGTAAAAAACGAAATCTTAAGCTGACTCGACTCCTGCAGAGATATGTCAACTATAAACTATCATCTTAAACTAAGCAATACCTTTACCATCAAAATGTCTGCCTATTCCATCATTTCTCTCAACCATGGGTTTCTTATCATTGGCCTTTTGCTGGCTTGTACCTTCACTGCCTCCTGTTCATAAAATGCTACCAAATAAGTTCAGAGGAACACGAAAAATTTTCAATAAGGAGCGGTACAAGTAGATGAATACAAAAGGGAACTTCTATTTTAAAAGTTCACACTTTTTTTCTTTTTTTCTTTTTTTCCTTTTGATGACGGGTTTGTCCGGACCCATAGGCCCGACCAGCAAGGGCGAGGCAACTGGCCTCTTAGAGCATCATATCTTGCCCAAATCCCCTGGGTACAATCAATACCCCACAAACCACATATACCAAGTAAGCCAGGAAAAATCCCTGTGGGTGGCCGATGAGGGGGCTTGAACTCAAAACCTCTCCCTTTTTAATAGTTCATACTTGTTGGCCACTTAGATTTTCTTTTTCTTGTTCTTTTCAATTTTATTTTTTATTATTTTATTATTTTTATTTTTTTGTGGGTGGGTGGGGGGTGGGTTCATGAGTTGTCTTTCCTATTTTTGTTTGGTCACTACAAAATGTTAGAGGAGGAACAAATAGACAAGTAGAAAGTGAAAGTAATTGAAATGCCCAGAATAGAAGGATGGAGTTGACATTAAAGGATGCAACAAGGTTGCATTTTGTTTTTATAGGATAAACAAGGAATTAAATATCGATTTTGATGTCTACTTAAATCATCTTGGGAATGGAAATATTTTGATCAGTGTGGAAATCAATACAATTTTCAAGGAAATGATGGAAATATTATGAAAGATAGAAATGTTGAGGAGTTTTCATTGAAAGTGTAGGAAATGATCAAACAAACATAAAACACACCAATGAGTCATCAAACTATAATAAACAATCATATGAATTATGAAAATGAAGATCAATAGTGTAACTACATGTTGGCATAAGTATCTAAGAATCTGACACATAAACAACTATATGCTTTATGGAAATGGGAATAATGTCACGTAAACTACAAATAGTTTAATATAAATTACTTTCTTAAATGAACATATTATTATGTACTACTTATTTTTAAATATCTATGAATAATTGCAAATAGATCTAATTAATTAGATCATGGATGATTGTCTGTGCGTACGAATATAAATATTTCAATCGAAGTTTCCTATTCGTCGAAATATTACACTTTTAGAACTACAATATGATTATTTCGATCAAAATTCACCGAAATATTTCGTGAAATGAATAGTAACTTCCATCGAAATATATACAGAAAGAAATTGTCGGCTAAATTTCATGTCAGACCTTGTGGTAGTGGAAATATGTCAAATTTAATACTACGAGTATAAAGGTGAAGGTGGGAATTTTGATCCCTGGTATGTGATCACTCACAAAATTTACCAGCTTAATAAGTTGGCACCTTCTCTTTTTCTTTGTTTTTTGCTTGGTGGTGTTAGTGGTTAGCAGTTAGCATTTAGTATAAGAAGGGATGTTTGAAATAAGACCTTGAGAACAACCTCCACAAGGTCTTACCACTTAGCTAAGTGGTCCTTCTTAAGTTGGCACCTTCTATATCAAATGCAATTACATATAGTAGGAATGTAAGATTACAGAAAAAATAATGTTGAAATGACCTCAGGCTGGAACCTTATATCACACTTCTTGACGTGAAAGTGCATAGGAACCATAGATGCTTTTCATTGAGATACAAGTAAAAAAGTATCTATGGTTCCTATCCACTCACGTCAAGAAGTGCGATATGAGGTTCCAGCTTGAGGTCACTCAAGCATGACTCTTATAGAAAAGAGCGATAAGGTTGAAAGACCGCCTTGACTACTGATCAAAAAAACAAAAGACCACCTTGAGGGTTTGACAACTATTGACATCTTATTTGTTATGTTATGCATGTTTTTTTTTAATTGTTGAAGATTGATGATTGGATATATAAGGTATTTTTCTCAAAATGTCATCCATTAAGGTGAATCATTAAACAAGAACCAACAAAATTATATTCTTTCTTTTCTTTTCTTTTTTAACTTTTTATTTCACTGGTTCATTTATGATATCAAATTTGTTGCATCTTTTATGGAACTTTTAGAGAATTAAAAAAAAAAAAAATTAAGGCCCTACGAAGGCAAAAACTGTCCCATAAATGCACTGCACATTTCAAAATGTTTGGATCTTTTTCAACAACTGTATTATTTATTTATAAATAATAACTACATTAAATTTTGTTATATATTTATGGAACTTTTAGAGAATTAAAAGAAAATATAAGGATAACAAATCATCTCACAAAGGAAAACTGCTCGTAAAAGCACTGCGCTGTTTGTAAGTGTTGGGATTATCCGTGAATGAAAAATTTTAAAAGTACCGATCAGAAAAAAAAAAAAAACAAATTTAAAAGCTGTCTAGCCTAAAGCAATTTAAGTAGAGCAAATCTGTACATAGGGAAATCCCTTTCTTTATTGTTACTTGTATCCACAATATTTACCAAACACACACACACACAAAGGAAAACTGTGAGTAGTTTTGTCATATAGGGAGGTCTCATCAGCCAAAAGCAATTTTATGGAACTTTTAGACAATTTATAAGAAAAATAAGGATCACAGATAGTCTCACATAGGAAAACTGCTCATAAATGTACTGCACTATTTGTAAGTATTTGGATTATCCATGAAGAAAATAATTTAAACAAGATCTTTAGCCAAAAGCAATTTATATAGACCAAGTCTGTATATAGGGAAGTCTCTTCTGCATTGTCTTTTTGTCATCCACGATGTCTACCAAAAATATATTACTCATTAGTTTGCTTGCAAAAAAGATCACATACCATTAGAAGCCGTTAAATCTTGCTCTCTATGACAGCTTGAAGTTTCCGACCTTGGAGAATTAGTCACATTTCTGTTTCTTCCACCTAGATGAATAACTAGCTTTGTTCCCTTCACAGTCTCCTGCTTGCTAGCCTGTTTTACAATGCCTTCCCCATGGTCTGCACCATGTAATTTACTACTCTTAAAGTGGATAACTCTGGGGGCCTTATCTTCCTTCCTCACTGCAACCTCATCAATGAAGTTGTGCTTCACAATTCCAGCTTGATTGATAGAGCATTTCTCCTTGGTGTCGCCACTCCTGACAATTGGAGATGAAAGTATCTCTTGCCCTACATTTCTATATGACTGCATACCATCATTCTTTTCATCACTTAAGCTAAACTCAAATGATTGTCTATCATTCAGCCTATCGAAACTTTGATGAACTTCAGTTTTACCCGTTGATGACAACTTATATCCTTTTTTCTTTCCATACTTTTTGCTTCCAGACTTCTTCCCATATTCCTTAGTGTTCTTTGTTACTTTATGAATCGATCCTTTGACAGAAAATTTTAAGGAACGTCCATGCTCATGTTTTAGTATAATGGGGCTGTATTCTTCATCATCCGAAAATTTGTCTTCTTGAGAGGGCAATCCAGCAGCAATCCTCAAGCTTGCAATTTGATCTCGATCAGCTCTGTCTCTCCTTCTCCAAAGCTCCTGAACAGCATCATCAGGATCCTTGACCTAGCCATTTTGTTTAAAAAAATCTTTCATATTAGCAAGTATGCAAATAACTTCCCCACCCAAAATTATCACATACATTATACATACCTGGTAACACTCTCCACGACACGCAGCACATTTGTAATGTAGATTTCTATCAGCTTGAAACTGCATATACTTTTCATCGCTGCACAGTATAAATGTATATATAATGAAATCATAGTCATAACCAAGGATTACCTGCTAAATTACAGAAAATAAAAACTTTCTTAAATAAAGCACATATTAGAATGCCATACATATTCCAGAAGAAAATTTAGAAAAGGAAAGATCTCTAAGCAAAGAGATTGCAATTGAAAATTCTAACCCATAACCAGATAGCAAAGTTCATAGATACAGAAAAATTCTGAGGAAGTTGGCTGTCTTAAGTCCACATTGATGTGCTTTACTTAAAGGAGAAGGTAATAGAAGAAATTGGCACTTGTCTTCATTGGGATGAAAGATGGGTGAACCAAAGACAAGTAGATGGTGTCCAAAAGAAGCCAGAGCATTGAATCTCTAGGTATCAACGAAGAAAATTTCACATAGGAAATACACACAAGTAATACTGTCCAAAAGAACTTGCAGCTATTTTATAAAGAAACATAGATGGTGCAAATTGCGAAGGTCTACCTCTATGTGACACTGTGGATGCTACGTGGACTTGATGTGAGTGATGACAAGCATAATGAGTGAAGTGAAGTATACTCAACACAGGGGGTAAAGAGTATGTTTGGAGGCTAAAGAGATCTAAAAAGAACACTAAACATTTTGACATCATGCCCATGGAACCACTTCCATCTTAATTTATTAGACTATTTCCTCTACAATCTTCTGCAGCTGTTGGACTATTGCTTTTTCTATCAGGAAGCTCTTTCAAAGTTGGTAAAATAGGGCTCTTTCTGCTAGACGAAAGATCCTTTGGGTATGTTACCTTTTGCAGTGTGTTGGATCCTTTGGAAATGCAGAATAAGCAATTTGTTTTTGTGGCTCATATATATAGGTCAGTCTTCCAAGCTCCAATCTTTCAGATTATAGTGTGTGTGTGTGTGTGTGTTATGACTTATTTCCATAACACCTCATGTTGTCAGCCTCAATATTTGGGATAAGGCATAAATGATGATTTGTATCAGGTTAGAGCTGAAAATAAAATTTATGAAAACAATAAATTTGTTTGAGACAGCAAGCCATCATATATCTAACATGGTAAATTCTTACAAAATGGAGTGTCCTAGATGCATAGACTAGTAATAATTAAATTGATTTAAATAGAGGATATTAAATAGTATAGATACCATAAAATGCAAACCTACATTTAAATGAGATGCTTAGAAACAGTTTTTCAAAACCCAGAGCAGTCCGACGGGCTAGAGTGGAAAAAATTTAGAACCAAACCTGGCCAGTCTGATTTAGGCCCCTCACCCTGCATATAGATATGGAACATGGGAAAACCATTGAATTGCCAATTCAATTACAGGCCCATGCTGTCATAACAAACCAGTCTGATCCATGTAATGGCAAAGGTAGGTTGATTTATGGTAATCCATTCCCACCTCCATCAAAGATCTCATAAGTAGAACTCAGATATGGTATATGTAGCTGGAGGAATCCATATTTTGATGGATAAGCCACAAGCATCCGGTCAACATTCATTTTCTATACTTTTTTTGGCAACAGGATTTTTCTACATCAGTTGTTAGTGGGACTCTGTGATTTCAAAATTTTGACCATCTCCATCAAGTTCTAAAACAAAATTTACAGTATCTGTACCAGAGTTTTGGTGTTTCCTATAGTTTTTGGATAAGACCAAATTTGCGGCCAAAACCGAATTTCAAACATCGTGTTGAGCAGCTTATAAGAAAGAGAGAATATTAGAGCTGTTAAATGGTGTCGGCTGCTGTCTGCTGTTTCCTCTATTTGAGATTGTATCATTTCACATTAAAACCATAAATTCAGAACACCTAGAACTGAACATAAACACAATGAAGAATGATAAAATAATGATAAATGAGAATGGAACAAAAATAATCATCTGTGGTTGAGGTTAAGAACTAGAGTAGGAAAAAACCTGATGCCATCACACAGGCAGTGCACCCATCGCTGGCAAACATCGCAGCAAACCATGGGTGTTGATTCAGAATCTCTATAAACCTACAAATGTTGGAAAATAATCAAGTCAAATTCTTCAATGGAGTCAAAAAAGATTTAAAATTCTCCCAAGATTTACAGGCATAACTCCAAAGAGGCACCTTGTGTGTGTGTGTGTGTGTGCGAGAGAGAGAGAGAGAGGAAGGCAAAGGAATATTCTTCAATAAAACCTTCCAACACTACTAAAAATTCCAAAGCCAAATGCAGTGTGCCAGTCTAAAGATGGAGCATCAAACTGAAAATTGAAATATCTTATCTCGATCTACACCACTAAGTTCATATATAAAAAATGTGACATGAAATAATAAAACCCAGAGATTCATGATCCTATATGAAAAATATGGTACCTTCAAACAAACAGGGCAGTAATTCCCCTTCACAAATAACCTCCCACAAGCATCACAACAGGTGTATCCTAGAAACCATCTGCAAGTTTTAAGAGTAGACTCTAATTCACCATCATGTTATAAAAAAAAGGTAGAGTTCCAACAGGAGAAATAAGGCTGATAAACAGATAGACAACAATGTGGATATTAGTAAATCATACAATGAAATAAAATACAACATTAAAAAATTCGATCTATAAGATATTGAGGTTCAGGCATTCCATGCATTAAGCCAGTAGCTAACACATAAAACTAACAGTATTGCAACTTCATTCACTCTTGTGTAATGATCTATCATGCAATTTCATGAGATTGTAATGGCTTTTGCTTCGGGTGGGGTCCCTTAAACCCAGCTTATCAATAAAATAAAATAAAAAATCAGTATTGCTTTTACAGATGGTTGGTTGAATAAATAATGATGTGTACAGACTTGTGGATCATGGTATACAACCGTCGGCCTTGGAAAAGGCCATGGCCACACTAAAGGCCCATATTAAGTCCATCCCCTAAGATAGGCTCCACATCACATCAGTCCATCTAATGGTATTTAGTCAAATTGGTATAGCTCAAAGAACTAATGATGTGTACAGACTTGTGGATCATGATTTACAACCGTAGCCTTGGAAAAGTCCATGGCCACACTAAAGGTCCATACGGTGGCCCATATTAAGTCCAGCCCCTAGGATAGGTTCCACATCACATCAGTCCATCAAAGGATTTTTAGTCGAACTGGTATAGCTCAATAGAAGTTAAGGACCAGAGAATTCTTTCTATCAAATTTAAACCCTTATGATGCCAACTAAGGAAGAGCTTTGAAATAGAGAGTGGGAAGCACCAAGTAACTTTGAATACAACCAAGTAATAGGACAAATTTTCTCATTTATGTCAAATGTGAAATTGGACTAAACATGACCAACTGCACCACATGATCATCACATACCAAAACCTAATGCAAAATAAGACCTATATAGTTGTCCCATAACCCAACCCTACTTGCTGTCATGTTAAAAAAATTACTACACCACCCCTAATGCATAAAAAAATAAAACAAAAATAATAGTTAGAATCTCCTAACTAATACAGCTGCCCACTATTATTTTATTGTTTGCAAAGCCTAAACTACCCGTGTAGATCTTTCATCAAGCAAAGAAGCTCCCAAGTAGCACCCACTTCATTATCATCCCACCAAATCAAGGCTTGGGCTGGATTGTTCAAACTCTTAGTATGCCTCTTGTAAACTTCAAAGGGTCATGATTTATCCCTATTATACAGGGAGGTAAAACTAGCAATACTATCAACACACTCAATTATCATGGTTCAATCACCCTGATGAACAAGGTGACAACTCATTTTATACTCAAAGCCAATACCTTGTACTGAGACCATTTCCTGGAACAGTGGACCCACAGCTATGACATCTCGTATGTTTAGGGCATAGAAACAGTCCACTGGTAACATTCTGCAATTAAAAAAAAAATGTTAGTAAGATTACAACAGTGGATGTCCAGGAAATGAAGGGACAACCCACCTTGTGAGGAGGATGCTGACAGTAGCAATGGTAAGCCCCATCACACCTTTTACAGAACATGAATTTCGTTGGATCTCCAGTTCTCCGGCATATCTAGGAAAACAGAATGCATTAGACATAGCAATACATGCCTAATATCCCAGGGCAACAGTAATCTACAGAAAATAGAGAAGCAATATAATATATCGCGATCGAACCAAGTCTGCTGCCAAAAAAGAACCATATTCATGTTCCTCTGAACTACTTTGTCAAGCAAAAAAGGAGGAAAAAAAATCATAAATAAGTACCCAAAAAGATCCACAAAAAAAGCTGGAGAGATGATGAAGACAAGTTCCCCGATGTAAACCTTGAACAAAATCAAGAAATAACTACCCACAGCAACAATTACCTCACAAGTTCTGCAAGAGGGACAAACCCATGAACTCAAATGAAATAGATCTGCAAAATAATTCCATAAGAACAGGTTATTGGAGCAAAAGTAACTAGAATCGTATGGTCCAGTCAATAAAGATTTTGGATAGTAGTTGAAGGGACCTCTATGTTGACCCCAACTTTTCAGGCAGCTCTTATGATATTTCTTGTCGCAAATTTTGCAGGCAAGCATCTTGATCGCTCTTGCACTTCCCACATTTTCACCATCAAAGCATATCCGACACATTACTTTAACAGTGGAAGAACCCTGATCTTCTCCAACAAGGTCCTGTACTGTTTCTCCAGAGATATCCTGAATGTTGCCCCAAAAATATATATATGCCAAATCAAATAAAAAGCGGATCAAATCAATATCTTAATAAAAAATTTAGAGTGTCGCGGATATAAACATTCCCCATTAAGAAAATAATGAGTTACACTAGTGATAAGCTTGTATTGCAGAAACAGAGACATACAAATGACAACAAATTGGATGGAAAATCAGTAATCTTTCAATGTCGAGGGAAAGAAAATGAACTAAATAGCCATCTACTATAGTACCCTTATTTTATTTTGTTTTCAATTTTATAAATTTGCAATAATCCATCGATCAAATAACCAACTATGATAATTTTTCCAATAAATAATCCACCAATCATTAATGCTTATCTGGGTAAACCAAATAAAAATTGCTTCTTTCTATAACTATTCTACCCATAAACCGATATCACCTGCAAAAAATAAGGAATTAAAACAAAACAAAAGAGAGAGAATAAGAGGGAGAGAATCCAAAATATCCGGGAGAAAAAAAAAAAAAAAAAGAGTACTCATATGATCTAAGAACTTCTAAACAATAGGAAAAAACTCAGAAATCCAAAATTCACAGAAAAAACAAAACAAAACACAATGAAATATAGGAAAATCCTCACCTCCAGACTTCCTCTTTCGAACCTCAAAAATACATACGCACCAAATAAAATAAAAAATGGATCAAGTCAAGATCTTGATCAAAATTTTAGAGTGTCACAGAAATAAACATCCCAAATGAAGAAAATAACAAGTTACTATAGCTGCAAGCTCATATAGCAGAAACACAGACATAAAAATGACAACAGATTGGATGGAAAATTAGTAATCTTTTTTTTTTTTTTTTTTGATCGATAAAATCAGTAATCTTTCAATGTCAAGGGGAAAGAAAATGAACTAAATAGCCATCTACTATACCCCTACATTATTTTATTTTCAAGTTCAAGTTTATAAATTTGCCACATTTCGTTGATTAAATAACAAATTATGACAAGTATTCCAATAAATATTCACACCATTAATGTTTATCTGGGAAAAAAACCAAATAAAATACTTCTTTCTATAACAATTCGAACTAAAAACAGATATCACAAACAAAAAAGGGGGAAAAACAAAAGAGAGATAAGAGGGAGAGATTCCAAAATCCCAAGGGAAAAAACAAATTCAAATACCCATATGATCTCAGAATTTAAAACAATAGTACCAAAGCTCACAAAATTAACAATTATGACTGCTATTCCAAAATTCCAATAAATAATCCACCCATCATTAATGCTTATCTGAGTAAACTAAATAAAAATTGCTTCTTTCTATAACTATTCTACCCATAAACTGATATCACCTACAAAATAAAGGAATTTAAAATAAAAAATAAAAAAAATCGAAATGCCCATATGATTTAAGGAATTCAAAATCCAAAATTCACATAAAATCCAAGGAAAAAAGATTGACCAAAACACAAGGAAATATAGGAAAACCCTCACCTCCAGACTTCCCCTTTCGAACCTTCGAGCATAATCTTCGGCCGCCAACAGAGCCTCGACCGCCTTCTTCTGCATCGCAGCACGCTTCGACTGAACCGATAAAAGCTCCTCCCCATCCCCATCGCCTCCATTACCATCTCCTCCTCCTCCGCCTCCTCCACCTCCACCCCCAAATCCATCTACCACTGTAGGTTGCGGTGGCGGAGGTGGTACAACAATCCGAGGGACCAAAACCTGCACAGTTTTCTTTTCTTTAGCCCTAATTGACCATGGATCGCTCAAGAACTCTTCAACCCTAGAAACCTCCTCCAAGAAATCTTTCCTCCCTTTCTCGCTCTGTAGCTTCTGAGGGAAACCGAGCTTGCAGAAGCAGATTCGACGACTGCAACCGAATACAAACAAATTAAACCGCCATTATGATCAGAGAAAGGAAGTTAGAGAAAGAGATGGAGAAATCTCAGCTAAAGTTGGCGGAGGTTTCGATAAATTTAGAGGAGGTTTTAGTGAGAGACTGTGTGAGTGTGAGAAACCAACCTTGTAATTGGACAAGCAACGTGAAAGGCCATCAATCAGATTTGATTTTTGGGTAATTTTTTGCGGGGCTTTTCCTTCATGTAATCTCAAATCTTTTTAAATTAATAAAATAAAAAAATAAAAACCAAAATAAGAGAAAGTGGTTCTGATGGTAAGCGAAAGAGGGGTGAGATTGAGCTTTGAGGGGTTGGGTTGAAAGATACGATGTCGAAGTAGGGTTCTTTTTGGGTGGTTTAGATGTTAGATTATATACTGTTTTTTATGAGTATTTTAGATATCAACCCTATGTGTTTTTTAATTGATGACATATCCCTTGACCTTAATCTTTTAAAAAAGACTGATAAGAAAATTATCTAAATGCCTGTACATTTATAAAACTTGTTAACCTCAGTCTATCTTCTTCATTCTCTTGTTAAAATCCTTTGATTTTTCTATGAAATTCTATCTTACTTTTTTACAATCGAAGGAGAATTTTGAGGTTGTTGTTGGTGAGGTTATAACTAATAGTTTGGATTTATGAGTTCTTGGTTGAAGGTAAGGGTATTTATGTTGTTTTATTTCTTTTCCCATTAAAGACTGCAAATTAAGGGGTGTATTATTAGTTTGAAAACTACAGGTGTATTTCGAATATTTACCAAATCGGACCCATTCTAACATACCTTTAACCTTTGTCTTCTAAAAGAGACTAATGGTAAATAACATAAATGCCCTCATCTTCTACCACTAACCAAAAACCTTTTGTTTTCTTTAAAAATTAAAGAGGCCTTAAACTCTTGAGCCCCTAAAATATATTTTGTGTTACTTAATCAACCATGTATCATCATTTTGCGAAAAAAAAACAAATCTTGTCTTCAGAGGTTTTAGTGCATGCTTATAATTAGATTTTTTTTTTCTTCGTTCATTTTGATTTTTGGTTTTTTTTTTCTCAAGTTTTTGTACATGTAGATACCATAATGCGGCTTTCCTATTTGATTTTATTGGATTTGTCGATTTTATATTTTTCCTTTTTGGATAGGGGACGCTCCCCCCCCCCCCCCCCGCCCCCGCCCCCGCCCCCTTTTTTTTTTTTGAGCTTCTTGCATTTATAGAGTTGATTCGACATGGCTACAAAATTCGACGGGCATAGAATTTTGAGCCTCATCTTTTATTCTTTTTTATCTGCAACAATTTAAAGATTTAAAATATGCTATAGTAAGGACATAAAATGGGTCAGATTATATTCGAAATTTAAGTGATCTGAATTTGTATTTAGTGAGTTTGGGCCCTTGGAGTACTCCCAAATAATAATTTGAGTTGTGATAATATGATGTCCCCCTCTGACACGCGCCCCCATCACAGAACCGTATATCATTTGCCTCAGGATACATGATAGAAAGATTTATGTTTATGCATATCCCAAGGTAAGTAATCTATGATTATGCGGTGGGCGTGTACTAGAGTGAGGCGTTAGAAAATCATTACACTTTATATTTTTTTCTACTAGTTTAATATAAGATGAAGTCCTATAAAACAAAAAAAGAAGAGTAACAATAGAATAGGATAGTATAGAAATTAGAAAGAAATGTAGAAAAAAAAAAGTTGAACAATCTAGAATTTACCGACCCAAATCAAGAAATTAATCGAGTCAAATCCGGATTTAGTGAACAAAATGGTTCAGATATGGTTTTAGCTAATAAAATTTTTGAATCTGGATATGAATATACCCATATCTGATCTAAACTAAACCCATTCTGAGTCCCAGCTAGAGTGGCATAGCATGTTTTCAACTTGATAATAATTGAATAAGGTTTTTATATTCTTAAAAAATAATATTCAAAGTCATTCAAGTAACCACCACCTTTATCTAACATTTGAGCATTTGATAAATACTTATGTGATCTTCAAAACTCCCTACCCAAACCCTATGCTAAATATTGTGTCAAGATTTTTTACTTAACTTGCTCAACACAATGAACAAAAAAATAATTAAAGATTGAAATAGAAGTATGTGGTTCAACTTTGAAGCCTTTGGTTGTGGGGTGTGACTCGATCCTCTTCACACTGAGAATCAGAGGAGATCAACAAAAGAAATACACAAAAGTTTAATCCAAACTTGAGCCTTGAAACCCTTGTACACTCCTCATTGTCTCTTTTAGAACCTAGAAAAAAATACCCAATTACTGTAAAACCATCTCAACCTCACCATTTATAGGATTTTCTAAATTCTAAATAAGAAAACTTATCTCAACAGTTGAACTATAACTCATCTAACAATTGAGATAAATAACACAATGAGGCATCATAGACATCTTCTCATTCAACCTTCACTAATAGCATACTTGATATTTTTCAAGTTGCAACATAGAATAGTTAAGGATCTTCGTTTGGGATGTTGGTATTCCGGTATCTTTGCATGAATCGATCAAACCATTTCCAAACCTTGCTAATTGTTCATGTTGTTGTCGTTTCTTTATCATGTTGTACGAGTCTTGTATCTTTACATGCTTGAGCGATATTGCAATTCGAGCTGAAAATCTCTGTCAAAGAGATTTGATATGGAAGGTATATATCATTTATTGTTTGATTGTTTGAGTGTGATCTAAAAATCGCTTCAATTTGCATGGCTTAAATTAGTTTGAGCATGCATGGATGCAAAAACAAACATTAGTGTATGGTTAGTGATTGTATAAACTATTTAGGTATAGAAAACACCAAATACCCTAGAATATTTGGATTAATGATTCAACCGACATATAAACATAGATAAAGAATTGTCTAAGTCCACTGTGTTTTTTTTTTTTTTTTGCATGATTGATTAATTGATCTTCAGTTTGCTCTTGCATATGGCACAAGCGTCCTGTTTTGGGTGGGTTAAAGGAAAAAAAAAAGGTAACATAGTAAAGTTAGAAGGGTTATTATTGAAAATGGGGGGAGGAGAGGAAAAATAATAATGTTGAAGAGGTTGTGTGGACCCCATTCCTTTATCTATACCCCACACCATTGTAGTAATGACAATAAATAGGGTTTGTGGACCCCGCTCATTTGTCTTTTCCTCGATCGTTATACCCAACAAATTAAGAAAAACAATGAAGTCAGGTTGTGTGGACCCCATTCCTTAGTGTATATCCCACAAAATTATAGTTAAGTAGGGTTCACCATTGTAATAAAGACATTAAAGTGGGTGTGTGCAAGATTGGAGCCAGGGGGTGCAATTGCCCCCGTTTGGGGTTAAAGGAAAAAAAAAAGGTAATATAGTAAAGTTAGAAGGGTTATTATTGAAAATGGAGGGAGAAGAGGAAAATTAATAATATTGAAGGGGTTGTGTGGATCCCATTCCTTTATCTATACCCCACACCATTGTAGTAATGACAATAAATAGGGTTTGTGAACCCCACTCATTTGTCTTTTCCTCGATCGTTATACCCAATAAATTTATTTAAAAAAAAAACAGTGAAGTCAGGTTGTGTGGACCCTATTCCTTAGTCTATATCCCACAAAATTATAGTTAAGTGGAGTCCACCATTATAGTAAAGACATTAAAGTAGGTGCGTGCAGGATTGGAGCCAGAGGGCACAATTGCCTCCGTTTGGGGTTAAAGGAAAAAAAAGAAGGTAACATAGTAAAGTTAGAGGGGTTATTATTGAAAATGGTGGGAGGAGAGGAAAAATAATAATGTTGAAGGGGTTGTGTGGACCCTATTCATTTATCCATACCCCACACCATGTAGTAATGACAATAAAGAGGGTTTGTGGACCCTACTCATTTGTATTTTCCTCAATCGTTATACCCAACAATTAAGAAAGAAAATGAAGTGAGGTTGTGTAGACCTCATTCCTTTGTCTATATCCTACAAAATTATAGTTAAGTGGGGTCCACCATTATAATAAAGACATTAAAGTAGGTGTATACAAGATTGGAGCCAGGGGGCGTAATTTCCCCCGTTGGGGTTAAAGGAAAAAAAAAGTAACATTGTAAAGTTAGAAGGGTTATTATTGAAAATGGGGGGATGAGAGGAAAAATAATAATGTTGAAGGGGTTGTGTGGACCCCATTATTTTATCTATACCCCACACCATTGTAGTAATGACAATAAATAAGGTTTGTGGACCCCGCTCATTTGTCTTTTCCTCGATCATTATACCCAACAAATTAAGAAAGACAATGAAGTCAGGTTGTGTGGACCCCATTCCCTAGTCTATATCCCACAAAATTATAGTTAAGTGGGGTCCACCACTGTAATAAAGACATTAAAGTGGGTGTGTGTAGGATTAGAGCCAGGGTGTGCCCCTGTTTGGGGTTAAAGGAAAAAAAAAATGTAACATAGTAAAGTTAGAGGGGTTATTATTGAAAATGGGGGGAGAAAAGGAAAAATAATAATGTTGAAGGGGTTGTGTGGACCCCATTATTTTATCCATACCCCACACTATTGAGTAATGACAATAAAGAGGGTTTGTGGACCCTACTCATTTGTTTTTTCCTTTATCATTATACCCAACAAATTAAGAAAGACAATGATGTGAGGTTGTGTGGACCTCGTTCCTATGTCTATATCCCACGAAATTATAGTTAAGTGGAGTCCACCATTATATTAAAGACATTAAAGTGGGTGTGTGCAGGATTGGAGCCAGGGGGCGTAATTGCTCCCGTTTGGGGTTAAAAGAAAAAAAAAAGATAATATAGTAAAGTTAGATGAGTTATTATTGAAAATGGGGGGAGGAGGGGGAAAAATAATAATGGTGAAGGGGTTATGTGGACCCCATTCCTTTATCTATACCCCACACTATTGTAGTAATGACAATAAATAGGGTTTGTGGACCCCGCTCATTTGTATTTTTCTTGATCATTATACCCAACAAATTAAGAAAGACAATGAAGTGAAGTTGTGTAGACCCCATTCATTTGTCTATATCTCACAAAATTACAGTTAAGTGGGGTCCACCATTGTAGTAAAGACATTAAAATGGGTGTGTGCAGGATCGGAGCCAGGGGATACAATTGCCCCCGTCCCCCATCCCTCCCCTCAAATCTATTAATATTTCAAACACCCTTGAAGTTTTGTTATTATTTGAGATTTCTCAAACTTCTAACGGATGACTTGCCCCCTCCCCCTTGATTGTGTTGCCCACCTCACAACTCAACCCCCTGAAATTGTCTTGACCCTTTTTCACTAAATAGTTCAATGGAGTCCAATTTGTAAATGAGGGGTTTTTTAATAAATGGGAGTCGCCACTTAGTTTAGGTCTAGAAATAAAAAATAATTCAAAATGGATCTGGATCGGTCCATGGATAAGAGAAATAGGTAAGGGGTCAGATTTGGATTTCGGAAGGTGTTGGGCACTGAATCGCCTGATCAAGATGATTGGTCTCTACTACAACCCAAGAAAAGTCCTAATGTCAAACGGGGAAGACTATGGTCAAGTATATAGTTCAATCATCATCAATTTATATCGGATGTGCTAAACAAATCTTACAATTAAAATTATCCCAATTATTACAAGATTATTCTTCAAATTTCAAACTAAAAAAAGGGGAAACTCTTAAAAAGTCCTGAATCTCATTCCATATTCTAGAATTCACGTGACAATATTTATAAATCATCCAAAATAGAAACTCAAGAAAAATCCTCCAAATAGGAAAATTATAAATACAAAACTACTAAATTGGAACTTATGAAGCTTCTAAATTAGGAATTTGAAGTTTTCTAAATTAGAATTTGAAAAATACATAATGAATTCTCAAATTAGAAGTTTATAAAAATGAATTCTCCAAAATAAAAAGTTTAAAAATATATATATAAATTTTTGAATTAGAAAATCCCAAATTTTCATGGACATGAAATTTCTAAATAGGAAAATGTAAAATCTTATAAATTAGGAAATTACTAAAATGTGAAAATTATAAATTAGAAATTTATGAATATATATATTTTTCCAAAATAAAAAATTATGTGATTTCCATATTAGAAAGTTTCAAATATCGATTTTCCGAAACAAACTTTTGCTCACAAACATTTCGAAATAGAAAATTTGAGTAAGAAATTCCAGCAATTTATAACTTTCCAAAAGAAGGATATTATGAATATGGAGTCCCAAATTAGAAAATCATGAATTTACAACGAATCACCAAACGGGCATGCATACATAATTTTTTAGTTTTTTCAAAATAATTATCATTCAACGACATACATATTTGTCAAGTCAAGAAGTGCACTAATCACATGGAATAACCTTAAAATAATACGAAGAGTTTGAATATCATTATAAGTTATACAAATCCAATTCGAGCATAATGATCGTAACATTTTAACAAAAAAATCCCCTAATCATATTAACATGCAAAAAAAAAATGTATAAAAAATATTCTCCTAATCTCATCAATATGTAAAAATAAATAAAAACATAAAAATGACGCATATCCCTTATTGTGAATTATTCAAAACACGACAAAACATTCCATAGCATTGCGAGCATAAAAAAATCTCTTTTGTAATAAACTCTATTATGATCGTGACGTCGAAAATTAACGTGAGACATCAATGTAGGGGCGGATTTAACTATATGAGTGAAAGCGCCCTCGATCCGCGGGGTGCGCGGATCCGCTTTTGACCCTTGAGGTTTGGGAGTCGCCACCTAGTTATTACGGTCTAGGAACCGATCAATGACTCTAAACGGATAAAACTAATCTAAAACAAAAAAAAAAACTGAATTCGGGGATCATGTTACGGGATTGGAAGGTGTTAGGCACCAATCCCGCCCGGCCAAAGCCGGTCTCTACTAAATTCCCAAGTAAATTACATTGCTAAAACCTAGATAAAAATAGAAAATAATAAAAAAAAATACCTTTCCGATGCAAAAACTTTATTCCCTCAGATCTGACAAAAAGAGCTCCTTGTACCGTGCTCCCTTGCTTCGTTCTGCTTCCTGATTTGACTTCGGATCTCCGAGGCAAGGTATCTCCTTGTTTTTGAATTTGAACTCTTCAAGTTCGTTACGGATTTAGGGATGTTTTTAGAAGGCTTTTGGGTGTTTTCTAGACTAAAATTGAAGGAGGGATGTTAGCTAAGGAGTTGGGGCTCCAAAACTAGGGTTTATGGGGGGCTATGGGAGCTTCTAGACCTACTTCTCTTAGGGTTTATCATTTGATACGAAAATAGGGTGTGAGCACCTCTATTTATAGATGTTTTTAGGGGTTGATTTGGATAGAGTTAGTGTTTAATTAGAAATCTTTTAATTAGAGTTGTGTTTTAATTTGACTTGTTTTAGGTAGAATTGTGTTTTAATTAGAATTGTTTTAGGTAGAATTATTTTTAAGTTAGAACTCTATTAGATAGAGTTATTAATCAATTATAATTCTATTATGACTTTTGGTCTTATTTGATTGACTTTTAATGTTTTGACTTTAGTCTTTAATTGATTGACTTTTAATATTTTGACTTTAGTCTTGCTTAATTGACTTTAATTTTGACTTCAGTCTCACTTGATTGACTTTAATACCTTGACTTTAGTCTTGCTTGATTTACTTTGATTTTTGGAGAACCCTCTTCCATTATTTCTTTAATTCTTTGGACCCCCAAATGGAGGGGTCCTTAAAGAAATATCCCACGAACCCTCAACAATTTTGCCTGAGAGTCCGATTAATCGATTTTTTAGATTCAAATCTTTAAATTAATTTCATTAATGTTCAAATTTAATTATTTAATATTTTATTTATTAATTTCGAATTTTTTAATTATGAAATTGTGAAATTACCGTTTTGCCCCCGGAGAGGACTTTTCACGTTTTAAGACGATTTTTAATGTTCTAGGATGTTTTAGAATCGGTTTTTCGTAAGGAATTCAATGGAAATATTAGTTTTTGTTATTTATAAAAAATTTTGTGTGAAATGGTTGTGAACTTTATGAGGGGTATTTTCGTAATTTTGTCAAATTATGTTAAAATTGGTGAAATGATTTATTTGGTTCCGATTTGTCATTTTATGTGTTCGAATGGGTTTTCCTAAGCGTAACGTAGGCTCTAGGGTTGTTTTGAGGTTAGGGGTATTTCGGTAATTTGGTAATTTTTAGTGATTTTTATCGTGAAGTTTCTTCTTGGTCTGCAAGATGATGATTTCTATGTTTCTGGGGTCGTACTTTCCTAGCGTAGCGTGATTTCTAAGGTTTTGTCAATTCGAGATACCTCATCTGGATTTCTGAAACAAATCTGGTAACAAAGTAAAGCAATGGAATACACATCCATCATTGGGAATCCTTGCGATCGGGTTGACGAGTTGATTAATCAGGCGAACGCAAAAATGGGGTGTCTACAATGAGCATATGAAAACGGAGGAAAAAATAACGAATTTTCCATGAAGAATAATAAGAGAAAGAATATGACAAAAAAACAACCAAAATAAACTCACCTATAGAACTGAAAACAACAAGTTGATTCCTTCAGGTACGACCCAAAAAGCTTGTGAATATTGGTTGTGATTGTTGCTGCTACAAGAAGAGACGATGATGACGCCAATACTAATTATTGTGGCTGTGGCTGCGGGTGTTTATGTTGGAGTTGTTGGTACATAGAGAAATAAAACGAGACTTGGGTTGTTACTGCGATGGAGATGTGAAAGTTGGGGGTAAAGAAAGGTGGTTGTGCTGAAATATGAAGAAGATGAGGGCTAAGAGAGATGACTTTGTTGTGTGGTGAGGGAGATGAAGACAGAAAGAGGGTTGGGGAGGACTGTTGCAAATAGAAAGAGATGAGCGTTGGAGATGATAAAGGTTGAAAAACGTAGATGGGTTGTGTTATGAGGGAGATGAAGACAGAGAGAGGTGGCTGATGTAGAATACGTAATAGAGAGAGGACTAGGGAAGGTTGTTGTAGGCAGAGAGAGAAGGGCATTGGAGACAATGGAGACTGGGCAAAGATGTAAGTGTTGTTGGTCTGTAAAAGAGATGAGGTGCAGCAAGGGAGAGAAGAAGAGGTGCAGCACGTGAGGGAGATGAAGGCAGCAAGGGGTGTTGTAGCAATAGAGAAGAAGAGGAAAGATTAGAAGAAGGAGTCCTTCTCTTCAATGTCTAAGCCGTGAGGAGATCAACAACCAACCCCTTTTAGAAAAACTAAGGCCCTATTCTTTTCAACTTTAGGAGACATATCTTTTTTTTTTTTTTTTTTTTTTAGCTTTTAAGCCAAAAAAACTAGATAAATGATGTTCGTTTGGGCTTTTTTGGCTCCTATAAATTTCAATTGAAGTCCAAAAGTAGCTCCTAAAAGAAGTCGCCCAAAAGGAGCTTATTCAAATGACTTTTGTTGGAAGTCAAAAACGTAAAACGGTTCAAGTGTAATTACCAAAATACCCTTCATCTTTAATCAAATTTTCAACTAAACTTAACATTAAAAAATGAAATGAGATTACTAAAATACCCTTCATATTTACCAAAATACCCTTCATCTTTAATCAAATTTTCAACCAAACTTTACCTTAAAAACAAAAAGGAATTATCAAAATACCCTTCGACTTTACAAAATACCCTTTATCTTTAATCAAATTTTCAATCAAACTTAACCTTTAAAAATAAAAGAAAATTACCTAAATACCCTTCATTTTTAATCAAAATTTCAACCAAACTTAACCTTAAAAATAAAATAAAATTACTAAAATACCATTCATATTGACCAATTATCAAAATAGCTTTCATTTTTAATCAAATTTCCAACTAAATTTAACCTTAAAAATAAAAGAAATTATCAAAATACCCTTCATCTTTACTAATTATCAAAATACCCTTCATCTTTAATTAAATTTCCAACCAACCTTAATCATAAAAAATAAAAATGAATTACCAAAATACCCTTCATCTTTATCAAAGTTATAACATTTTGTAGAAAGTTGTGATTTTATCACAAATGGTAGATCTAATTAGTTGCCCCATATTTTACAAGTGTGAGAGCGCCTCAACACTTTTTAAAATAAATTAAAAGTTGTAAATTGAATTGAGGAATTTTCTGAAATTGGAAGTCACCAACTAGTTTAGGTTTAGGAACTAAAAATAACTCAAAATTGATTCGGATCAATCTATGGGTAAGAGGTTGAGTTATAGATTTCAGAAAGTGTTTGGCATCGAGTCAGCCTGATCGAAGTGATCAGTCTCTACTACAATCCAAGACTATTTTATGATAAACAAGTCAGCCTGATCAAAGTAATCGGTTTATACTACAATCCAAGACTATCTTATGATAAACGGGTAAGGACTTAAGTCAATCTAAGGTCAAAATTGGGGAGACTATGGTTAAAATAACCCTAAAGCATCTTAGAGTCAAATTGAGAAGGCCTAAGTCAAGGTTAAGGTCAATGCTACCTAAGTCTCAAGATTTGGACTCAATCATCATTATTTTATGTCAAATTAACCAATTGAAATCATTGCCATCTTACATCAAGTCGACCAAATAAATCCTATGCTTACAATTTCCCAAGTTAAAATCAAAAATCAATTTGAGTGTCACGTGCACGAAAATCAGTGAGTTGATTCACGTGTATTTTCTTTAAAATAAAAAATAATTTTAACTTTCCCACACGTCACAAAAATCGAGGAGTCGACTAATTGAATTATATGAAAATAGTTCGAATTAAATCAATCAAATATTCGTTTAAAAAAATAAATGAGTGACACGACTAAATTAAAAATAAAAATTTTCATTTTACGCACTCACCAAAATCAATGAATTGAATCAGTTTACCTTTATAAAAATTCTTAGAAATAAATTGATTTTAGCCATGAATAAGAGCATCGAATTTGGAAATATACTTAAATTACCACATGTGATAATACAAACAAAATTAAAATAAATCAATTTAAACCGCATCACCATTGGTGATAATTGTATATAATGATGAACGATTACCTTAATTTATGATCATAATTTTCTATTAATTTGATTATCTAATGATTGATTGACTAATTTTATAGTTGTGTGTTTGACAGGTTAAAAGTGGAAGAAATAAACTACAAATAGACTTTTGGATGTACTAAAATGTCGAAAGGATGAAGAAATAATGTTAGAGAAGGAGAAGGGCCAAAGAAAGAAAAAAAATATCTAAAAAATATTTTTTCCTTAATTTGTAGGTACCAACTCAAAATCCAACTAATTTCTTTCTCATCCCTATTTTCTCTCCCCTTTATCATTCCGCATTTTTTTCTTTTTCTTATTTCCTCAATCTATTTCATGTGTCCCATATTTTCTTTCTCCTCAAATCTATTTGAATCTCACTCAATCTCTATTTAATCTCCTCACCTCCAAATATCCTAAACGGGAATCATTATCATCTTCAAAAATCTCTTGGTTAATATCCATATTTCGTGAACATAACTCAAATTTTCTTTTTGACATCTTTCTCAAATCTCTTCAATTTTTCCTAGATCTCTAAAAAAAATCAATCATTAAGAATGAAAAAGTGAAAGATCAAAGAAGAACTCAAAGTAAAGAAAAAATCGGGTTGTACTCACATCCTCCCAACTTTTTTTTTAATTTTGTTCTTTATTTTAGTAATTAAATAAATATTAAATTTTAAGATGATCAGCTAAATTTTTTTTAAAGGTAAGAAGGAAAGTCACAGATTGTATTTAGATTTTTTTATTATTGGTAAATGAATGTTTTAATTTTCTTGAATTTATTATTTTATTGTTTGATTGGATTTTTTATTTAACTAATTTACTTATAAAATTCTTTGATTCGATGTGTATTCTGATTACATCAGATGCTTGAAATTCCTTGTAGTAAATTAAGATGTAAAATTGGATGACAACAATAATTGATAAATTTTCTATTTTTATGAAAAATTTTATCGATGCGAATATCAATTTTAGATTTTTCGATTAAATCGAATTTTTATTCAAATTTAATTGAACAATAAAAATATCTTTGATAATTTGTGGTGGATCTTTAATCCTTAAGGCTGTATTTTTTACACGATTTATTTTATACTACCAAAGGGTTGGATTTACAAATCCACATTTTTGTTATTTGTCTCACTATTTTCAAAATATAAAATGGAAGAGCGGGTCCCGAATGAGTTTTACGTAACACAAAAAATGGTGAAAGTGGAATCCCACTAAATACATAGGATTCCCTTTCCCATTTAAGTGTCACCTCCCTCAACGTCTACTACCCCACATCTCTCTACCATATTAATTTTAGTTTTCCTAGAATAATTTATCTAAATTATTAATTTTAACATTAATTTTGTTTTTGTCTCAAACAAGACCTTTATCAATGTTTTAAAAATAGAATATGTGATCATATCGAAAGTTTGTCAAATTAGTCGATCAACGATTGGAATATGTATACATTTTCCCAAAAATGACTCAATTTATATTCATAAAAGGATAATACAAATATTAAAAAAAAAAAAATCCATATTAAGATGTATATACATTTTCCTAAAATACCTATATTTATATTCACAAAAAGATAATAAAATTTATGGTTCATTAGTTGAATCATTTTTTTTATAAAATCCGATCGAACCTAGCGAGACCAGTGATTGGTTTGATTTTTAAAATATTGGTCACTTGAGCTTCCTTTACCTCTGAAATTCATTTTCAATTTATAATAAATTTCAAGAGGGAGGAGGAAATCAATAAATTCGGGGTCGATGTAGCTGAGGGGGCGTTTGTCCCCCACAAGTGGGCCCCACTATTGCATTTTATATAGACTAGAGCTTGTCCATGCCAAGCATCCTTTCTAGGGTTAAAGGGGTAGATATGAGTCAGAAAATATCTAATTAAATATCAATTTATAAGGCACTTATCAATATTTCCAACCTAAAGTATTATTTTTAATTAATAAATTCCTTAGAGTAGGTTTTAATTTATTTTAATAGTTTTTTAAATAATTAGGTCATTTTGCATATTTTAATTCAAATTTTGAAGATTTAATTTCGTATAATATCTGTGTCTCAGATATTCGAGAACCAAGTTAAACAAGAAGACTTAAAATGCAGATAGAGTCAAGAATTGAAGTCAACCACGAAAATCCAAAAGTCAACAGCACAAAGTTGACTGTCGCTCGGTAGATGCTCAATGCAACGCTTGCCAAACAACACGGAAACCAATGTAGTTTCGTGTACATCTCTAAATCAGTAAAATCATAGTAGAACAAAGTTTTAATGTGAGTCATCTTATCAAGAGGAATCTAAGCCTATAAATAGAGATCAATCTCTATTCTAGAGATTATCTTTTTCTATTTCTCTCTCTGCTATCCTTCTTATTTATTCTTTTCACTCATCTCCTCCTCTTTTTAAAATTTTAAAATTTTTAGATTTCATTTTCTGCATATTAGAATTACATTGTTCAAGATTATTCAAGAATTCAATAAAAGCTAAGTATTTTTATATTTAATATTTTTTTATTTTCAAGAATGGATCTTGGCCAATCTCACAATCTAGGGAGATTGATGAAGCTAAGGTAAATATTTAAACTTAATTATTTTCATGTTCTCAATATTTCAACCGTTTCAATAGGTTTCTCTTTAAAATCTTATTACTTAAGTATTCTTAATTTACTTCTCCTTATCCTTCATCTTAATGTGATTCGTTACTATTGGGGTGAACCCATTATATTGATTGATCACTGTGATGTAGAATCATTGGGCACTAAAATTATTAAAGGGAATAAAATCTTAGCTAATTTCAGGTTTTACTTTATTGAATCATTCATGTTAAATCATCAAAATCAAGAACCTTTGCCAATTTCTTGATTTGAGTCATAAAATGAGCTTGAAAATAAATTGATTTTAAATACTATAACTCAGTGGATTCAGTTTCCTTATATACTCTTCAATCTAAAGTTTTTCTTAATTTTTAAATTTATTTTAGTTTTCAATCTTGTTTTTAACTCAAAATTTTCTTTTTAAAAATCCTTTCAGAAAGTTAGATAGAAAAGTCAAATATTTTTCCTAGGTTAGATTTTATTGTGAATTTTCTTCATGTGCACTGACCTTTACTTGTCATATCAAGTTACGAAATTTATAATTATTTAATTGGAAGACCATAACAAGCTACAAGTGACTGTGCATCTTATGCTATGAACATGGGTAAAAATGAAAAAATAATATAGTTAGAGGGGGTATTTGATGTTATGGGGGTAAAAGAGGAAAAATAATATAGTTGTAGCATCGATCCTTATTTGTCCTATCAAGTTCCAAATTTTATAATTATTTGTTTGGAAGACCATAATGAGCTAGAAGCTATTGTGCATATTACACAACAAACAAGGTGAAGGAGAAAAAATAATAAAGTTAAAGGGGTATTTGATGTTATGGGGGTAAAAAACGAAAAATAATATAGTTGGAGATGAATTATTGAAAAAATGGGAGGAGATGAAAGACAATAAATTAGGTTAAAGAGGTAAAATAGGAAAGATAATAAATGTAACTATGAGATTTTGGAATTTGAAATATCAATACTACGTGGCTTAGAGTCACCATCATTCATTTTTAGAAAATGGTGCGAATAGCCACCCAAAAATTATTTCTGAAAATTAGCATTTTAGGCGTTGTAGTGACTCCCGTTAATGGATAGTGACATTGATCTACTTAAAGTCTAGGTAAAGAGATTCAGTTAAAGAATGAGGAGGGTACTAGGTACCCCAAATCACGTTCAATAGAACAAGGCACTTTTTATTATTCTCTCCACCAAAAGGTTGGAACCTTTGATTTGACTATTTTTTTAGAAGAAAACCAAAAGAGAACGATTTGTGCCATCTAAACAAAAAGGGACATTGATATTGGCTTAGATCACGAGGATCCTCTCATTAAGAAAAAAGACCCCAACTATGTTTTGCATCCAAATCATACAATTTTGAAAAGTGCCGGCATGGATGATCATGGTCCCATTCTTATGAAAGAATGACCCAAATGCCTTTAGCCTTAAAATGAGTTTGAGTGGTGTGTGCAAAAAATATGTATGGTTTAAAGAAGATAATATTTTAAAAATGATTTCAACTCCTACACTTTCGATAGAACTAAAGTCCAATCTACCGAGAGTAAGGGAGGGTGTTCATTACATCCAAATATCTGTAAACCTAAATTAAAGAAAAAGTGAAGAGGTAAATGAAGATGAGAGGGGGGATACAATACTTTAAACAAAATAAGCCTTAATCTAACCTACTTCAAGCTTGAATTCTTCTTCTTAAGTTTTTACTTAAGTCCTTTTGAGATATGATTTTTTTAGATAAAGAAGAGAGCAAGAGAATAGGAAGGGATTTGCATTAGGAAATTGGAAGAGTCTAAGGGTATGTTTGATTGCACATGGAAAATAGGGTGGAAAATCAATTTCCATGAAAAATGACATTTTTCAAGTGTTTGATTGTACATGGAAATGGAAATTCATTTTCCACCCCATTCAAAAAGTCCACTAAATCATGGATTTCACTTTCCCACCCATATGGGTGGGAAAATGAAATCCACCCATATTTTCCATCTTCAATTCTTCCCTACTACCACCACCACCACCATTACACTAACCTCGTCGTATTCGTCATCGCCGTCGTCACCATCGCCATCGCCGTCGACTCCGTCTCCGACCACCTTCTCTCTCTCTTTCTTCTTTTTCTTCTTCTACTTCTTCTCCATCCCTCACCTCCTCCGCCACCACCACCACCACGTTCTCCCCCCATCTTTCTCACTTACTTTCGTCATCGCCACCGTAGTCACCGTTGCCGCCACTGTCGCTGTCGTCGCCACATCCTTCCCCTTCACTTTTCCTCGTCATCTTCTTCTTCCTCTCCCCCTCCTCTCATCTTCTTCTTCCTTCTCCTCTTCTTCTTTTTTCTCATATTTTTCCATGACTTTATGCAAGTGAAATCAAACAATGGAATTTGATTTTCCAACCCTACCTATTTTCCACAACTAAATTCCATGGAAAGTGACTTTCCATGCAATCAAACATACCCTAAGGTTTTTTTAAGGGGGCTTGATAACATAGATTTTTCAATGGGAAAGGGGGGTTTTCATAAAGGTTTAGGGTGGATTTTTGTGGATAAAGTGTATGAAATTTTGGGATTAGTGAGAGTAAATGTGGAAAAAAAGTAAATGGATTTCTTTTGACACATACTCATGGATAATATCTAAATGAGTTGATTTGACAATCGATACTCTAGGCTGAATGGCAATTGGTTGTTTGGTTGAGAGAATAGTGATTGTAAGAGATAGGTGGTTAGGTTTTGTGAGAGTGAGTGTGATGATAACATGTGACAAAAAGTACAGAGGTGTAGGTTGGGTGAATTTATTAAGGGAATGGGGAGTGGTATAGTGTGAGGGTAAATTGTGATGAGATTTTGGATTAGGTTGGGTTATGACATGTGGTATGAGTTGGGTGAATTGATTAAGAGAATGAGGAGTGGTGTAGTATGAGGGGAATGTGAAGTGGCGTAGTATGATGGTAACTTGTGAGGATATTTTAGATTAGGTTGGGTTATGATATATGATGTGGGATGGGGTATAGATTGTGTAACTTTTTTAGGATAATGATGAGGTTGGTTGGAATGGATTTTGGAGGTTAATTGTGGTGGTGACATGTGGCAAGCTTGTGAGAATATGCTTTTGAGTTCTTTTATGGTCTTGACTTGAGTGAATGGACCTTGATTGGGGGTTTTGGATGATGTTGAATTTGGACTTTAAAAATGGACTTCAATATAGCTTTAGGGGTGGTTCATGGTTAGTTGCCTTAGATTTTTTAATAATGAGCTTTTTGTAGGTCGGATTTAGAGATTGGTTGTAATTAGTGGGTTGGTTGGATTTGATTAGGTTAGGGTACTTTTAGGAATTGGATTGGGATTAGTGGGTAGATTTAAATGGATTTAAAGATTTTGAAAGAAAAATGTTAGGGTTTAGAAGTTGCTTAGAATCATGTGTAGTGAGAAGACACATGGAAATAAAGAATTACTTGTGAGCCCATGGGCCAATTAAAGACCTTAGACTGTTTTATTAAGACAAAAAGTGAGAATTTCAAAAATTAGTCCCTTAGGCCTTTTGATTGGTAAATTACTTAAAAATTCATTTTTATGGGCCTTTTCGAAATTGGTCCGTGTAAATTGGGGTGCCTACAATAAAGTTAGAGAGGTATTCTTGTAAAAGGGGTAAAAGATGAAAAATAATAAAATTAGAGGGATATTATTAAAAATGGGAAGGGTGGAAGAAAGGGAATACAATAAAATTGAAGGGATAAAAGAAATATATAAAAAAGTTTGAAAAATGGGGTAAAAAATAAATATAGTAAAATTTGAGGGATATTATTGAAAAGAATGGTAGAAGAGGAGAGGAAATACTATAAAGTTGAAGAAGGTTAAGAAGAATAGTGTAGGTAGTGTGGAACCCACTCCAATTATATAGTGGAGGGGACATTAAAGGGTTAAAAGAGGAAATACAATAAAATTAAGAGGTGTATTATCAAAGGGGAGAGGTAGAGAGGAAAGACAATAAAATTGGAGAAGGAGGAGGATATAAAAACGTTGAAAGGAAATAAAAGAAAAAGTAATAAAGTGAGACTCACAAAATTGTAGTTGATGGGATGTTTGTCCCCACATAAAACTGCAGTAGATAGGACGTTTATCTCAACACGACTATATCAAAGTGCACCCTCCAGTTTTGTTTTATTATACGGACTAGAGTTCTTCTATGTCGTGCCTACAACACGAGCATCATTTTAGGGTTGAGAGGGTAAAATAATAAAATTAGAGGGGAATTATTAAAAATAGTCATGATAATACGACACTCTGTTTTAGACGTTTTTTGTATGTTCCCTTCACATAATCGTAAATCCTTTGTTTTGGGATACACAAGAATTTATGGTTCTGTGAATTGTCAATTCAGAGAGCATACAAGAAAGAGCGTCAAATTATCATAATTTTATTATAAATCTTTTGAGGTTGATAGGGTAAAAGAGAAAAAAAAATAGTAAAGTTAGATGGGTATTATTAAAAAAAGGGAAGGGGAGGGGGTAAGTAAAGTCAACAAAGTTGAAAGGGAGGAGGAAATCAATAAAATGAATTACCATAGCTGAGGGGACGTTTATCCCCAACAAGTGAGTCTCATTGTTGTGTTTTATTATATATATAGTTGTTTTGAAAATGAATTTTTTAACTATAAAAAATATTATAATATTAATCTAAACCCAAGCTATTCTTAAAATTTTCCAAATTTTGGCGACACCTCCCATAAAGGATGGAGTTCTTCACATGTAGGAATATGAATGATTTTTTTCTCACAATCTAACATGTGCAGATGACATAAGTAAAAAAGGGAAAAATTCTCTTTCCTGCCCATGATTCTTTGCCCACAAATTTTTATTTCAAGATTTAAATCTTCAAAAGGGTCATGGGGGCCTCATGGATTATCATATTGGCAATTGAACACCACAACCTTCTAGATTTCATGAAAAATTCATGATGAATTTTTTTCTTAAAAAAAAATAAAATTTTTCGAACTTGATCCAAGGTGTTGAAAATGGACGACTACCGAGTACCCAACATTGTGGTATTGGAACATGTTTTTGAATGTCAAAAGATGATCTAATCAGAAAATTCCATTTTTCCACTCTGGTAAGAAAGAGAAATTTTCCTTCTTATTGCTTACGTTATCCGCACCATATGTCAAACCGGCGATGGGTTGGGAGAAAATTTTCCCATAGTGCTGTGAATGAAAAGTCACTCATAGGAATATTATCTAAGTTAATAATATTTCAAATATTTGACCAAAAATACATTCATTAATGAGTTGCAACATTCTAGAATTCTCTTAGCAATATATTCAAACTAAGGCTGCAACTTGGACAGGTTGGAGGGTGACCCAAGCTCAACCCATGTGAGAAAAGCCTCAACCCAAGCTCAACTCAACCCGACCATTGGGCAGGAGTTCATTGACCCAAGTTCAACTTAACTTGACCATTGGGATAGAGTTTAGTTAGCTCAACTCAACCCTTCATGCTTGGGAGTTTTACAATGATGCTTCCCTTCACTCCTTAGTCCTTAATGTCAATATCATTAATTAAATTACTCTTTATCTTCAAGAAATCTATGTATACAATTATACACGAACATATATAACAATGAACTCAAATTAAAAGTAACATCTAATTTTTTTCCCTTAGTTATAGGAAGAAATAACTAATAAATACTTTTAAAATATTTATATATTTGTATGTAGTTTGGGGTTTGCATTGAGTTGAGTTGCCTGAACCCTCATCCCAAGCTCAACCTCAATTGAGGTCAGGTTTAGATCTTCCAACTCAATCTCAACTCATTTTCTAAATAATTAATTGGATTGAGTTTGGGCCAACCTGCTTAGGTTACAGCCCTAATTCAAACAAGGGTAATTATAAAAGCACCCTATGAATTAATAAGTGCAATCCACACCATAGCCGAATTATTTTGTCTTATATGGGTTAAAAGTTTCAAAATGAGTTGGATTTGGCGAGGATCATCTCTGTTACGAGGAGATCATCCCTACCAAAAATTAACCCATTCCAAAAATTCTAATTCCATTAAAATTGGTTTACAAGAAAAAATGGACGATTTATAGTTCTTGAACTTTTTTATAGGTTTAAAAATTTTAGAATGAACTGATTTTTGATGAGGATGATCTCTTTATAAAAAAATCAACTCATTATGAAACTTTTAACTCATATAAGACAATAATTCGACTATGTGTGAGTTGCCCTCATTAATCCATGGGGTGCTTTTATAATCACCCTTCAGACAAGGATTCACCACTTGAATTTCAAAGTAACAACCCTACTCGACCTACTCGGAATATGTATTGACTCGTTCGTTTTGACTCAGAATCGTTCGAGTTTAAAACGACTAGGCTTACAAGATGTCTCGGTGGACACTCGACAGAGGTGAGTCTTAGAGAGAGAGAGAGAGCGCCATGAACGCCCCTGATCGTTACGAGCGTTTCGTCGTCCCCGAAGGCACCAAGAAGTAAGATTACTTCATCTTCGCTCTTCCCATCACTTCTCTCGCTCTCTTTGTGGATTTGGGTTTAATTTTCTTACTCTGTTTCTCGATTTTGACCACTAACAGGGTTTCTTACGAGAGAGACACCAAGATCATCAACGCTGCTTCTTTCACCATTGAAAGAGAAGACCACACAGTTGGAAACGTCATGCGCATGTAACTCATCGATCAATCTCCACCGTCCATTTCAAGTTATTCTTCTTCTTCTTCTTCTCTCTCTATATGATTTTACATGTTTAACTTTCTTTCCTATCTGTTTCTCTTTCACAGGCAATTGCATAGGGACCCAAATGTTCTTTTTGCAGGTTACAAGCTTCCGCATCCTCTTCAGTACAAAATCATAGTTAGGGTTAGTGTTTCTGTCAACGTGTTTCTGATTTTAGGGTTTGGTATTATTATTATTAATGGGTTTGTTTAGTTATTTTGAAATCGGAGAAATAATGGGTTTAAGGGTTGTGTTGACTGGGTTTTGAAAAATATAATTTTTTTTTCAGATACACACCACCAGCCAATCTTCCCCAATGCAGGCCTACAATCAGGCCATTAATGATTTGGACAAGGAACTTAACCAGTTGAAGAGTGCCTTCGAGGTTTGATTTCTTTTAACCCCCCTTGAGTTTCACACTTTAACTACTAAGTAAATTTGGGAAAGTTTAGTTTAACTAAAATTTTCCTTATTAAGGATATATATTTGTGAGTTCTTTACTGCTATATGTCGGCAATGCTTAGATTAACCAAAACACAAGGTGGGAAAGTTGAGTGGATACATAAGTAGTGATCACAATTATGGATTTATCTCTTGGACTTGATGTTTAAGCATCAATGTGTTTGAAGTACTGGTGACATAATGCTAGATCATAAAAATAAAAAACTGAGCAATTCAACATTTGCTTCCTAAAACAAAGACAAAGGCATAAGGTGTAACCACATAAGGCATGTAGACAACCACATAGCCACCTTCCTACAATAATTTTCGGCAATTATTCAGCGGGGAATTAGTTGGGTTTAATTTGGATAAATCCAGTTAAGTTTTGGAAAAAAACAATGGGGATTAACAAATGAAATTTTTGGCTCCAAAAAACCCATCAACTTCATCAACCTCCCTAAAATCCCTATTTTGTTCTTGTGATTTGAAGGTTGAAGAAGATATAATCTTGAGGTTGAAGGGGGGCATCTTCAAGGGGTTGGCCCATCGGTAAAACTAGCGATAGGGGTTTGCTCCCTTTGGTCCCGTCTTTGAAACTGGGTGACCTCTTGATTTACCCTGTTGTATGTTGGGAAACTTCTTTGGGTTCGGGATGTGCAATCATAAGGACTAGTCTCATCCCAAAAAGGTTGTGGGATACTCTATGTTCTGTCCTGTGTAGTCAGGTTGGCTTGCCTAACCTACTAAAGCAAGGAGATGCAATTGAAGAGGGTCTTCAAGAGATATACCAGAGAAAGAAGCCCACTTTACTACTCTTAAGCCATACCTTTTTAAAATGCAGCCCCCATCCCAACTAATAAGTGTGCTTTTGGGGCTTGACTACTTCACTTATGGTATTTTATTCAGTGCAGTCAGGTGCACTGCTAAAAGGTAAGGCCCGAGGTTGTTTGGTTCATCCGGATCTTTTGTTTCATAAAGAATGGGCCAAATGGGTCGTTAAGGGTTACTGGTTAGTTGTGTAGTTTATAAGATAGAATGGATTAAGATTTGTTGTGATTTGTCAGTTTGGAACCAGTCATAAAAAGGTTTAAGGAGGTCGATTAATTGACAAATAGCTAATTAATTTGTCAATTCACTGATTTAATTGGTTGGCCCCTTTTTGGAGATTTTTCCCAATTTTTGGAAATATTCATCGAATTTGAGACAATGCTTGTGCATTATCAAGAAAAGACTCACAAATTTTAATTGGTTTCAATATCATAAGGACTGCACATTACATAGACAACCAGATACCACAACACTTTCCTACAATGCCTACCTTTCTTCTCATTACAAATAACTACACAGCTACAATAACTATCTAACTTTGTCCTTTATTTGAATTTAAATAACAACAATCAAGTAACTATCGAACTACAATAACTACTTAGTACCCATCTTTATTTGAATTCGGATAATAACTACTGTCCTCTTTTATTATGAATTCCAATATAATAATTTTTAATTGTGCTATGTCTTTGCCACGTTATTAATATTTACATGCCATCCAAGGAATGGGCAGTTTCTCTACACTCCCCCCCCCCCCCCCCCCCAAAAAAAAAAAAAAAAAAAAAACGGTAACCTTGTCCCCAAGTCTAGAAATCCGGAAAGTGCTTCAGATTATGCCACACTTCACATATGGTAGGCATCTTTAAGTTACGAGTGCGTCCAATGGAAAATCATCTTTGTGATTTCTCGATTATTCATTTCAACCAAGATTCAAAATTTTGTTTATTCTAAAAATATTTGATGGCACGTTACAAATTTCAAACATTTTGAGAAGAAATATTCATGGACTTAATGCTTAGGATAATCTTGGTTCATCTGGATTCTAGTACGACCCTCCACATCAAGGTAGAGAATCCATTATATGCATTGCAAGGTGACTCAGGATATTTTCTATTTTGTATCATGGTTTGTTTTCCCAGTTCTCTTCAATTGTTTGAGGATGGCCAAGCTTCGAGGTGTCATTTGTTGCTTCAAATAGAATCCTCTGGAACATTGTTCCTTTCGCCATTTGTCGAGGCATTTGGAAGGAAAGAAATTGGTGCATGTTCGAGGGCTAGGAGCATTCTTTTCAAAAGATTATTATCTCAGTTTCTTTTATTCTTTTGGTGTAAAATCTTTAGAGAATTTAGGGGATTTTATAATTTCTTTTTGAATATTTTTGCGGGTAGATGGGATTGTGTTTGTAATTTAAGTCTTAAGATGTGAAGAGTAATGCTTCTTGGTGGGTATTCTTTTCGGTTTTCTAGTTCATATGGTTGTTGTATCTGGTGGGTTACCTTGACCTACTTCAAGGTGGTCTACATTATTCCTTTGCTTTTTCATATGATCGAGAAGTGGGCGATGTTTCAAGGCTGCTAGCGTCTATTGAGGAGATCCTAAGAAATCAGGAGTTGGTGGATGTGAGGATATGGGGCATTGGTCGGGATGGAAAGTTCTTAGTGAGGTCCTTCTATCACTCTTCGGCGCAGCTAAGCTTTTAGAAGTTTTCAGAAGTGGCAGTCTGGCCCTAGGGTACCTTCTAAGGTGTGGTTTTTTCTGGGCAGCTTCCTTGGGGAAATTCTCATAATTGTTTGAATCATTTAAAGGGGTCTCCATGGCTAATTTATGTGTTTTTTGTAGAGAGGATGGAAAGTAGGTGAAACATCTCCTTATCCATTGTAAGGTGGCTTGGGAGATTCGGTACCATTTTTAGGTTTTGTTTGGTACTGCGGGATGCCTCCTTGGTTCTATATGTATTATGTTTGAATCTTTGTGGCCGCCACAAAGAGAATTTTGTGGGATCCATCACCATTTGCCATTTGTTGGGGCATTTGGAAAGAGAGAAATTACCGTGTCTTTGAGAGCAAGAAGGATTCGGTGCAAGAGATACTTATTTCAATCCTTTTATAAATATAGATATATAGATAGATATATTAAGATGACAAGGGCAGTTGAGGAAAACAGTCCAAAGCAAGCAACATACACAACAACCACTAAGGCATGGATAGGTTACAAGCCCACTCCCATCTAACTAAAAATCCGTAGGGTCCTTGTTTCTTTTGGTGTAAACTTTGTAAAGAGTTCAAGGGGGTATTTTTGGAGAATTTCATGGGCAGATAGGATTGGGTTTGCTATGTTTCAGCTGAATAATGGCGTTTTCTTATGTTGGTATTTCTGCTTTTTTTTTATCTCTTGAAATTTCTTCCTGAGCATCTCAACCAGCTTTTATTTTTTTAAAATGAAATTTTACTTATCAAATAAAAAATGTTTGGGAAGAAGTAGTTCTAAAAATGTCTTTGCAAGTCGTGACCATCATGACCAACTCCATTGTGCTTGGAACTGAACTTTTCTAAAGAAGGGAGGGTGTATTACACAAGGATTTTCCATCCTTTTCTCTAACCAGCTGAGCTACCTTAACCACTTTCCTAAAGTTCATTTTATTCATCAAATAGTGAGTTGCTTGTGTGGAGGAGAGAACCACTTTACCGAGTTTACGAGGTGAAGGACCGAAGCTCAAGAACCAAGAGCCATGTCTTTCCTCCCAAATAGAGCTATCTCCCAAAGTAATACTATGACACTTCGCCACCTCTTGAATGAGGCTTTATACTTCCAAGCTGCAGTTTAAGAAAGGGATTCTTTTTGGCAACTCTGGGCTGTTCTGGTGATTGGTTTTGATTAGACCCTCACTTAGTTACTCCGCAGAACCAGAAAAACGGTCGAGAAAATAGATAAATATTTTTGTCGTCCGCTTACTGATTTCATGGTTGTGATCACCGTCAAAGGGTTAAAGTTAGGTATCCTCGTGTAGTCCTAAATCCTAATAGGTTTAGAATCTCTACATTAGATTTTAACATCCTTCAGCTGTGTGCATTTGTAATGGCCAACTTTGAGTAAATTCCATCTGAATAGCCTGCTAGTTAAAACCTCAGGTGAACTTAACATTAGATCTTCCCTTCTCTCAGAACAATGAAATAATACTTGCTTAGTCGCTGATCCAAGTTGCATGTAGCCTTCTGCCCTGCGTACTGGCTCCTTGTCAGAATCAATGATCTGCATACAAGTATCTAAGCAATCGGGCAATCTAAACCATCTGTGGCAGAGGTAGCTTGGATGGATAAAATATCAGATCAATGGGTGAGAAAAAAGTCCTTATATTGGGAGGTTAGGATTGCTTGCTTGGTACTATTTTTGGACAGCTCATTGTAAAAGTTGGTTCAATCATTGAAAATCTGAGGTTGATGAATTGGTAAGTTGAATGTAAGGTATATAGGATCGGACTGTATAATGATGATTATGGATACAAATTTGAGTTTTGACACCTCGTAGTATGTGCCATGAGATCTGTACCTACCAATTGCACTTCAACGCTCAAGTCAGGATCACTCACCCAAGAAATAATAATGTAACAAGTCATACTGGCTCACTGATGTGTTCTCTTTAAAGTTTCCTTTCTCTATTTATAGAATTTATGGAGTTGATCTTCATGGTTAGTGCCTGAGATTTTCATAGTGAATCTAGGTTTTTTTCTCAATCTTCTTAGCATTTAATTGCACTTGTAATTTCCCTCGATTTCTAAAATTTATTTTATCCATTTTGTTTTGTATTTGACAATTTTATTGAGTCGTAACTGTTGGAAAGATCTTTGTTGATCTTCACCTCAATATACTTATTATATAGAGGTTGATGTATGTCCAAACACCGAACATGCTATTACTTGTCTCATCACTGCATCTGTCAACAGCAACACATGCTGACACATCTTATGCTGCCTTCTCACTTGTTGTAAAATCTGATCTGCAGGATGAGATGGTGAAGCATACAAGGGAGTACTAGGCAGCTTGCCCTGGAACAGGTGGATGCTTTTATCGATTATGCACTTCTCCAGTCTAATCAAAGCTCGAATTAAAAAAAACACGTTGTACAAATTTTTCTGGGATGCAAAGATGTTTTGATTTACGATTTTAGGATTTTGGTTTGGAGAGGGGAGTTATCTTCTTATCCATGGAAAACATATGATTTTGTGGATTAGGAACCCAAATGACTATATAGTTCGTGCCTCTCTTGACTCTCTTCCTACATGTCCTTCAACTCCAAAGTTGTCTCTTGAACCCTCGTAAGGAGAGCTTACATTGCCCCACTTATTATTTTGGAGTCGCTATCCAGAGTGGTGTCCCATTCCTATGACAACATATGGTGATGGTGTCTATGTGGCACGTTTTGGTTGGAGATTGGGCTGCGTGCCATGAAGAAATTGGCTTGGTTAGGAGCTGAGGTGTTTTTAACTTTTATCAAGATGTGACACGTAGACACCGTTCCTATTATATAGGAGTGGGACACGGTATGTAATCCTGATTCATTATTTTGTGTCACACATCAAACTTGTGGGTGTGCTCCAAAGGGATTGGTTGTGAGAGAAAGCAGAAGAAATTGGAGGCTGGAGTCAATGGGTTGGTTTCGATTTATTTCCAGATATACTCAGAACCGTGACTCAAGTGTATAACAGTGGTTCCAGATCTTTGGAACCTAAATTTGGTTCTACATCATTCGGGTTCCTATAAGATGGATAATTATATTTTGTGAAGGATGAAAAAGTTTACATGTAATTTTTTATAGTTGATGCCAACAATGATTTCTTCAAGCAAAATGCAAATCAAACTTTAGAAAAGAAACATCATGGAAAATTATATTCTTTGTTTGTGGTTGAGATTGAGAAGGAATAATAAAAAATATGAAAGATCATTTGTGTAAAATGAAAGTACGGAAACAATGGCTGCATTCTTATTTTAGATTATGAATTTTGATAATATGTCGCAGTTTTTGGCTAAACGCACTTGACGCCATTTTCTCTTTCTTGCCTATAGTGAAAAAAGAAATTTTCTGATCTGATCACTTTGTGACATTCAAAAACATTATTCAATACAATGGAGTTGTAAAGGACAAAATTATATGAATTTTAATATATATATATATATATATTTATTTTATTTTTTTATTTTTTTCATCGTTGAATTTTATTTTTAAATTTGGGTGCTCGCTAGCCGTCCATTTTCAACATCTTCGATCAAGTTCGAAAAATATATATATATATTTTGAATATGAATATTTTCATGAAATCTAAAAATCTGTATTGTTGGATTGTAAATGTGATAATCGTTGGATTGTAAATGTGATAATCAATGTGGGCCAAATGATTTTTTTTAAGATTTAAAATAAAAAAAAATTAAATATGTGGGGAGTGGGGGAAGAGAGAGAATCTCTTTATTGCTGATGTTATTTGAGTCACATGTCAAGCGTTTGTTGGACTGTAAGCAAAAGCGTCAAGTGCGTGTGCATCAAAACCGTGTCATATTATCAACACTTAGATTATAAAATCAACTCCAACAGACTCTTTATTCTTGACATCCTCTTCGTTATAAGAGTCCAATTACAAAAAATCGATGCAACCGACTCTTTATTGTCAAATGTTAAAGTTTATTAAAAACTGGAAATTGAGATAAAGATTCACTATATGTAGCAAATTGCATTGGCTCATTATTATTAAAAATCTAATATAAAATATAAAAAATACTTTCCTTACTAACTTAGTAAGTTTTCAAATCTTACTAAAGATCGTTAGGCCCAAATGGATTATCACATTTACAATCGATCACAACATCCTTTTATATTTCATGGAAAAGCGCTCTCTCTCTCTCACACACACACACACACACACACACACACATATATTTAAATTTTTGAGCTTGATTCAAGGTGTTGAAATAGACGGCTATCGAACTCCCAAAACGTATAATTATAAATAAACGGTGAAAAATAATTTTTTTTTCAAAGTTCTTAGAATTTCGTTCTCTAGAAGCATGTGGTATTGGATCGTGTTTTTAAATTTCAAAATGTTAGGTCACGACTCTTATTAAGATTTAAGTCAATTTTCAACAAATCTTTAACAAATGAAAGATTTGTTGAATCTCTTGGAGCACCCAACAGATTTTGAACTAACTAAAATAACATTTGTCAGATTTTGACAAAATATACTCTTTATTGTAAAGAACATTGTTGGAAATGTTCTAACTTTGACTAAATCATATTTACTTCTAACAACTTCATTGATCAAAGGGAAGGGTTGGACTAATTGATCTAAGATATTGGGTGCTCCCTAATGTGACATGGGCTAGAATCATAAATTTTCTCGGGATACACAACGATATATCCTCATTAATATGTGCAGTTGTGTATCCTAAAGAAAAATCTATGGTTCTAACCCATGGCATGTCAAGGAGCATATGTCAGAAGGGGCGTCAAAAAATTACGAATAATTTTTTTTTTTGAATAATGATTTTCTGATGCCCCCCTCTAACACATTTCCATTGCATAACCGTAAATCTTTTGCCTTGGGATACATAGAATCATAAATATTTTTCTTATGTATCCCGATGAAATGATCTATGATTTTGTGATGGGGATGTCAAATTATCACAACTGTTTTTTTATCTCACTAACTTTTCCTCATAGCGCTCATAGGGTATTTTCAAATGTACAAAATTACCCTTGCTAGGCTGCACGTCCACGGTAAATAGCCTTTAAGGAAAAAGTCTCTCTAAATCAAAAAAAATTATCCTAAAAAGCCATTAAAAAGGGCTGTTCTTGCACTTTTTAGGGTGCTTAATGAGTGCTGACCTATTTTCCCTTAACTATGAATTTCCTTCTAAATTGATCTATAGAAAATGCAATTTCCATTCAAAAGAAATTGAATAAAGTTAGATTGTTTTTTATCCCCAGAGGAGAATTTTTTTTTATCTGAGTCGAAAGTTTATTCACTACAACAGGAAACTTGTGCCCTCTGAAAATTGATTTTCCATAAAAAGTTGACTTCAAGAAACGATTTTCACCCTTACTAGCAAGACTCACGGACGGCTTCTTCTTATCCTCCGCATCATATACATAATTCTCGACTTTCATGCAGATGTCTGTATCGAAGGGTAATAGTGATGTTATTGTTAGCTGTGCAATTTGGAGCAATGTGAACATTTTGTCTGTATCAAACTTTTGATACAAGCAATTGTTGTACCGAAGCTGTTTCCTCTAAACATCAGTCTATAGCTTGTTTACTCCGTTTCTTCTTCTCTTCTTCTTTCTCTGCTATTCTGCTTTTCAAAACCCTAGCTCGAGAAATCTCTCCAACGTAAGTCATTCCTCCATGATCAGTTTCATTTCCTGTTAGATAGATCTGATTTTCAAGTGTGGATTCAACTTGTTCTTTTGGTTACTGTAATCTACACAAATTTGATTACTAACTTTTATTCGATTTATTCAAGTTTGTTTCTTTGAAGAATGGAGGATATTCAGGATCAGCAAACTCAGTCAGTTGGTAATCCATCAAACACTCACTCTATTTTAGAAAATTTAATTCCTTTATTTATTCTAATTTCTGTCATTCATAGTGATCTAGTGAAGCACCCATTTAAATTTTGGTCAATAAAATGGGATATAAATTCACTTGATCAGATATAGATGTTTGTAGTTTTAAGATCCTCATTTTGTTCTTAATTCATTGTATCGTTATAAGGGAAATTGATTTCAAACTATGACAAAAAGTATTGATGAAGCATTTGAGAAACTTAGAAATGAAATTAGAATAAAATTTGACGAGGATGTTGAGATAGATGAGTGGAGAGACTGAGAAAGATCAAATTAGAAATGAATGCATTTGTGAAAATGTAGGAGTAGCTTCGATAGACGATGAACTTAGAGAAAGTTGATTGAGATGGTTTGGGCATGCTCAACATATATCGACTAGAGGCCCAATCAGAAGGGATACGAAAGTTGAAGGTGCAAACATGGTGAGAGGAAGACCAATAGAACATGGTTTTAGACAGTGAGAGAGTATATGCGTACACTTTCAGTAACATAAGACGTAGCTCTGTATAGTATTGAATGGAGGAACATGCTTCGTTTAGCCAACCCCAAAGCTCTGGGATTCTTGGATGATGATGAAACTCTACTACTTAGATGATCGTGATTTGACGCTGAAAACAACTTGTAATCCAACATCGACATAATTTGTAAAATGAGAATCATCATAGATTCAAGCAAGAGCTAAACCAACTGTCGGATGACCATAACATACATCAGTTGTAACTGTATCATTTTCCATGCCATTTGCTACTGTTTCTCCTTGTGAATGTGAGAGCATTGGAAACCTCCTATACTCTAAAACTGTTCATTAGATAAACGTAATGCGTGGTAGTGGCCAGTGGGGCAAAAGTTTTTCGTTGACCAAATGATTTAGGTGTCTCCTTCTACCTCGGCTAGTAAGAAAAACTCTAATCATGCTCTTCATCATAGAAACTACCTCTGTAATCAGATGCATTAATACTTCTGCTGCTGCCACCAGAAAAAAATTTGGCGGAGAAATTTGTTTTACTGAATTCTCTATAGGGGTTACTGTTCCCTCGAAAAACATTGCTCGACTTGCAACACTACTTCTGGCTAGTTCCCAATTAAATCAAACTGGCATTTCGAGCAACAATACAACACTTACAATTGACTTATTTATTAACAAACTGGCACTTGGAGCAAAGTTGTTTCTTCATTTCCTCCTTACTCCTTGGTGAAACTCTCATCTACTTATCAGAAAAAAAGGGGGAATCATATTTCCGTCTGCCTATGTCTAATGGAAAATTGAGTTAATTCATCGCAAACAATAGGTACGTGTATTTATTTATTTGAAACTTTTGGGGCATTTTAAATTAGGTGCACAGTTGTAGTATTTTGGCTAATGTGGTGGTTGGCAGGTGAAAATCGAGCTTCTTAAAGTGCTCTATTTTTTTTCCTATATGGTTATGCTTTCTTTAATATGTTTGTATGTATTGCATGGATGTTTCTATACCATCGAACTAGTTATTTCTTCTGTTATACTTTCATATTAGTTTTTCCACATCTCATCATTTCTTTTTGAGGGAGGAATCCAGTTCAATCGGTGATACTCTGAAGAATTGATTCTGTATTGTGTTCTGAAGTTGGAAAAAACTTTGATCAGTTAGCTGTAGAATGCAGTCTAAGAATATATGTTATTTTGTTGCTTCTTGTTACTACAAGGTTGATTTTGTTAATGTTCACAAGAAAAAAACAAAGTACTGATGTCCTGTACAATTAACAGGTTCCGATGGTGATAATGAAATAATTGCTGAACATGCTGCATTCGTTCATGGGGAACCTCCACAAGATACTATAGGTCCCCCAAAAGTTGACTCCAAAGTGGAAATCCTTCATGAGAAAGTCAAGAAGCAAATCATCAAGGAAGGGCATGGTCAGAAGCCAACAAAGTATTCCACATGCTTTTGTAAGCACCCTAATTACTAAGATATGTTAGTACTAAACCCACAGTTAGAAGCATATCGATGCGATGTTTCAGTCAAGAGAAAAAACGAAATGGTCTTTGACCGAAACATTCACAAAATATTAAATGTTTTGAATCGATTTTCATTCCAAATTTGGCTGAAGCTGGAATGTGCCACCAAAACATTCCAAAACAGCATGGAATTTTGAACCATGTCTACCATTGTATGGCTACATTCTATTCAAACCCTGCACCTCTTGATCATGTGCAAATTCCAATCTAGGCACTGTTATTAATGTCAATCATGGTTTCAAATCTTTGTTTGACATTGCGACTCGTTCATGGACGAAACCGAGTTGTACAGGACGAGTCAACTCGTCTTTGGGCGACATAGATCTTTTAACTCACTTTACAATTATTTATTCATGTATATTTGTATAAAAATAATTTTTAAGTATTTTTTATGAAACAGGTAAGATTAGAAAATGTTTGATCATAAATTCATATTTTATTTAGATAATAAATATTGAAATTCTTAAAAACAATTAATTATTTTAATCAAAATAGAATGCATACACCTTAGCATTGATATAGTGTATCTCAAAATAGAATGATACCCCACTTGACTGGTGTGAATGAAGAAATTTGAATTTATTGAGATTCTTGGATGATGATTACATTTGCTCATTGGGTTTATAAAGATTGAAACATCCACCAATATGGAAAGACAATTAATCAATCCAATATTCTAAAATACCTAATTGATGCAAATCTAATATCTTCATGATATGTGATGGGATACACCATAGCATTGATATAGTGCATCTCATGCACATTATTATAATGCATACACCTTATCTCTATTACTCTCCCGCAATTGCATGGTCCTTTAGATAAAGACTATGAATTAATTACATAAAATATTAGTCTTTGATCTCATGAAGAAGTCGAATATGGATAGCCGCAAGGTCCAATCATGCTTGATGGTGGTTACCGCCTGTTTATAAAGTCCATCACTGTCGTATCCCACTTATTTTTGAGTTTGTCAGAGTCAGTGGCCCACTAGATTAGATTTGTCATGATCTCTCCCAAAAGCATAGAACTATGTATCATGCGGTTTAAATACAAGAACTCTCATTGAAGAGATTTTAGATCAAATAAAAATTGAGATCGAGAGGCATTAACTTTTGAAGTATGGAGGTTTGTAGAAACATAGAGAAAGGTGGGATTTTTATTGAAAAAAAAAAACTAAATACTAATAAAGGGAACAAATTAAATGATTTAGGTTTGGCGATGGCAGTAGCACCATCGCCAAAGAACGCCGCACCAAGATCGATGTGCTTAGTGGAGCTTGAGCTTTGATACCATGAAGAAATTTGAATTTTATCAAGATTCTTGGATGATGATTACATTTGCTCATTGGGTTTATAAATATTGAAACATCCACCAATATAGAAAGACAATCAATCGATCCAATATTCTATAGTATCTAATTGATACTAATTGATGCAAATCTAATATCTTCAAGATATGTGATGAGATACACCATGGCATTGATATATTGTATCTCATGCACATTATTATAATGCATACACCTTATCTATATTAGTGAGTTTTGCTGACTTGGCCTAGATTTTCAAAATATTGTCTGAGTCATATCCTTTATCTTGTGAGATATGTGAATCCTGAGACGTCATGTAAATCCGGCTCATTGGTAAAATGATAGCTAGATGACTTGGATGAGATTTAAAATTATGATCTCAATGTGGTCAGATTGCTGAGACATTTGTTATGGGTTCTTCAGGACAAGTTTTCTCTTCCTCAAGCAAGCATAGAAATCAAAAACTTCTCTTTCAATATGAGGAAGGTTTGACCGTATTAGTTTGGGAATACTATATTAGGGTTCCTACTACTGAATTCCCAATATAGTGAGAACGTATACTCACATACCCTTCATAGTATCACTAATATCTATAATATATTCTAATCCATTACGAGTTTTGCTCTGTTGGTCTCTCTTTTCACGTGACACATGTGAACAAAATGGTCCAATGATCTTTGTTGCAAGAGGGCTATAATTTATTTTCTGTGGACCATGAGGAAAATAAGTTTCAGTATGTAAGTCTCATGTACTTGTGTATCATCATCCTGACTAACCTTGAATTATCCCTTAACAAGCTAAGCTTTTGGTTTTGGGAGGGACAAATGCATTTTATTGTGTATTTCTTGTATTTTTCAAATGCTATGGGTCAAAGTTTTTTTTTCCCCAAACAGTCTAGGATCCCAAATTTGCATTATACAAGGAAACATTAGCTAATTTTTTTCCATGGGAGGTCTGGGGACTTGGTATATCTGAGTGATTTCTTTGTTCTGACAGTGCACTACAAAGCATGGACTGAAAGCACTGAACACAAGTTTGAAGATACATGGCAAGAACAGCGACCAATTGAATTGGTTTTAGGAAAAGGTATTTGCCTACCAGATTTGGTGTTACAATTATTTGTTTTTCTTTTTTCCCCATTTTGGTTAAAATTTATGCAAATCAATCATAGTGATGGTTCTCAAGTTAATCACTTGTTTTGGGAGTCTGTTAAGATTTTGTTTTGAAGTAGTTTGAATTCTATGCAAGCATTTGGTTGTACCATGGTAGATCGTTAATCAGAAGATGATGATGGCATGGGACAAGGAATTATAGATTTGAGCGAACTGACACAGACTACTTAAGTCAGCTACAAAGTATCCTTGGCTTTTACTTAATTTACAATGGAACCTTAGTCAAAGAAGTCTAGTTAAATAAGTTCCATTAAAGGTAGATAACTCACAAGCCACATCATAATACATACTTCTTATTCCACTATTCCCATATACAAAAAATTCCAGTGAGAGTATGAGATTATCTTGAGTGACTCTACACTCTAGACTCTACAAAGATTTGCATTGAAAAGCTGAGAATAATGTAGATTTTTCTTGTTTATTTCGTGGCAATCTTTCTATATCATTTTTGTTGCTTATCTCTGTGAATGAAAACCAATCATTACCCCTACCACATTTTTATTGATATTTTTTAAGTTTTTTAATATCCTATTGATTTTAAATCTACTTTACTATTAAAAACATAATATGAGTATTCATAATCCTTCCTTATATTTCGACAGAAAAAACCGAGATCACAGGATTGGGAATTGGTGTATCAAGCATGAAGGCTGGTGAACGTGCTTTGTTGCATGTAGGCTGGGAGTTATGCTATGGTAAAGAGGGAAGCTTTTCCTTCCCAAATGTTCCACCTATGGCAGATGTCTTATATGAAGTTGAACTTATTGGTTTTGATGAAACTAAAGAAGTAAGTTTGTACCCATTCAAATTGATCAGGGATCTAGAATGGGTTCCTAGGTTTATATATTCCTGATGCCTCAATTTGAACTACCACTCATGTTTTCCCTGTTTGGCTCACATGTTCATCTTCCGAAATTATTGAGGCATCAACATCACTAAAGTGCTGAGCACATAGGTTTCTGACTTGAAGTCTGATACATTTTTCAGGGGAAAGCTCGCAGGGACATGACTGTGGAGGAAAGGATAGGAGCAGCAGATCGAAGAAAGATGGAAGGGAATGTTTTTTTCAAGGATGACAAATTGGAGGAGGCTATGCAACAGTATGAAATGGTTATGAACTTATTTTCTTATATCCGTCTGTTATAGTCAATAATTCTGGCTTTTTGAGTTGGCACAAAAAGTTGTACTGATGTTTCTTCATTCTTTCAGGCCATAGCATACATGGGAGATGACTTCATGTTCCAGTTAATGGGAAAGTACCAGGATATGGCCTTGGCCGTAAAAAACCCATGCCACCTCAACATGGCAGCTTGTTTAATAAAGCTCAATCGCTGTGAAGAAGCCATTGGGCAGTGCAGCATTGTAAGTGTTTTGTTTCATGACGATACTGTTCACTTTTTATATGTGTGTTGCTTGCTGATCATAATAATTGCTGAGACTCCAGTTTTCGGCTTTCTCAAACTTTCCAGCTTGCAAACCTTTGGTCCTTAACGACCTTCTAGGTTCTAATGTTCACCATAAAATATAAAAAAGGGCGCTGTACCCTGTTTTTCATAAAATATGTAAATGTGGTGCATATTTTTATCTGTAGTTATGACCCATAGATAGGGCTGCAAACTCATGCTCGACTCAAGTGGTAGAAGCCCTCAACCTAACCCGAGCATTAAGCCTGGGCTCATTAATCCAAGCTCAACCCGAGCTTGAGCTTCTAAACTCGGGTTAGTCCGAGTTAGGTAGTTTTGGGCAGGTTGGGCTCGCTGAACAAGCCTAATTTTGTTTTAATTTGCAAATTTTTTTAATCTTAAATAAGAAATACAATTAATATAAATAAATTTTTTATATCTTAAACAATAAATAATTAAAAACACTTTAAAAATAAGCAAAAGCATATGATTAATATAAAAATATTTAGATATTATTAAATAGCCTCGGGTTCGGGTTGAGTTGGGTTTCCCCAAACCGATTTAAGATCAAGTTGGATTATTCTAACCCAGGCTCAACTCATGTTCTACATAAATTGGCCCAGGCTTACCCATCAATCGGGTTGAGCTCGGGCCAGCCCACCCAAGTTGCAGCCCTATCCACAGAAGGATAGGTATTTTCTTCTTGATCATCGACATAAACTACAAATGGTACTAAGGTTTCTTGATGGGCTCTCAGGTGTTGGGTGAGGATGAAAAGAATGTGAAAGCACTATTCAGACGAGGAAAAGCTAGAGCTGAACTTGGGCAGACAGATGCTGCACGAGAAGATTTTCTTAAGGCTCGTAAATATGCACCAGAAGACAAGGCTATCACGAAGGAGTTACGTTTGCTTGCTGAACATGACAAGGCTGTTTATCAGAAGCAAAAAGAGCTCTACAAGGGGATATTGGGACCGAGGCCAGAACCCAAACCCAAGCGAAATAATTGGCTATTCCTCGTTTGGCAATGGCTACTGGCTTTATTTCATCGCCTTTTCAAGCTCGAAAAGCACAAAACTGACTAATCTGATCTGAGTGGTAGAGGAGCACTGAAAGTAAGAAGCTTCTTTTATCTTTTTTAACGTCAAGTAGATGAAACACGACAAAACTTAGTTGTGTGTAGACTGCATCTTTGTTATAATTATCTCTAATCAATAACAAGTTTTGAATGCTTTCAACATGATTCTGATGCTCATTCATCTCTTAAAGCTTTCCTAGCTGTTCTTTATTCTCACCATAACTAGATTTGTCTATAGGAACCCTTGCATGAACTCTTCCATTTAATGGGGTTAAACCAACGAGATTCAAGCATACATTTGACATTGAAAGTGGAAGAGGCAATGATTATTGTCAATTAACCGTGTCTTTTTATTCAAAGAAAGCATTCTTTCAAGACATCCCCTCATAGAAATCTTCTTGTTTTGAGTTCCAATGCCTCTTGAGAGAGAGAAGAAATATGGTCAATCCTCGCCTAACCCAATGTAAAGAAAGAGAGAGAGTTCATAGACCGTTAGATTGCAAACAGGGAAGGCAATTAATATTGTCAGAATCCTCTTTCTTTTATCTGCTATCGAAAGATCGTTCGAGTCTATAATCTTTAACCTCCCCTAAAACCTTATCTTGTTCTCGAGGTTTGAGGGTAAGAAATGGAATCATTGGGTTGAATATGAGTGATAATTTAAGTCAAATTCGCTGGGTGCTTAGGTGAATATCAAGGGCTTTTGGTGAAAATTGTATACTAAGGGCAATTCAATCGTTTTGTGTTTTTCTCATGGAAGACCACGATCAAGGGATATGTCATCAAAATTGTTTGTTTATCAGTTATCACCCATGAAAAATGGGTAGGAATAGTTTTCCTCGAATTAAAAGTTTCAGAATGAGTTGATTTTTGGTGAGATGATCATAGACTTCTAACCTCATCAAAAGTGGTTTATACAAAAAGAAAAAAAAAAAATACGGTTAGAAGTTTTGGAATGAGCTGATTTTTTGTGAGGAGGATCTCCTCACCGTAGAGATCATCCTCACCAAAAATCAGCTCTTTCCGAAACTTTTAACCCGTATAAGACAAAAAATAAATTGGCTATAGTGTGAGGTGGCCTTAGTAATAAGTGGGGTGCTTATAACACTATCCAAACTTAAATTCAACTCGTGTGCATGGAGTTGAGTCAAGTAAATAACTCATGGGTCAACTTGAATAAGTCAAATGAAAATATATTAAATTTATAAATATTAAAATCAGTAAAAAAAATTAATTTTTATTCTTCACAAAATTAATTTTTAAGTTGATTCAATGATTTGCCAAGTTGATTACATGGAATTTTGGATCGAGTCACTTTGAAATCCAATTGTGTGGACTTGGTCAAGTTTGATGTTGAATCGACGGGGCTTTATAACTATACTAAAAACTAACTCTCTTTTCCATCATTCATTTTTCAGTGACCATTTTTCTTAGGCTGGCTATGGTGCTTTCGGGTTTTCTTTTAGTTCCTATGTTGCTCAAAGTGTTATCATGGAATGTTAGAGGGTTAGGTGAGAAGAGAAAAAGGGCAGCGGTGAAAGCTTTCATTAGAAGCAAAAATCCCCTCATTGTCACGCTTCAAGAAACGAAACTAGCTCAATGTGATGACAAGATCATAATGGTTATTTGGGGAAGTAACATGGATTGGATAACCCTCTTGGCTATAGGGTCAGCTGGAGGGATTCTTATGATGTGGAACAAGGATTGGATCTAAGTAATAGATATCTTAGTTGGGGCCTTCTCGGTTTCTATCTTATGCAGGAATTGTGATTATGACTTTCAATGGGCGTTTTCCAAGATTTATGGGCCAACTATTAGTAGGGAGAGACAACAATTTTTGGAGGAGCTAGAAGATGTGGCGGGGTATTGGGAGAAACCGTGGGTTCTAGGGGGGGATTTTAATGTTACCAAATTTACCCAAGAGAAGAACAGGGATTCGAATATAACTAAGGGTATGAGAGACTTCAATGACTTTATAAGCAGATATTGTCTAATGGACTTCCCTCTTCTGGGTAGACGGTTCACGTGGTCAAACAACCAAAGTAACCCAAGGATGTCTAGACTAGATAGGTTTTTGGTAGATAATGAGTGGGAGGAGAAGTTTCATAATGTGATTCATTCGGCCAGCCCTAGTTCGATCTCTGATCACACCCCTATCTTTTTGGAAGCTGGACACCCTAGACTATTCCCACTCCGTTCAGATTTGAAAACATGTGGCTAGCCCAACCCAACTTCTTAGATCTAGTCAGAGAGTGGTGGATGGAGGGCTCTGCTATAGGAAATCCGGGTTGTGTATTCAAAAGGAAGCTCAGATTTGTGAAAGATAAGTTGAAGGTGTGGAGTAAAGAGGTTTTGGGAAAAATTGATTTAAAAAAGAAAGAGATTTTGGTAAACATTGAAATCTTGGACAAAAAGGAGGAAGAAAGGAATTTGACATTGGACGAAAGAGGCAAAAGAATGGAGTTGAAATCGGAATTCCAAAGAGTTGCGTTTATGGAGGAAATAAGTTGGAGACAAAAATCGAGAGTCAAATGGCTGAAGGAAGAGGACAACAACACAAATTTTTTTCACAAAGTAGCAAACTTTCATAAAAGAAGTAATCAAATGGACAAACTCTACATCAAGGATATTATGGTGGAATGAGAGGAGGAGATTAGGGAAGGTGTGGTCGAGTTCTATAAGGATTTGTACAAAGAAAATGAACCCTTGAGACCACGACCAGATAATCTAGACTTCAAGTACTTGAACAATGAGGAGAGGGAGTGGTTAGAAAGAGAAATAGGAGGAGGAGGTGAGATCAGTCCTTTTTTCGATGAGTGGGGACAAGGCACCAGGGCTGGATGGCTTCATCATGAAAATTTTCAAATATTGTTGGGAAATCGTGTCGCAGGATTTCATGAAAGTCATCAAGGAGTTGCAAGATAAGAAGTGTCTGGACTATAGCCTCAACCATACATTTGTGGCCTTGATCCCTAAGAAAAATTGAGCTTATAAGATAGGAGACTTCAGACCCATTAGCCTGGTGAGCTCGGTGTACAAAATTTTATCCAAAGTGCTGGCTTGTCGGTTGAAAATAATTCTCCCTAGCCTTATTGATGATGAACAAGGTGCTTTCATTAGGGGTAGATAAATTCTTGATGGAGTTTTGATTGTCAATGAGTGTCTAGATTCCAGGATTAGGAACAAGAAGGAGGGGATGGTAGGGAAAATAGACTTGTAGAAGGCTTATGATCATGTGAGTTGGGGTTTTCTAGAATACATGATGGGAAGAATGGGTTTTGGAGCAACATGGATCAGTTGGATTATGAAATGTGTTACGACGATGTCTTATTCGATCCTTGTTAACGTGAGTCCAGTGGGTTTTTTTTAAGGGAATGAGAAAGTTGAGGCAAGGGGACCCTTTATCTCCATTCTTGTTTCTTATTGTAGCTGAAGCATTGGGTAGATTATTTAGAAAAGCCGTCGAGTTAGATAAGCTGTCGGGGTTTAGGGTGAATGATGGACCTCTGATCTCTCACCTTCAATTTGCGGACGACACATTAGTCTTGTTACATCATTCGAGAGATCGGGTGAGAGTTCTTCGTGTTTTACTATGTTGTTTTGAGGCTATGTCTGGGTTACACATTAACTTGCATAAGAGTAAGCTTTTCGGGGTTGGAGAAGTTGAGGATATTCATCTGATGGCTGTAACCTTGGGTTGTGGGTATGATACCTTACCCACATCATATTTGGGCCTACCGTTGGGAGCACCCTACAATAGCATCAAAATTTGGGAAGGAGTGGTTGAAAGGGTGGAAAAAAACTTGAGCATGTGGAAATTCAGGTATTTGTCAAAGGGAGGAAAATTAACTTTGATTAAAAGCACTTTAACGAGTATACCGGTTTACTTTCTCTCTTTGTTCACTCTCCCGAGATCCGTAAAGACTAGACTAGAAAGGCTCATGAGGAATTTCTTGTGAAACGATACTAGTGGTTAGAGGAAGTACCACCTGGTCAAATGGAAGTTAATTTGCATGCTCAAGAAGAATGGGGGACTAGGGATTAGGGGGCTTAGATTATCAAATAGAGCACTTTTAGGAAAATGGCTATGGCAATTTGGCAAGGAGAGGGGTAGTCTGTGGAGGAAGGTTATTAGGGCTAAGTAAGGGGAAAGGAGGTTAGGTTGGTATAGTGGTGAGGCAAATGATCCATATGGGTGTAGTATTTGGAAAGGGGTTCTTAAAGTGAGAGAGGATTTTGAAAGAGGAATTAAGTTCAAAGTGGGTTTGGGGGACAGTATCAGATTCTGGGAGGATTGGTGGTGCGGTGCATCGTCTCTAGCAACTCAATTTCTGTCTTTGTACACTTGTTCTATTAAGAAGAATTGCTCTATCAAGCAATGTTTGATCGGCACGGAGTCCAAACCTACGTGGGATTTGGGGTTCAGGAGAAACTTTAACGATTGGGAGCTAAACGAGATGACATCTTTTCTTGATCTCCTGCATTCGATACATCTCAATGATAGCGAACAAGATAGGTGGTAGTGGAAAAGAGGAAAGGAGTCGAGATTCTCTGTCAAGTCCTTCTACGAGAGCCTTATTCCCTCTGTTGAGCGATTCCTCTCAGGGTCCATCATTTGGTCCAAGTATGTTCCCTCTAGAATATCATTTTTTCTTTGGTTGGCCTATCTCGGTAGGTTACTCACGTTGGATAACTTGATTGTTCGGGGTTGGATCACGCCTAATTGTTGTCCCCTTTGCTTGAGGGATGAGGAATCGGTAGATCACATTTTGATTCATTGCTCCTTTACTCACATTATTTGATCAACATTCCTTGGTCTATTTCGTATTAATTGGGTCTTCCCTCGTAAGTTTTCATCGTTGTTTGTTGAATGGGCTAGTACTGCTTTCCATTCCAGAGAAAAGAATTCATGTGGGCTATGCTACCTTCAGTTGTTGCTTAGGGGATTTGGAACCAGAGAAATAACAGGGTGTTCAATAGTAAGATTAGAAGTACTCATGCGGGTTTCTTGGAGATCCTGGGCTTAATTTATCTTTGGTTGAAACAGTACATTGAGTTCGCGGGGTTTACTTTTGATGACTTTGTGTTTAGATGGAACTCTTTGTGTAATCTTTGATTTCTTTTAGTTTTCTTTTGCTTTGTTATTTTTAGAGAGGCTTTCTCGGCTTCATTGTACTCTTCCCCCCCCCCTCCCCTTTTTTCAATATATTATACATTTAAAAAAAAAAAAAAAACTAATGACTTTTTTCCCAAGTAATTTAAAAGATTGGATTATCCATAATTTTAAATTGTTTGAAGGGAAATTTTAGTGACATGCCACAATATCTAAGGACGGTTCAAAGTAAAAAAAATTAAAAATTTTATTTTAAGGGCACCCTTAACTTCTTTGATGAATCAATACGTCGAAAACTGACCACAAGATGTAATCTTCTTCTCTAATCTTTATCTTTCTCTATTTTTCTTATTCTTCTCCTCTCTCTCTCTCTCTCTCTTTCTTCATCTCCTCCTCCTCCCCCTCCTTAGATATCTCTCTGTTTTTCGCCTGAATTGTTGGAGGATGAGAGGGGTGGCCTTTGACATGAAGTGCCCTAAACATTTTTTTTAAATGTTTAGAGGTGTGCTTAAAACTCGGGGGACGTGTCAATAAAATTTCCGTGGTTTAAAAATATATAATTTTTTTTGGATAATAAACAGTAAAATCAATGTTATTTTCACTAAATAAAGTTTTATAAGTTTGGGGTATACTCATAATATAATGGTGTGGTATCATCACAGTCCATAAGGACATAAGTCTTGTATAAGTTTTCCGATCAATTTCATTTTCCGCGCTAGGGTTTTTTGTTCAGAAGGACGTGAGATCGAAAGCTTACAGCAGGACGATTCAAAGCCTAACTTCACTGTGCGTTTGTTCTCAAACCTGAGACCTCCAGTTGGGAATTTTGTATGTAATTTCGTATGCTTTTTGTTAGTTTTATTTGGATAAGTGGGTTTTGATTTTGAAAAGATAATTAGTTATTATTTAAGTTGTTCTAGCCTTCAATTTCTTTGTTTTGATCGTTCATATCTTCTTAATTTATGTTACCTTCAACAAATTTGAAAGTAAAAAAAAAAAAAAGCTTAACATTTTCATTAACAGAACTGATTAAATACACCACTTCATAGCTCTTCATTACAACACCCAACACTCAGGGGTGGAGCCAGGATTTTCCTGGGGTGGGGGCAAACTATGGTTGCCTGATAAGGTTCAAGAGCATAAAGATGAGTGGTTTTGAGGAGAAAATTCATGGGTTTTTGTTTATGGGTTGGGTAGAAAAGGACCTTTAGTCATTTCTTATGTCTATGAGAGAAGACCTAAGTCAGGAGTAATGTCATCAGTGGGGTGGGAGCAATTGCCAAATATTAACCAAATATAAGGGTTCTAAGAAACCCAAAAACTTGAGTAGGGTGGGGCCAAACTCAATATATCAAATTCTAAGGAGAATAACATAATTTTTTTTTTTTTTTAATTGTGGGGGCAAGTGCCCCCATTGCACCCACTGTGAATCCATCCCTGCTCCCACTAATTACCAACTCCTACACTACAACCCACTTACTGCACGCAACTCTCACACAGCCAGGGGCAGAGCCAGGATTTTCTGTCAATGGGGTCTAAATGTTAAAGATGGTTGATCAATAATCTAGGGTTTCTTTTATGCTAATGTTGGACTCATAAAATAATGGATTTTTAAAGAGTTGAAACTTAAAATATAAGAAACACTAGTCATTCAAAGACCACTCGATATTGAGTTAGATTGGCTGTTCATTATCTCCGCCAATATAGACCTATTTTGATTTTGATTTTATTTATAAAAATTATTGGTAGATAAATCTATGCTGTAGATTTATAGCAGCAGATCTGATCTTTATAAAGGCAAATAAATCTGCCTCTATAAACCTTATTTCTTGTACAGAGTGGAACTTCAATTAATTTTTCTCTTTTGAGAGATTTACGAAGGGATCCTTACTTTCTTAAGTTTGTTACCCAACAAACTTTGGAGTGGAACCCTCATTCTTTTAAAAGATTAAATAGCTATAAATACCCTCATGTTTAAAAAAAAATCACATACCTATTATATGCTCTCTCCTCCATGGTTTTAAAACTTGGTTTTGCGTCTCGTTCATACCAGATACCGAATCGTCTTGGATGAGTTTTCTGATACATTTGAGATGTCTCGTTCAAAAATGAAAAAAATGAACGTGGGGTTTTAAATCTTGTCCAAAAAATTGACTTGTCCTTCCGTCTCGTCCATGCATGATACTGAGAGGACTCGGGTGATATGTCCCGGTCTCGGACGAGTTTTGAAACTATGCTCTCCTCTCAACATTAATTATCTCTTTCAAAATCATTATTGGGCCCACATTGCCATAAAGCAATCCAACAACACAACCTTCTAGATTTCATATGATAAAACTCAGATTTTTAGGTTTGCTTAATTGATTTAGGAGAGAATAACTTATAATTGAAAAAAAAGAGGAGAGAATAGATGTTGAGAGGAGAGTGGATATAAAAGAATTTGATTTAAAGAAAGAGTTAGTCTAGCCTAACTAACTTAGTGAGATTTCAAATCTTACCAAGGGTCATGAGCTCACATCTTGGCATTCAAAAAGTGATTTGATGCCACAGGCTTGTAGAAGACGAAATTCTAGGAACTTCGAAAAAAAATTCAGAAAAAAAAAACCCATTATTTTTCACTGTTGAATTTAATTTTTAAGTTTTGGGACTTTGGTAACAGTCCATTTTCAACACCTTGGATCAAGTTCAATTTTTTTTTTCTTTCCTTTTCAAAATCAGAGTTTTTCCATGAAATCTAGATGGCTGTGGTGTTGGATTGCTAATGTGGTAATCCATTTTAGAAAGATGACCCTTAGTAAGGCTTAAAATCTTACTAAGTTAGTAAGGAAAATGTTTTTCAAAGTATATTTCTTAAATATAATCAGTGTATATAGGTATTTACTATTTTAAAATGATGTGGGGTCCATCTCAAGGTTTACTGGGGTAACAAACCTGATAAATTAAGGTTCCCTTGGAGTTGTTAGCATTCCGAGGGAGTTTTTGTAATAAAATGCAAAATGAGACGTGTAAATCTTAGTTCTATTTTCAAACTTTAGTGGGGGCTATATCCCCCACTCGACCTTATATGGCTCCGCCCCTGCACACAGCTTACAACTAATTGCACCTACAGAAACCCACAACATATAACTGATTGACAGAACACAATAAGAACACATCATACTTCAATGCTCCATGCTGCACCAGATTTGAACTCAGGCACGTAACAATTCATAACCTAATATTAAATGTTTTGGATTTTGTTGCTATAAAAAAAAATAATAATAATAATTATGTGTTCAAGATATACTTCAAACACTTTTTTAATGGCGTTGTTGAGTGTGTGTTTTCCTCCACTCTCGGGTGTGTTGTACCCCAGTTTAGCCTCGTTACCCTCTTATAAAGTTCTCCCACTCTCCTATACTACAAACACTTTTTTATCCTCTTCATTTTTTGGATTTGTTTTTGTTTACTTCAAGTGTTCAAAGAATTTCATTAGTCTGTTGAGATTTTGGTTATATTTAATGGCATTGTTGAGTGTGTGTTTTCCTCCACTCTCGGGTGTGTCGTACCCCAGTTTAGCCTTGTGACCCTCTTATAAAGTTCTCCCACTCTTCAAGAGATTGATCTTTTGGAGTAGTTGGATGGTTAACATGGTATTAGAGTGCTATGTTCATATAGGTCACGGGTTCGATTCTTTCCACCTTTATGAGTGGGTGGGGGGGGGGGGGGTTGAGTGTATATTTTCCTCCACTCTTGGGTGTGTCATACCCCAGTAAGCCCCTGACTCTCTTATATTCAAGTTTGGAGTAGTTGGTTGGTTAATATGGTATCAATTCATTGCTCTAGGTTCGTATGGGTCACGGGATTGGTTTTTTCCACTATTATGAGTGAGGAGAGTGTTGAGTGTATATTTTCCTCCACTCTCGGGTGTGTCATACCCCAGTTAACGTGACCCCCTTATATTCATTGCTCTCCCCCCTTTCAAAAGATCCTTCTTTTGGAGTAGTTGGTTTACAGGCGGTTCTTCTTGAATTTTTGTGTGTCAGATATGGGTTTTACTTGTTTGATATTTCATAAGAGTATAAAGTTACAATGAATATCCACCCGTCAAATCCTTCAAAAAAAATGTCAAAAATTGTGGGTTTATTTTCATGTTGATGCTGTGAAAACTCTGTTTTCAGAATTCAGATGGGTGATTTTAATTAGTTGAGCACCGAGGTTTTGTATGGTCATCTACACGTGGGAGACCCATCTCTCACAGAACTCCTTAAAGAAAACTGTACGAACCTCCCAAGAAATGGAGGAATGGATGATGATAGGGTCCACAGTTTCCTTTGTCCTCTTAAACATAATACACCAATCTGGAATTCTTAATCCCCGTTGGACTTCGTTTCTCTCCCTTTTTCAAGTGGAGTGGGTTTTTCCAAAAAAAATTCTTTTCGCTTTTGGAAGGGGGAACTTTTAACATCTTCTCTCTTAGAAAAAGATACCTTTGGGCTATTCTTCTGTCAGCCATTGCATGGAGTCTTTGGAGAGAGGAAAAACAGGGTGTTTCAGGGTAAGGAAAGTCTGCCTCATGCGGTCTATTTGGAGACTCTGAGTTTGCTGTACTTACGGTCAAAATTGGGCAAGGACTTTTTGGGGGTCTCCTTCGATGACTTTGTATTCAGATGGGATCTTTTGTGTAACTCTTAGCTATTTTGCTTTCTTTGTTGGCTTGTTTCTTTCTTTGTTCTCTTTGGGGGTTATCTCTACCGCCAGCTTCTGTAAGTTCTTTTCTTTTTCCTCAATATATCTTTACACTTACAACAGAAAAAAAAAAAAAAATAGTCAACATGAGAATCTTGTCACCAAAAATGGCTGATAGAATGTACAATGTTAGCTACAACTAATTCATTGGTGATTTATGATTCTTTTTGCCTTACCGTTGCCATTAATCTAATTGGTGCGCAGGTCAAACAATGACAACAGCCAAGATCGTTGGCGCTGTGGTGGCATCCGGTCTAATTGCCTACTCAGTTGATGTTTTGTTTGCTGACAAGAAACTATTTGGGGGTAAGTTGGTTTTTTACTTGAAACATTGTTTCACTATTATGAGATTAATCAATTTTACTACAGGCACTACACCAAGAACTGTTGCTGAAAAAGAATGGTGGGAAGAAACCGATAAGAAGTTCCAGGCATGGCCACGTACTGCAGGACCCCCAGTGGTGATGAACCCTATCAGTCGCCAGAATTTTATCGTCAAGACTGAAATTGAACCATGAAGGTGTGAATTTGGCTGATACCTGTCAGTGTGCTCCCTTGAACTTTCCCTCCTGTTGTATGTGTGCTTGGGTGAAACTTTGGTACACTTGAAAGTTGAGTAATATGGTTTATATGTGTCTTTGGATCTGAATAATTGTTATGGTTATGGATTCCTTTAATAATTCAGTGCTGGCATTCTTCATCTTTCATGGAAAAAAAGAAAGAATTTTGTGGAGCTTATGTCCTTTTGTCATTTGGTAGGGCATTTGGACAGAGGACAGTAATAGAGTGTTTCACAGAAAGGAAAAAATCTCCCCTGGAGACCATCATTTCTATTTTTAAGTCGCCTCTAAGAGCACCCGATTAATCCTCGGGGCATGTGCAGTCCCCTCCCTTGAAGGACACTATATTGTATGAAACCTCATTATAAACGCAGCCTAATTGCATGCCAACAATGCTACCTAACCGTATACCAGGTACAGATGCACTAGGAATATCATTCCTTTCCCGATGACTTCAGTTTAACTTGGTGAAATGCTAGCCAACAAATTAAATTTTATTACATGTTTGCCGGCATTTCATACAAGGCCACATTTTCCCTCCCAACCCCCCCACCACCCACCACGCACCACCCACCCTCCCTCTTTCTTTTTGGGCGAGACTAGTCTCACGGTCACATGCACCGCCCCCTCGGAAAGTCCTACATGCAACTGGTGGTAGTCCCAAGGAATTCATTGCTTCCCTGTCTAACACTTGAGCTAGCCTTCCCAAGGAGCTTATAAAGGCTTGGCTTGCCACTCGGCATTGGGCTACAAACAAGGTCACATTAGTCTGCAACTTGGCATCACTTTCTCCCCATCGCCGGGACACCTGAGATGGGATCATGACACACTGCTTGTCAAGGGTGGTAAGTAGGTCAGCTGCTGCAACAATGAATGAAATTCTATCTACTTTGTAATTTATGGTGGAACACATAATTAGTTAGACCCTCACAGCTTGTTAAAGCACTTAAATCTCAAATTTCATTTGCAAATACAACCTCCAAAATTTAAAATATCAGTTACAAGACACAAGCAAACAGTTGAATGCCAATGCAGTTGGGAAACAAGCCCTTTCCCATTGTAAAACACAGTTTCAAGTTTAATCTTCATTCTCGTCAAAGTCAGAAAAATCGTCAACATCCTCGGCACTCTCAGAGTCACTCAGCACATACTTTGCTGCCTGCCGGTTCGCCCTTTGTGGTCTTGGCCTTGCAGCAGCAACTTCACTCGCTTCATCTAGACTGCCAGAAGCAGAAGCAGAAGCAGAGGAAGAACCTGATTCTTCTTCACCACCCATTAGAGAACTGTCCTTGTCTTTTGTCCCAATCCTACCTAATACCGAACCACTCTTTTTGTTGAATGGGGAGGCCCTCATCTTCCTCATTTTCTTCTCTGGTGAAATCCCAGCATTTTCAACAGGTTTCATAGTGTCAGTTATAAGCTTCTGGTTCAGAAGTTGCTTGTTTGTTGGTCCTCTTTTCCTTGGTGGCTTAGCTGCCTTTGCAGTTGCAGTGGGGGGTTTTCTTCCTCCCTTTTTCCCCCCTTTAGCTACAACTACTACTTCTGGCTCAAAATCTCCATCGCTGTCATCGTTCTCTCCTTTTTTCTCTTCTGGGATCATTTGCATCTCATCATCCATGTTACCATCATCATCTGAAATCTCTGTGAAAGTTGATAAGGGCGGCTTCTTTGCAGCAGCTCTTTTGCTTGGTTCTTTCTTCCTTGCTGGCACTTCGGAGTCCATGGCTGTGAAAAGAAAAAACTAAAGTTAATTTCTAGCTTTTAGGGCTTTTTAGAACTGAAATATTGCGATGAAGATGGATGTGTCGTTATGTAAAGATGATAAATACCTGCTGATTGATCCGGAGAAGAATCAAGGTTATATGCAGCTAACCGTTCTTTTAGGTCAAGTATCTCATCATCATCTTCATCACTGTCAACTAAAGTACGCTTTTCCTGCTGCATAAAAGTAAAACATAATTACTTTTATGATTCTTCGACGATAAGGATTTAAAAATTTGGCAAAGTGCACACACCTTCTTAGCAGGAGCTTTTCTTGGACCGCCTCTACCTTTGGGTTTCGCCACCTCTGAAGGATTCCCTAATGGCACCAGAGAACAATCCGAGTTGAGAAATTGCAAGGATTGATTAATATAGCAAAATAATATTTTTTTTTCAAGCTTACCAATCTCCACTGCAGAACTAACTGTTGCTTCTATAGGAGGATTGTTGGCCTTTTTTGTATTATTCTTTCTTGGGTTCTTCACCGCGCGAGAAGCCTTCAATCCTGCTTCAGTCATCACCTTGCCTTTCAACGCCTTTCTTGCCACCTCTGCTTGAGCATCATTCTTATCTTGCTCCTGCATTAATGGAGAAAATCAGATAAACGAACTCAAAATAACTAACAAAAGAGGGGAAAAAACGTAGAAATGGTGAGAAAGTTACATCAAGTTGTTTATCAAGAGCGTCAAGATCTTTCATCCACAAAGATCTTGGAGTAGACCTTTTCAATTCATCTACATCATTAGTGAGTCTATCCTTGTCGGCACAGAGCTCCTGGACCTTCTCTAGTGTCAAGCTTCCAATCGCCATGGACAATAAATACTCATAATCACTTGCCCGTACTTTGCCACCAATGACCTCTGAATTTTCCTCATTTTCTTCAGCATCTTCAGTAGTCACCCCAGCAATTGCAGCATCTATGCTTTTAATCTTCTTGGGGAAAGGAGTGAAACCTTTCTTCTGTAACTCGAGGAACAGATCTGCTCGCTTTCTGTTGCTTACTATAATCTCTCCCCTTACCACTCCAAGGATGAATCGGACTTTGTTGTCAACTTTCAACAACTCCAGTTCAAGGTTATCGAGCAGTACTTTCTACAGATAAATTACATTTCTCATTCAAATTTAACCGAAGAAATGTCAAAAACATTTTAAGTTACATAATTGGGAATCACAACCCACCTTTCTTTTCTCATAAAATTCAAGCCTTAAATGAAAGAATTCCTGAAGGACTGCAAAGATATAAAAAGTATGAGAACACAAGGAATCTATAGTGAATGAATGAAAAATCACTGGAAAATTATCAAGAAAGGGGTAAGTCTTAGTTTGTTATAAAAAAAAATATATTTTAAATTTTTTTTACCAAAAACAACTTAAATCGCTGGACTGTCCAAGTGTTTTAGCAACTCGTTGGACAGTTCAACGTTTTATGTTATTTTATGAATTTGAATGACGGAAATGCCACTAAAATCCTTAATAGTAGAGTGACATTTCTGCAAAATACAATATAAAACCCTGGACTGTCCAAAGAGTTACTAAAAGGCGTCCAGCAATTTAAGGTGTTTTTACTAATTTTAAATAATAAAAATGTTGTTTTTTTAATAATTTTCCCAAATATCTATATTCGAAAACAAGCACGTACTCTGTTCTGGGGTATCATATTTCTTAATCACCCCTTTCGGATCAAACAAGTGCATATTGCTGGTGCTGATTGTGGTTGTAAGCTTAAACTTCTTCATCAAACCCTCTAGCTTGGCCATCACTAAGTTCTCTTCAGACATGATAACCTCAAAGTGTACTGTCGTGTCGTCGTTGTGCTCCCTATAATCCTGCATCAATTAAACTCTTCAATGAGCACACAACCCAATAGTGCCGATGAAAGTAAAATTAAAATTAGAAATTTATATTTGAAGATACCTTAATGAATGGTTCCTTAATTTTATCGTTCCCTGTCATAATGGACTCCAGAAATTCCTTATAATCCTGAGTCCATCTCCGGACAGGCAACTCCGTAATCCTAAGTGTCGTCTCATTGACTTCCTCTATGATCCCACTGACGGTGTAGGATGCCCCAGCTTCCTTTGTTGCTGTTTTCTCAATGGTTCCTTTGAATCCTTTGTACCAGGGATCCATGGGCTCCATTGGTTCTCCATTTAATAAGCACCTAATGTTGGCAACAATGTCTCTGGGGTTATAGTTTGGGATATAGGAGCTCCAACCCGTTCCTATTCCTTCACTTCCATTGACGAGGACCGTTGGTATAATGGGTACATAGCTGAGTGGCAGAAATAGATCAGTTTCGTTGTATTTAGAACGAAAATTAACTACCAAGTGGGTTCGATAGAAATCTTACCAAGTAGGTTCGATAGATTGCCCATCTTCGTTCAGGTAATCAAGAAGTCCATCATCATCCTTGGGGAACAAGAACCGAGTGATAGGAGAAAGACGAGTGTATATATACCTAGCACTTGCATGATCTTTGCCTCCCTAGAAAGGAACAGATGATATAATAGTAAACAACTTAAGTGAATTTGAGATTATATACAGTTTTGTAGTGAAACGTTTATGCTGTTGACCCTCACCTGGTGACGGGTTCCAAACTGACCGTTCGGTTGCAAAAGATTAATATTGTTGCTGCCGACATAATCTTGTGCCATTCCAATGATGGTACTCGAAAGACTCTGCTCACCATGATGATAAGCCGAATGCTCAGATACATAACCCGCAAACTGAGCAATCTTTGCTTCTTTGACGAAATTCCGCTTAAAAGAACAGAAAAGAATCTTTCTTTGACCAGGCTTTAGGCCGTCAACCATAGATGGGATCGACCGTTGTAGATCTGCCATCGAAAACAGTATAAGCTCCTTGTTTACAAAGTCGCTGTACTTGATGAGCTTTTCCTTCTGATCAAGGTAAGTTCCGGGCTGCAATGCAAGAAAAGAAAGGAAACTCTTGTTGGAAATGGAAATTGAGATATGGTGGGTACAAATTAAAAAAATGAGAATATGGGTTAGCATTCCAACCTCAAATTGTCGGAGCCAGTTTTTCCTTGCTTCAATTTTTTTCTTGCTGAATGCCAGATCAATTGCATCCCCATCTTGCTCATCCACCCACACAAAATCTTTCTTGTGCAAATCAAGATCTTTGAAATACTCCTTGCCTTCCTTTGATGTGCTTGTTCCCAACCCCTACAAGGAGGTTCAAATGTAATTACTGTGAGAATTAAAGACCAAAGTTGATTTTAGATTGTCATATTTAAGAGTAATCAAACAAGCAAACCTTATAGTACTTGATAGACCAGCCATTAGCAGTACCCCCCAAGCTTTCTTTCCATGATTCATACTCTGGCATGGAATAGAAGGACAGGACCCTTCCATTTTTGTTAGTTGCCTACAAGGACAATTAGGCGTAATTAGATACATATTTTATCTTTAAGTTTTTAAATAATTCTTCAAATTAACTAAACTTTGCATACTAACTTTCACAATTGGTGTAATAAATTCCACAAGGAAGGATGGAATTTTGAGCAGTGATGGCCAGAATGAATGAATGAAGTTAATAAGTAGACCCTTGATGTGGGAACCGTCGTGATCCTGCACGATGACCAAAATTGAATTATTTCCATTACCAATGAATGAAGCAATCCAGAAGCATAATTTTAATAAATAATTAGAAAAAAGACATCAAACCTGATCGGTCATTATCATCAAATGGCCATATCTTAGTGACTTAACATTGTCATAATCCTTCCCATGTTGCAATCCAAGAATCTGCTTTATGTGCTGGATTTCAGCATTCTCCATTATCTGCTTATGGCTTGCTTCCCTTACATTGAGCAGCTTACCTCTCAATGGGAACACGCCATAGTTATTACGACCCACAACAGATATACCTGCCATCTGTATGAGTTCAATATTTATAAGAACATTGAATAACAACCCATGTTGATGAAGTACTCATTGAAGGATGACTACTTACTGCAAGAGCTTTAGCTGAATCTCCTTCTGTCAAGATCAAAGTACATCTGTCAGAATTCCTCCCTCCAGCGTCATTAGCGTCCTCAAGCTTTGTAATGCCAGTAATCCTCTGTCTCTTTGCCCCATCAGTTTTCTTAAGATCTTTGCTTTGCTTGAAATCTGCCCAAGAGAGGAGACTTTCCACCACTCCAGACTTGGCCACTGGAGCACAAAGGAGTCATTATATACACAATCACATAGAAGAGGTTTAGACACATTATAAGACCGAAGTTACAAACCTTTTTTCAAGAACTCCTGTGAGAGCTCGCATTTCGACCCAAAACTGCCTTGGCGAGTAGTCAAGGTCTCTTTGGTCTGAGAATCGAAAGCTGGGTTCTCGATCAGAGCATTAACGAAGACCCACAAGTGGCTCTTCACAGTATGGGCCTTGAGGTTGGCATTTTTGTTCTTTTTATTTACTATGGTCATTATATGGTTTGCGATCTGGTTTGTAACGCAGTCGACATGAGTCCCACCCTTGATGGTGGCTATTCCATTCACGAAGCTGACCTGATAAAACCAACCCATACGCTCCATTAACCAAATTTAGCTAAAAGCGAAAAAAAATTGGGATTTAATTGAATCAAATACTTGTTTATATACCTGTTGAAACTGCCCCTCACTTACACTCACACAGATCTCCCACCTGTCGTTAACTTTCTCTGCAATCCTGATATAATAATCGAAACAGGTGAGGAAGGGTGAATAAAAAAAGATATAAAACTTTTAATGGGTCGATCTGAAATTTCTCAGATACGAACCTTGGTAGGGACTCTGGCCTAGATTTAGAGGCAGATTGTAGGTAAAGATTAACATAATCAAGGAATGATTTCACAGGCACTCGCTGCCCATTCAGTTCAACCTTGACTGTCTTTCCAAGGCATCCAGCTAAGTCTACGACCCTCTTTTTCATTAGGGAAACCACGTCTTCTTCAAGATGGGTCATGTTGAATTTAGCCAAATCTGGCTTAAATGAAACCTTTGTCCAGTTCTCGCCTTCTTTGCCCTTGGTTATAGTCGGCTCAGATTTCGTTCCCATATTGTTCGAAAAGACCTTCATAGCAGTAGAAAGACAACTTTAACGTTTCACAAAGGATGAATCCCAGAAATGAGAAAGATTTGCAATAAACATTGAATGAACCAAAAACCAGTGACAGCGAAACAGAGAGCAAATCCAATGAAGATCTAATATCCAATAAAGCCCAAGTAATTTTTTTTAATATGATTAGAACAACAAATTTCCACGAACACCTGAAAATCAATAGCCCCTAAACCTGATCATTTGGTGAGTACTTTAGAAGTGTAGATAAAAAAAGATCAGATTTAGATATCCAATAAACGCCCAGTAATTTTTTAAAAATACAATTAGAACAACAAATTGCCACGAAAACTTGAAAATCACTAAACCCTAAAACCAATCATTTGGTGAGGACCGTAGATTAAAAAATATATATTAGATCAACCCAAGAAATGTGGTACCATAAACACAAAATCCAATTCAAGAATCAGCTAATACATCCAAAACAGTGAGAAATATTACAAATCCCAAATAACTAAAATCATCAAGAACAGCATTCACTAAAATAAACAAAGAATCCCAGATCAATAATAAAAAATCTCAAGAAACAAGATTCAAGAATGCCCAAATTTTGTTACCTGTTTATACTTCTTCTGCCTCTTTCCATCAGCAGTTTGAATAACAAACTCTGTCGAGAAAATATTCGTAAGCTTCGCTCCATACCCGTTCCTCCCACCGGTCGTCTTCTTCACCTGATCATCGTAATTACTACTTGTCAACAAATGCCCAAAAATCAATTCTGGCACATAAACCCCTTCCTCCTGGTGGATCTCAATGGGAACCCCATCTCCATTGTTGTAGATGCTAATGCAGTTCTGCTCAACATCGATATCAACTTTCAAGGAATCCATTTTGGGGTCTCTCTGCTTGTTGTCTGCAGCATTAACGAGGATCTCGTCGAAGATCTTGTACAGGCCGGGAACGTAAGTGACTGCTCTTTGGATCATTTCACCACCTTCGAAGACCCAAAGTGTCTGTGTGTGCTTTTCGATTGAGCCGACGTAGGTGTCGGGTCGGAGGAGGATGTGTTCAAGCTGGGTTTTCTTTTGGTAGGTTTCTTCAATGGTTTTCGCAGCAACATTGGCGTTGTTGCTGCTCTGTAACGGAAGCTTTTTGTCGATGGCCATGGTGGAAAGATTATGAGGAGAAGACACAGAGATTGTGTCGGAGAGGGGGAGAGAGAGATTGAGAGAACAAGAAGAAGATGAAGGGGCAGGGTTTGTTATATATATGAAGAAGGGGTAAAAGAGTCTTTTTATCCACTTAACGGTCTAGTAAGTTGAATTTAAATTCAAATTGGAGCGGGATATTAGATGAAGGGTCAGGATGTGTTGGCAGGGATCCTGTGGTTGTGATTGGTTACTTTGGGTTCATTTGAAATTTTAATCATTAAATATTCCAGATCGGAAACAAGTTACTGCTGATACGAAAAGAGATTCCGGAAACAGATCCCTAGGAAAACAGTATATTTTCTTCCATCTGAGCCCTTCATTGGAATCTTAAAAAGCCCCATTACTGATGGTGAAGACCGCATCAAATGTCTTTTATACAACTCGGTCAATTTCGCTGGATTCCGAGGTAACTCGGCCGATTGATTTTTTGAAAAGCTCAGCCAACTGTACCTGTTTTTTTTAATTAAGATGCTTATAAAAGGTTTAGAACATGATTTTTTTTTTTTTTAAACTTATGATTTGAAGGCTAATTATAAAAGCACTCCACGAATTAATAAGGGCAACCCACATATAAGTGACTTACATGGGTTAAAAGTTTCGAAATTAGCTGATTTTTGATGAGGATTATCTCTATGATGAGGAGATCATCCTCACAAAAAATCATCTCATTATGAAAACTCTAATCCCATCAAAAATGATTTACAAAAAAAAAATTAACGATTTACATTTCTTGAACTTGTTTTGATGGGGTTAAAAGTTTCGAAATTGGTTGATTTTTGGTGAGGATGATCTCCTTATCAAAAATCAACTCATTCAAAAACTTTTAACCCATATAAGACAAAATAATTAGGCTCTAGTGTGGGTTGCCCTTATTAATTTGTGGGGTGCTTTTATAATTATCCTTATTTGAATTGTTATATAAGTTTGAATCAGTGTTTAGAAAGAGTTGACTCAACCCAATTCAGATTTGTCCGTTCCAAATCAAACTCAAAACCACTTGAGCGAATTCGAAAAATCACTTTGGTTACATTTGTAAGGATTTAAGAAGAGAGCTATTATTGCCACATAAACATTTGCTAATGCCACACTAATTCCTATTTAAATCATTAGAGAATTAAGGATTTTTAGTGATTCGGGCTCGTAACTTTCACAAGTTAGGAGTTCATGCCTCATCTCTCCTAAATTGGGAGTTTACTCTCAAAACTTGTCATATTAGCAAAAAGTATATTTTCATGCCCAAAATGCCATTTACCCTGATCTGATGCTAAACCTGCTATTGTCATCTTTTGCCGATGTAATTATTACACTTTTTCCTAATATAATATATTTCTCTCATATTTTCGTCATTTTTGCTAAAGCTTCTATCAAGTAGTTGAAGAAGATATTAGACGAAAAATAGACTTCAGAAGAAGATTGAAAATACAGATATGAAGAAGAAGAGGATTTCAAACAGAGAAGATGTAATTGAAAATTTGAAAAAATCGAAAAACGCCTTTGTAACAAAGTGCATTACCTTTGTATCATAGTGTAATTTATTTGTAACAATAGTGATAAAGTTGCGATTCAAGAATAATTCGACAAAGAAAAACTTTGAAAAAATAAAAAATGCATCGTTAAAACGTCAGAACAAGTAGAAAAATAAATGAATTATATATGATAGAAAATTTAAAAATATATATTTCATAGAAACGTGTATTATACTATATAAATATAGATAGAGATATTTTTGTCTTATTAAGGGTTGTTGTGCTCACCTTGTTTATCTAATTTTTTTTTTTTTTTAAATCTAATTTTTTCCATGAATTCTAAAGGGGTGTATTGTTGGATAGCCAATGTGGTGATCCATTTGAGCTTAACTACCTTTAGTAAGAGTTGAAATCTTACTAAGTAAGAAAAGTGTTTTTCTAATAAATAAAAAAAATCCTTCTATGACAAAGTTGCGTGAAAAATGAACCGCATTTCGAAAAATTGTAATGCTTCACGATCATTCGTGTTTATTGCTTTTTCTCATAAAAACAACTATTTACTTCAAACACTCACTAGTTTTTTTAAATAAGAGTGATTTAGTTAGCAGATGAAAATATCACGATTAAATCGTAATTTTTTCAAAATATCGACGATTTTTGTCATTATGTTTGTAACGCAGCGCATTATCGAATGATATCAGACTTTATAAAAGGCATCATGTGCATATCGTCGTGCCATGCTGAGTAGTCACACATCTTTTTAGATGTGAATAACTTCCTTTGTATGTATAATGATTACACTTTTTCATAATATAATATATTCGCTCTCACTTCACCATCACTTTTGCTAAAGGTTTTTTCGGAATAGTTGAAAAATATTTCAGACGAAGAAGAGGTTTCAAAAGAAGATTGAAAACGGAGAAGAAGATATAATTTAAAAATGGGAAAACGGATTTGTAACGAAGTGTATTACCTTTGTACCGTAGCGTAATTTATTTATAATGCAGCACATTATCGAATGATATTAGACTTTATAAAGGTATTATGTATATAACGTCGTGTCATATTTAGGTGTCATATGTACTGTAACCTAATTTACTTTTATTTTTATTTTTACATTTTTTACTATGTGGAAGATGAGACAAATGGATTAAAGTATGGAGGTTGGAGCTAATATCAAAAATTTCGTGACGTAAAAATGAAGCTTCTTTACTTAATAATGGAGCTTCATTGCTGTTAATTGTTTAAAAATGTAGGAGAGAGCAAAATACCTATAGCCAAAATTTCATAGAGAAGAAAGATATGTGTAAAAATGACGAAGTAAGCTCCAATGAGAAGTTTTGTGTAAAACTGTTCATACCATCTTCTACGTACTAGATTTCAAATATAGACAACAACTCTCAAGACAAACCTGACAAGGTTGAGGGGTATTTTGACCTTTTAGTAAGGTGTAAGGGTAAAATACCAATTCAAAAGAGTTAGAGCCTGAAGCCCTAACTATTGAAAGTTAGGAACCCAAATCACTAGAACCCTCAGCAAATTACATACAATTGGTGCAGCATTAGCAAAAGTTGGTGTTGCAATAGCAGTTCTCTTCAAAAAAGAAAGATTTTTACTAACTGGATTGTTAAGATATGATCCAAAACCTCAAGGTGCATTATACACTGATCTCAACAATTTAAATCTTAATCTCAATATTTTATTGTTTTATTGGGATGAGGGCCATTAAGAACTAAAGATTTTTACTAACTGGGTTGTTAAGATACTACCCAAAAACTCAAGGTGGATTAAATTGTTGATCCCGACCTCAATCTCGACGATTTGAAATCACTGTTTTATTAGGGTAAGGCAGCATTAAGAAAGAAAGATTTTTATCGAGTGGGTTGTTAAGGTACCTCTCAATAACTCAAAAGTGCATTTAGAAACTCTTGAGGTCTATTAAGTAGTTTCCCTTTATTTGAGAACTTCTTTTGCACCATCCTTTCCTTATATCTTCCCCCAACAAATGGAATTATTAAAACACACCATTTGAAATGAGAGCATGGTTTTAAATCTTGTCTAAGACTGAATCGAAGTTCGATTCATCTTGCTCTCATCCACCAATGAGACGGGTTGACAAGTGGTCTCAAACCTGATGTGTTTCTCAAAAGTCAGTCCATTGTGTCTCAATAGTCAAGCTATTGTGTCATTGTTGAACGACACGCTCGAATAAATCGAACGACTCGATCTCATTCCTGGACAAGACGAGACATCAAAACAAGTTTTAAAACCACGAATGAGGTTAACATAAGGGTTTCAAATCTCGGTTTGACCTTGCATCTCGTTCATGGATGACACTGATCTTTCTTAGACATGTCAACTCATCTTGGATGAGATAAAGCATTTAACTCAATTTAGAAATATTTATCCATGTATATTTATATACAACTTTATTAAATAAGAAAGATCAGAATTTAGTCATAAATTCTTATTTTATGGATAATAAATACTAAAATTCTAAAAAATAATAATAATTTTTAATTAGAATATGCAAAATCCCAGTTGACTTGCATATTGAGCATTTTCAGAAATACCCTAAAAATACAAAAGGTTTCGTAATAGGGCCCCCAAATGTGAGCATTTGTAAATCATCATTGGCGATGATCATGCTAATGAAAGCTTCTCTATTAGTGGGATAGATTGTCTTGATGTTGACAATATTGAAGGTGCAAATGAAAAGAATGACTTGGCAATAAGGGACGAGGGCATAGACTTGGATGGCATTGAAGAGGAGAGGAGTGTTTTGTCGACAAGATCATCAAATTCAAAATAAAAAAGACAGCATGGTAAAAAGACTCGAAATATAGAAGTTGTACAACAAATGATTGAAGGAACAAGTGAAAAAATTGATGAGATGAGCAAAGCCTTAAATCTCACTACATTGGTCTGCACACTATACATGGAGTTAATGAAGATGGATGGGTTCAACAAAAAAAATATCTTGAGTGTGCTTATGAGATACTTGGGAGAGATGTAACGGGAGCAAGAATGTTTTTGGCAAGAGATGAAGAATCTCAAAAGATAATTTGGAGGGACAACGTGAAAAGATACGAGATATATAGGACACATATCTCGTAAGATGACATTTGCTGGATTATTGTATCGGGGCTTATATTTTAGACTGTGCTCGTTTAGTAGATTTGGTGGTTTTAGACTTTTGATTGAATTGTTGTTAGACTAAATCTTGTGTGACTTTGAGACCGTTGTTGGAATCTTAGCTATGAACTTGCTTGTTATATGCATATTATCGGTTATTTATCAGTATCCTCATCGGTTATGTGCATTAAATGTACCACTTATACTCTATTTTTTTAAGGGTAACTCTTGCACTTTTATTTTTGGTACGAGTGGAGGGTATGTCTAATGACCTTATCTCAGTGAGCCCAAACAATCTGTCTTAAAGGCATCTATGATTGACACATGACAACCCAATTACCTTGACATAATAAGTCTTTACTCAAGGGTATTACATATGACACACAAACAGTAATAGAAAAATAAAATGAAGTTTCCATTCTTCCTCTTTATTCTTATTTTCTTTTTTAGAGTACTTATCATCGAAGAGTTTGTAATCATATTGTATAGTGATTATCATTTTTAGGATAGTTAACCAGGCTTGTGTCTCAATCTATCGGATTCTTAGTTAACAAGTTCTTGCATTCTCTCTTTGTTTATTTACATATTGCATGCTTTACTACTGTTAGACTGTTTTATCAAACATAGTTGGGTGGTTGTTCAAGCCCTTCTTAGCAATTCAGAATACGACAAAAATTCGATTTTGGATTGCAAAAATCCAGTCTAAAATTCAGCCAAAATTCAACAAATGGAAAATATGTGGCACATGCTTCCATACGTGTATTATCCGTTTCATTTCAATAATTCGAAAATCAAACATTCGGCCATATGATAGTGATGTTAATAGTGATGATGATGGTAATAATGATGGTGGTGATAATGAGATCATTGAGATTATTGTTCCATTGATTTTTAAAAGAAGACCACAGTCAAGGGACAAATCATCAATTTGGAAAATTAAGGTGTAATCTCAATAAATGTAGAAAGTCATGTCATTATTTTTATAAAAATAAAAAGGACATTTGTCACGTAAAAATGTGGATTCTTCCAAAATTTTGAAACATGACCACTTCAAAAGTTGACTTGTGATACACGTCACAACTTACAAGTTTACACTTTGCAACATACAACAAGTTATAGTAACATTTTTTTTATCACCGAGTTTTATAAAAATTCGTAAAATTTGTAAAAAATGTGTTTTATTCTTCTCAAACTTAAAATCCGTGAATTATTCAAAATAGTTCAATAATCCGGAGAATAATACTTTCATTGAAAAAAATGAAAAATTCGTGAATTTTTCAAGAATTAAACAGGTGATTGCTAACAAGGGGTACGATACAAACAACGAGACCCTCATTTTCCAAAAATGGGATTGACAGAAGTTGCTTTGTAATGTGTCAAACCATTTGATCTATGGGTCCAAGTCTCTTTCCAATTTATTTTGCATTGAAAAAAACCAAGCACATAAAATGATTTTGCGAGATTGTTGGTGGCTACCAAGCAACAGTAATTTTGCATTTGCATGGCACCAAGCTGGGCTGTGATATCAAATACAAATTTTGCACACATCTTGGATGTTTTTAGTAAAAACTGGCGTGGCAATAAAAGGTCTAAAAAAATCACATTTTGATGGGAATGTCTGTTCGATTGCATCTTCCAACTGTCTCCCTTGTCCCTTACCCTTTGCCCGTTCAAGCTTTTTGATTTCTCTAGGCAACTGCTTATACTTGATATGTTGCATTCGATAATGCACACCGTATGTCCATTTTGACATTTTCCCTTATCTGCAAGTGCATTGAGATTTTAAAGAAAAGAAAAAATGGGAGTCAAAACAACAAAAAATATGGCATAAAACTCAAACATAATTCAAGTGGTTCAAGCTTATAAGATCATTAAGCTCTTCATCCCGACATACAAAAAACCAACAACCCTTTCTCGACTTGCATTGCTTGCACTACAAAACTTCCCTAGAGCTTGACATAGTGGTTCCATTTCTTCTCTTTTCATCAAGAATTGTCCTCTTTTTATCCCTTGTACTAAAGAGCTAAAAGGCATCACAAAGAACTATAATAGTGGCTAATTTGAGTAGAAGGAAATGTTTATATTGATATATCACATAAACTAGACTACAGTTTGCTTGTGCCGTACGGATATCCTCTTTAAGGTTCAGAGAGGTAAAAACAAAAAAATAATAAAGTTGGGGGGGGTATTATTAAAAAATTGAGATTAAGAGGAAAAATAATAAAGTTGAAGGGTATTATAGTTAGATGGGACTTTTATTCCCTTCAAAACTATAATTGGATGAGATTTGTATCCCCCTGACCCACAAAACTGTAGCAAAGTGGATCCTCCAATTGTATTTTTATTATATAGACTAGAGGTAGATACGAGCATCATCTTTAAGGTTAAGGTGGGTAAAAATGAAAAAATAATGAAGATGAAGGGGTATTATTAAAAAATTTTGAGATTAAGAAGGTAAAAAAATAATAATAATAAAGTCAGAGAGGTATTATTAAGAAAGGAGGGATGGGGAAAGACAAAAAAGTGGGTTATAAGGATAAAAAAGGAAAATAGTAAAATTAGAGGGATATTATTGAAAAATGGGTAAAAGAGGAAAGATGATAAAATTAGAGTACGGTGAATTGTGAACTGCACAAAATTATAGTCCGATGGAAGGTTTATCCCCACCCACAAAATTGTAGTAAAATGGGCCCTACAATTGCATTTTATTATGTAGATGTGCTAATTAATAAAAACTAGATTGCGAATCCGTTTAAGTATTGACTGAAAAAAAATATATATATATACCTAAGTGGTTAGCAGTAAGCATGAAAGTGGGTTCAACAAGTTTTGACCCTACGTTGTGGGATCAACAGTACACACGCCTAACCAACTTAGCTAAGTTGGCACCTTCAACTAAATTTATACTCACCTCCATTGTCTTTTTTATCTGTTCATAAGCAGAACAAAGACTCATTTTACCTATTGGTAACCCGTCAAACGAGTTTTAGGGTGCTTGCTGACAGCAGAGAACAATCCGAGTAGGGGCAATTATGACGATTGATTACAGCAAGAGTTTTTTATTTCAAGCTTACCCGTCTCCACCGCTAAACTAACTGTTGATTGATTATAGCAGGCTTACCCATCTCCACCGCTGAACTAATTGTTGCTGCTATGGGATTGTTAGCCTTTTTTGTATTATTCTTTCTTGGATTTTCCTCAAAAAACTTTTGATTTTTCCAGCAGAACCACATCATCTTCAACTTCATGAATTATTTTGAAACCCCTGATTTTTTGCTCAAAATCACAACACCACGGGAATATTGAAGGAGTCAGCCCCATCTTCAACCAGACAATGATGGGTTTCTCGAGAAAAACAAGGCTTTTTTTTGCAAGAGGTTGAAGACTATTACAGTCATTTTCAATTAGTCTCTCTTATGTCATCAGTTTGAAAGTGCAGTAGTATCTCAAATAGTCACCAAAATCTGGAGTGTCTATGTCTAAAATCCGTAATTAGGAAAGAACCATTTAACCTCTGCAGTCAATACACATGCCTAATATCTGGCATGTACCCATACTCGGGTAGATGTCCAATCAATGCATCCAATTCAGTATAAATACGATCAGATTCAATGTGGGTCCGGTCCCCAGTAACAAATACATGCATCCCCGTTTTGAGCTCAATCCAACTACACCCCGGAGTCTTCCTCACATTTCGGATCCTCATGGTCTGTCTCATATCCGAAACATCTTTGTATCGGCCTATAGATCCATATACGTTCGAGATTAAAACATAACTTCCACAATGCCCTGGCTCAAGCTCAAATACCCGTTGTGCCGCTATCTCAGCCAATATGGCATTCCCATGAAGCCTACAAGCAGCTAGGAATGCCCTCCAAACTACGGGGTTTGACTCAATTGGCATCGATAACACCAATTCATAGGCCTCGTCGAGATGCCCTGCTCGACCAAGCATGTCAACCACACACGCATAATGCTCAACGGTGGGAACCACCCCATAGTCTGCTTCCATCTGAGTTAGAATCTCACTCCCATGTCTCACAAAACCGGCATGGCTACAAGCAGATAGAATCCCGACAAATGTGACCTCATCGGGTCTCACTTGCACCTCATGCATCCGTGAAAACATATCTAGTGCTTCGATGCCATACCCATGCATGCCATAACCTACGATCATGATGTTCCATGATGCCACATCCTTATTTCTCATCTTATCGAAAACCAATTGACCATCTCTCAAACACCCACATTTTGCATACATATCCATAACAGCATTGTCCATATACACATCATTCGCATCCTTCGTCAAACAATTAACAATCATGTAGCCATGAATCTCCCTTCCATGCATCAATGCCGCTAAATGGGCGCAAGCAGGAAGAACAGTTGTAACTGTAACGGTGTCGGGTTGGATCCCAGAGCCTCTCATCCGATCGAAAAACCTCAGAGTTCCATAATAATCACCGGACTGTTCATGAACTGAAATTATCGAATTCCAAGAGAATATATCTCTTTCTTGCATCTCCTCAAAAATTTCCTTGGCATCTCCAATGAACTTGCATTTCCCATACATATCGACCAACGAATTCAAGACTACAATATCCGATTCATACCCAAACTTCTTCACAAACCCATGAATCGCTCTTCCATTGTTGCAATCTCCAATCATTGCAAACACTGATACAATCCCAGTGATGGTAAATTTACTCGGCATGATCCCTTCGTCAACCATCCTCGCAAAAACCTCTAAAGCTTTATCAAATTCGCCAATCTGAGCATACCCAGTGATCATGGCATTCCACAACACCACATCCTTATCTCTCATAGGCAATTCATCGAACAGTTGTCGTGCCTCATCCATGAAACTAAATTTCAAATAAAAATTGATCAAAGAACTAGCAATATAGGCATCACAATCCAACCCAATCTTAAATAATTTCCCATTAATCTTCCTAACTTCATCTACCTCTGCAAGGTCCGAACACGCTTTGATCACACAAGGGAAAGTGAATTTATCTGGGTGGATGGTACAATCTTGCTTCATTTTTTGATAGAATTCAAAAGCGTATTTGGATAGGGCATTGACAGTGAATCCAGCGATGATCGCATTCCAAGCGAACACATTTCGATCATCATCAGCGGCATTGAAGACGGCTAATGCATGGATAGGTTGATTGCATTTGGAGTACATGTTGATGAGGCTGGTGATGGAGAGTGGGGAGTTGAGGAATCCATTGGAGAGCATCCATGAATGGATTTCTTTTCCTTTGGAGAGATTATTGTGAAGGGCACATGCTTGTAAGAAAGAAATGCATTTACTTAGATTATAGGGAAATTGAGAAAATTCGATTGTTGAGGAGAAATTGGAGTGAAGGTGAGGAATTTTTCGGATTAGTTTGATGGAAATGAGATTCCTTTTATTCATTGGACGGCATGAATAGGCATAAATAATTAGGGTTTCTCACCTCAAGAAAAATGCACTTGTTGAAGATTTGGGGTTGACTTGGGCATTTTTGTGCAATTGAAACAGATCTTTCCACAGTCGAATGTGAATGGAGTAATGGAGGGAAAGACACACACACACACACACAATATTATCTGGGATTAGGGACTAATTTGGGGACTTTATTGTCGAGTTCGACCATATTTAAAATTTTCGAAAAACTATTGGCGCGGATATAACGGTCATAATAGCTCTTATTATCCAATTCGTTAATTCTCAAAGACTGTTTAGTAGAACAATTTGTATGAGCCATTACGATGGATATCTATGTAATAAAATACAACGGTGGACCTTACTCAACTACAATTTTGTGGGGGATATAAACATGATTTTAAATCTCGTCCGAAATTGAGACGACTCATTTGATACGTCTCGGTATCGTCCACTAACGAGACGGATAGATAAGTCAAGCATAGCGGACAAGATTTAAAATCACTATTCATTTTTCTCATTGTTGAATGAGACGACTCAAACACATCAGAAAACTCGTCTGAGACAACTCGGTCTCGTTCATGGACGAGACCTCACTTTACTACCTTTCCTTTTCTCTCATCTTCAACTCCATTGCGTTTGCTCTCCACCTTCTCTTTTCCAATAATAAACCTTTAGATTTACTATCTTTCCTTTTTTATCCTTTCAATTTTGTGAGTATGCTCATGTCATAGGCATGAACAAATTTTAATATCAATTACAACAAGCTGTAATAACTTGAATTCGAAAATTTTAAGTATTGTTGAACTTGATAAAAAATTGCGTAACTCTTGACAATAAAAATGTTGAGCTCAACAATAAAAAGTGGTGAACTCAAACATTATAAATGTGATCTAGATAGTTTTTTCTTTTTTTTTTTTATACATTTTTTGAATTTAGTATTAAATAATTTTTTTCGAAATACCTAAAATGCATATAGCATAGTTGCAAAATAGATACTCAAATCAAAAGTCACAATGAAATCTTCAAAACATTTATCTGAACCCCAATTTCTTCTTTATTTTTTTCATAAATCGTAGAAGTAAATTGAAAATTGTAGTCAGTTGGGCCATCGATTCAAACTCATTTCCAAAACACTACTTAAAATAAGTTAAATAAAATAACTTTGATAGTTCCTATGAATCTTGATACACATGTATATCTATATAATAAAACACAACGGTAGATCCCACTCTTTTGTCTCAATTTTTATGTTCCATCAAAAAAATATCTAGAGGAAGACTTTTATCATTATTACCTTTCTCTTCCTTATTTTTAAATAATACTTTCAATTTTATTGTATTTCCTCTTCTATCCCTTTTCAAAAATACTACTTTTTCTTTCCTCTTATTATCTTTTTTTTTTTCCATTTAATCCCAAAGAGGATGCTTTCCAATAATATTCCTTAACTTTATTAACATTTCTCTTTTACCCTCAATCCTCTAGTTTGAAATACCGTAGGTTTTAAAACAATGAGGCAATTCTTGATCATGGTCTTTTGTAAGAGAAGATGGATAAAATAACCAAAAATATCCTCATTTTCACTTTTTCCCAAAAAAGGGTGATTGAGAATCTAAAATAAATACAGTGTCTACGAGGAACGTGTTTATTGAAAAATAAACATGCTGGGCTGTGTGCCATATAGAGAATGGCTTGGTTAGGAGTCCAATGTGTCTTAAATTCCTATCAAAATTGGTTAGGTTGACACCATTCTCGATCATGACTCTTTGCCAAATATAATACCCAAATAACTCATGGGTTGAAGATGGTGAGGTTTGGCAAGAAAAATCAATTAGGAAAGAAAACCTTAGTGTTGCCAAGTAAATCAATGATTTTGTCCATAATTTTTAGAGTCCAACTATCCTTACTAAGATAGTGAGGAAAAAAAGGCTTTACTAAGCCTCATTCACCATCAAAATGACCTTGAGATGCGTAAAACATGTTCTCAAGATTCATAACAAATCTTGAGGTTTTGTTTTGCACATTTCAATTTTCTTTTTTACTGTGGGTGAGGTCACTATCTTAGTAAGGAAAAGGTTTCTCTAATTTTTATGAAAAAACTAAGAAAAATAAATAAAAATCAATGGTTTTGGTTTTAGCCAGAGATTGAAGATGAGGAGTGTCTATGGGATTAGTCAGACTAAGTCTGGATATCATGTATCAAAAAAAAAAACTCCAATTTATGTGAAAATAATAGTGATTCATATAAGTTAAAATTCACAATTTCAGAAGCTATCCAGTTAAATTGAGAAGTTCCAACTCCAAAATATTTATGAAAGAAAAATCTCAACGCTCTTGATAAATAACCCGGTGTACGACAAGAACTCGATACTTGGCTTTCATCTTTTCTTCACATTTTTATTTCCTCCTGTTATTTTGAGTTCCTTTAACCAATTTTCATATGATAAAAATCACTATTTATTAAATGTAAAATGTATAAAACTATAGACAGTCCATCCCACGATTTCAGAGATCATTGGATAGTCTCACGTTTAAATCACTTCTGAAGATTTTTGAAAAATTACTATCTTTTGATGATAAACAACACAATCAACCTTACTTCAATAAATTTCTATAATTTTTTTAATAAGAGGAGCTGCAAGAGGGGGTAGGTGGACTAAATAAATTACAAAATGATCCTAAATAGTATGTATTATGATTTTATAATACATGGGCAATCAAACTGAAACCCATGGAAAAAATATACATTTTCGAGCTGTGCCAGCCATCCCATAACCGGCACGTCACTCAATACATGCAAGGGTGTGCACACCCAACCTAGGTTAGGGGTTTTCTACGCAGCTAGCACGCCCACCAAGCGTAGCCTCGAAAGCCGGAGTGAGCTAGTGCGCCCTGTAGTTTTCTTATTGACCAGCCCTCCAGTGCCTATAGTAGGCTTGCAGTGATTTTCGGACACCTTCCGGAAAGGAGGCCCATGTAATTGATAGAACGTGAGTTCCTGGAAACTTAGCGATAGTTGCACTATCTGCCACTCGGACTCCCCTTTTTGGTAACCATATGGGCATTGAGGCAAAAGTATGCCTTCATTGAACCACCCATTGCTTACTGGCAGTGATCGCCTTACTTGTACTGAGTTCCTTTGCGTTTCAAAAATAGATAGTAGAGAATGTTATTTTAGAATCATTAAAGTAAAATAAAAAAAACCAGAATATTTGCATATAGGGCATCAGATATATTTGAAGGTGTTTTTCAATATAAATAGCATGACTAAGGTTCCAAGAAAAAAAAGGCATTCGAATTCATAGATGTTTTCTACATCTTTACAGCTATCAAGAAACGAAAATACAGCCATTCTTAACCATCTCAAAATATTGGCCTCAGCAAAGCAGACTATAAATACATCCAAAATAAATATAATTTTCCACTATTTCCCTCTCCCAATTTGAGACCCAACAGGTCCCAAATTCAGTGTTTCTTCCAGAATCACCTGATCATCCTGGTATCATGACAGGTAGGTGTGATGTTTCTGTGTAATGCAAATGACCCAATGGTTTGTATCCTTTCTTTGCACACATCCTCTTTGTTATATATACTCGCAATTGTAGGGTCAAAGCAGTAATGTTGATTGGAGCTGTAGATGTATTGAGTAATACGCGGCTGTCTGTCATTTGCTTGCACACCTATCATTATCCTTTCATCAGTCTAATTCATCCACAATTTCAATACTCTGTCCTTGCCACCAGAGGCTACCTTTTCGCCGTCTGGACTCCAATCCACAGCAAAAACCTTTTCATAGTTGACAACAAAGGATGTTTCAATATATTTCTGTTGAAAAGATACAAGGGCATCCAACAAACCAAAATTTCTAGAGAGAGGGAGGGAGAGAGAACCTCATCTGCATGGCCTGGAAGGTCTTGTTTCAATTTTTGTTTATGAATATCCCAAACCTAGACAACAAAATGCACCACAAAAGATATGATATTAGCTACTGAATGATCCAGTAAATTATCCACTATTAATATAACATTTTGATTTAGGAATAAATAAAACTATCCTGGTTGCATGTTATAAGACCATAATTGTTTAGAGAGTGAAATTACACTTGAACCCACAGCATAAACATTCTTTTTTCCTTTTTTAACAAACAATGCCCAGAAGTATAATTGACCAGACAAGCAAAGCAACCAACTTAAGTTGAGCAATTGTCTTATTTAAATTGATGAAAAAGTTCACGAGTCTGATTCTTAAAAATGATTATTTTCCACTACGAAAATCTATAAGATAAGCTAGTGAAGCATGAAAAGTACCTTCAGTGTAGAGTCCTTGCTCCCACTCAAGAGAAGCCTGCTATCAGCAGACCAGCTGTAGCGTAACACAAAAGGAAGAAGTTAGCTAAATAAGAGAAAAAGAGTGAAGAAACTTTGAGGTTGTGGGTTCAAGTCCAGCTTACCCATCCAAAAAAAAAAAAATAATAACTTAATAACAATAGGCAACTCAAATTGTAAGGAAAATCAGTTCAAACCTTATCTGGTACACAGGCCCAACATGCCCACGGAAAGCCGCAACAAATTTTCCTGTGGTACCATTCCATAACTTGACAGACTTGTCAAATGAAGCACTTGCTATCCATTGTCCATCGGGTGAAAAGTAAACATGGTTCACAAGCTGTAAATGAGTATCAACTAGTTGTCAGTCTCTGCTTTTGAACAACTTAAAGAAAGAGCCTAACCAAAAACAAAATACTTGAAAGAAAGAAATTGGCATCAATCAGAAATCAGCTAGATTAGCTACTTATCTACAAAAAATTAACAATGATGGCATCTTCATTTTTCCTTGCAGCAATCAAAATCTCAGAAAACTAAGGCTCTAAAACTTAGCAATTTCTCTACAAAAAATTAACAATGATGGCACATTCATTTTTCCTTTCAGGTATCAAAATCTCAGAAAACTAAGGCTCGTAAGTTTTAGACATCCAGAATGCTAATCAACATCTTAGGCTTCTAGGCCAAGGCATGATAATCATTTTTTTGGGGGGTTGGATAAGGAATGGAAATCAAGGCTTCACATTAGTCGGATAGTTTAAAAAATATGAGGTTTCAGAGATCTAATGTTCTAAGAAAACTATAATATTTAAATCACAAAACTGGCTACTGCTTGTTTCATAAGCAAGAGTGCCCCACCATATGACAGAGATGAGATTCTTGCACCATTTCAACTTCAACACTCTCCAACCTCATTTACACACCAAAAAAGAAGGAAATGGAGAGAGAAAAAAAACCTAAAAAAGTAAGAAATCTGGGAGGAGATTAAAAGACTCATGCCTACTCAAGACTTCCCACCTATTAGGCAAGCCTTCAAGTCTTTTTCTATACTACTAACTATATCAACCAAGATAAAAGATCAGAATTGTACCTAAGGCCAGAGGCTATCACAATTTTCTCTAAGAACTGTATTGAATAACTTTGGTGCATCAAGCCATTATAATTAATTTCATTGACCAAAAAATAACTATAACATATTTTACTCATAAGGAAATCATCTAATAAGCCATGATCCAAAGCTACACTTAAGAATCAACTCTTCATTAGGCTGTAATGACATAGAATAACAGCCCCATAATCAAATAAGAGGTCTGAAGGAACCTTTTCAAGAAGCCAGCAGAACAGGAGAAACCTACTTCCAAAAGTTAACTTACTAGTCCAAAACCGATGTTGCATGGATTCTTCTGAAAGGGTGAAGCACCCATGTAGGAGATTTTGACACTCCACAGACTAGTGCGTGACTTCAGAATTTATTTATAATTCTTTTTTTTAAGTTTGAGATGCAAATAACTTATTTCACTTACAAATGGCATATTTCATACTCAATGAAAACTTATAGAACAAACTTTCCATTGGTACCAAAATTAATGTGGATGCAAACAATGCAACAAGATTGGACTGTGTCCTGGTGCACATTACACAAACCCCCTTTTCCCCGATTCAGTTCCATGATGCAGTGATTTGAGTTCTGCGGGCACTAGAAGCTAGTATATTTGACATATAATTAAGGGTCCAAGGTGACTAGACTTAAGGTACACTTTAACATCTACTTTGAGTAATGCCATGCACGCTCTTTGAACTTTCTTTGCACTTTATCCAGAACTTGTGCTCCTAATACTCATACTTAAAATCCTTGGTAAAACAAAGATAAATCTTCCAGTGACCCATCAAAATAGACAACTCAAAACAAGAATAAAATTAGAAGCATAACAAAAATGGAAAGTGGAACAGAGAATAAGTGTGTGTTTTAACATAAGCAGAACAAAGAATAACTTTTACCTGTTGGTGACCTGTCAAACGAGCTTTTGGGTGCTTGCTAACAGCAGGTTCCCAAAGGAACATGGTGAAATCGTCAGACCCTGAAACCAGTCTTTCCGGAGCATTTCCTCTCATTTTGTTGTACCTTTGTAGAGCTGCCTGATGTTTACCAAAAAAAAAAAAAGGGATGAGTAACATAATTACAAAGAAAATCAAAATAAAGCGATAAGAACTTAGCAGGGTGTTACTACACTTCATTCATACAAAAGTTGAATAGAAGTATCAATAAAAAGTTATAAAAAAAATGCAGAATAAAGAGCCATGTTCATTATTTGTCAGACTTATAATGCATGTTGTACTGTTCCTGTTGTTCCTTCTAATGGTAAACAAGACTGGTTCTAATGCTACAGGGTGCAGAAGATCAGCACTTTAATGGTTAAGGCAACACTGCTCTCAATTTTGTGCCTTGGTCTCTCACAGAATTTAGCACCACAAAAATGGTCATAGACCTTAGGAGTTGTCCGACCAGAATGTCCACTTGAACAAGAGCAATACAACAATCATTCTTCTTGACCCAACAACAATTTGCTAATCATGCAACTTAAAAATGATTCTTTAAGCATTTTGCCATTTTATGTGGTTTCAAAATCAACCAGTGAAATAAAGAAATCAAGAAACAAGCTGACAAGAACCAAGATTCAAAAATGCCGGAAGCAAAATAGGAAGAGACAAGGACACATGAAATGGCTGGAAGAAATGGGACCAAATAAAGGGGCTGGAAAAATGATTAACTCTTTCATGCTCTCCTTATAAGGAAAATATTCTCAACAGCCACTAGGATGAATTCACAATATATTACATATTTAATAAATATGAATATACAAGAACATCAAAGAGGTCGTAGATATAACTAGGAAATGTTAAGTACCAGTTCACAATTTCTAGGAGAGATCATGGAATCATAAAACCCAATACCTAAGAAAAGAATGTTACCTCTTTCATTTCATCAGGAGATGAATATTGTTTCCGAGTATGATCAAATGCCCCAGTACGAAGAACATATTCAGTGCTCAATGCAAGAGAGTTCACCCAATGCCCATGCCCCTGAAATCAAAACCAAGATGCAAGAATGAAGTGCAAAAACTAGTAAAAGGAAACACATAGTACAAACACTTAAAGTTTCATCAAATTATAATCCAAAAGTACTCAACCAACCACCGATATATATATATATATATATATATAAAAGCCCCCACCTGGGGAATTATAATTAGGGACAGACTAGTTGCACACCACTAGTTGTTGGTTGCACTCTAAACTTAAAAAAAAATACATTTTTTAAACCTTAATTTTTATCTACTAATTGCACTTTATTATGGTAATCCTATGATTTAGGGGATTATTCATCTTCCCATGGTTTCTTCTATGTTTGTGCTCTATTTTTCTTGTGATTGATTTTGCTCATGATCTCTTTGGTACAAATTGAAGTTACTGGTTTTCCAATCAATATTTAGGTTTTGTTTAGAAATTGATAAAAGCCTATGCTTGGATCTTATCTCTTGGAATTCTCTTATCACTGATAAACCAGAAGTGTTGACATGGAATCCAACGAGTTCTTAAGCCTCGCAAGGGCTTTAAAATCGTCAAAATCAATTTTTCCTTGGTTTATCAATCCAGATACATGGTGATTATTACAGGGGATTTGTGATATTTGCACATAGATTATACTACACCAAAAATGATTGAACCAGTAACAATTTATGTGGGCATGGATGGGGAAGAAGAAGAGTGCAATATTTTTCTATTAACTTTAGAGTGTAATCATCCAAATGAAGTGCAAAGGGGAATTTTAAAGTGATGGAGTACAATTGGTAATGGGTGGTGTGCAACTAGTCCGTTCCTATATTTATAGTTCATCAACCACTAGTCAAAGAAGGTATTTTTTGTCAAGGGGGAAAGGGACAAAGTTGCATTTTATGCAAGAGGGTTGTATAGATAAAGTTATGGAAAACACACAAGATACAAGAAAAGAAAAACAAAGGTTGTAAGCGTAAGAGCTAAATAGGCTAATACAAGAGAATGACCAAACTCTTGGTGTTCAACCTTCAAGGAAAAAAAGACTCAAATTATTCTACACCTAAGCTTTGGTCCATATAAGAGAGAAGCATGTATCCTATAATACTAAAGAGAGCTCTGCCATATGTCACCATCCTACAAGCTTTGAAGGGTTTAGGACATATCCATAATCAATACTTGCCTTAATGCAAACTTAGGGTCTGTTTGTTACGGGTTTTTCGACGGCTTTTTGGGCTTTGAGCTGAAAAGGCCAGAAAAATACGTTTGTTGCTAACAGCTTCTGCTTCAACAACTTTTGCGGGAAGCCCAAAACTGCATTTTTGAGAAGCCTTGCTAGGACTACTTACGCGCAAGAGCCACTAATAGAAGTCAACACTGAAAAACTCATTCTTCTTAACTCATCGATTAAACCCAAAAATCAATTCGGCCTCTCTCTACTACTTTTTCACCAACTTCTGTTACAAAAAGGAATCTCCTAGAAGCAACTTCCCAGACTCTGAGCTTCTGCTTCTCCTAGATACAGAATCCTGAAGTAGAAGCTGGAATCTATGACAAGCATCTTCACATTGTTTCCCCTTCAATTTTGTTCCTTATTTGGGTTGGTAAGTAACCACACCCTCCAAAGGTTCCACCCTCAATTACTTTTCAAAAAATTTAAAACTGGAAAACCTTCCTCACTGGATTGGATACTAGTTATCTTATTTTAAGACGATGACATTGCTTCCATGTCATCATCTCTTTTATCCTTTTGGCATGTAGATTTTGACTTTTTGACCTTATGATACCACATGATGTTAAAAAAACCTTTTTATAGGTTCCCAGTCAACAACAGTTGCCTTGGACTAAATATCTATAAAGCATGAAGATTGTTACATGCAAGTTTTAAAATCTTGCTTCGGTCAAGAGAAAAATCAAAACGATCTCAACTAGAACATTCCAAGACAATCCCAAAACATCCAGCGGCTGTTTGTCACCGCTTCAAAACGCGGCTTTCACTGCGTTTGCGGTGAAAAGCTGCGGTTCCACTCCTAATTTCCGTTTGTTAAAAACGGCGTTTAAAATCTGCGTTTTGTAATTGCGTTTGGAAACGCAAATTGGAGAAACTCAATTGAGACACTTTTGTAATCGCGTTTGCGGGGGAATAAAACACCGAATAAACGGTTGAAGTGAAAAGACGATTTTGCCCCTGTCCCTTTACTCTATTCTCTTCGACATAACCTTCGACAGATCGCACCTTTCACTCTCGATCTCACCTCTCTCTCTCTCTCTCTCGCTCTCTCTATCACACATCTCTCTCTATCTCACGTCTCTCTCTCTATCACACCTCTCTATCTCACGGTCTCTCACACATTGCGCACAATTGTTCAGCCTCGATCTTGCACAGATCTCTCCGTCGCAAAGCACTCTCTCTCTCTGTTGAGCCACGCACAGATCTACGTGTAGCCGGAGTTCCACTTCGTCTCTTCTCTTTCGACAAACAGCGGAATCAAACCGGACTTGTGGTTCGATTTTTCTAACCCTATAAACATGGAAGTTTTTTTTTTTTTTTTTAATTTTAGGGGCTACTTTGATTATAGTTGTGATTATTATTTTGTGCAAATTTCATCTTTTCTCTCTCGACAAACAATTGCATCAAATGAGATTTTTTGTTCCATTTTTATAACCCTATAAACATGGAAATTTCTGAAATTTTTTTACCAATTTTAGGGTCTAGTTGATTATAATTTTGTTATTTAAACAAATTTCATAATTTTTTTTTTTTATCAATTTTATTCAATTTGGTTCGATTTTTCTAACCATCTAAACATGGATCAGAATTTTTTTTTATCAATTTTAAGGTATAATTGATTATAGTTTTGTGCAAATTTCATAAATTTTTTTTATCAATTTTATTTAATTTGGTTTAATTTTTCAAACCCTATAAACATGGAAATTTCAAAAAAAAATTTATCAATTTTAGGGTCTAAGTGATTATAGTTTTGTTATTTAAGCAAATTTCAGAATTTTTTTTTTTTATCAATTTGGTTCAATTTTTCTAACCATCTAAACATGAAAATTTCATAATTTTATTTTTATCAATTTTAGGGTCTAATTGATTATAGTTTTGTGCAAATTTCAGAATTTTTTTTTATCAATTTTATTTAATTTGATTTGATTTTTCTAACCCTATAAACATGGAAATTTCATATGGGTGTGTTTATTATTAATGGAAATTTCATATGGGTGTGTTTATCACTTAGTAGGGTTTGGGTCTCTTAAGGGTTTATTATGTGGGTGTGTTTATTATTTACATATTCATGGTTGAATTAAATAGTCATGCATTACAATGGTTAGCTTCAAGTGTTTCTGAAATTCCAATAAGGGCTGGATTCATAATGGTAGCATGATTCATAATGTAAGGTCTGCTCGAGTAAGGATTGGATTTTAGCTTTGAGCAAAAGAGTCCTTAGTGGCAGTCTCACAAAGTTTTAATGTTGGGTGCATATTTATATTTGGTGAGACTGATATTAATTCACGTGTTATTTTACTTTATATAGACATGCAGGGTCTTTTGTGTGAACAGATGAAGTTGACATTATCAATGATAATGTTCCTCAAGATAAAGTAACGGAGTCAAATAAGAAGAATGAAAAATATATTTTGTATGCATTTGTTGGATGTATATTTTTCATATTTTTATTTATTTCAATTTTACTTATTATATTAACTATGATTATTATGTTTAAATGATGTCGGAATGTAAATTAGAAGTTATGTGGATGTGTTATGTATATATGATGTAATGTAGATATTGTATGTATATATGATGTAATGTGAATGTTGAATTGCGTATTATGCAGGTATTTTGTTTATCAGGAAAATTTCATATGTCCATTTTTAAGAGGAGATGCTGCCGAAATTTCTGTAGAACTATAAATTTTTCTATAATTTTTTTTTGAATTATAAATATTTTAAAATTAATACAATTATTTTTTAAAAAATTTATATAATTTTATTATTTTTATATATATTTAGTGTAATTATATATTTATAAGGGTATTCTGGTAATTTTTTATGCATTTTGAGTGTTCTATCAACCTTAAGGGTATTCTGGCCATTTTACCCTAAACAGCAGATTCTAGAAGCTGTATCAAACAATAATTACCAGATTCTGGTCAACAGCACAGCACTTTTACGAAGCTGTAACAAACAAGCTTTTCAGTGTTTCAGCTTCTGACAGCAGATTCTGACAGCAGAAGCTGACAGCAGATTCAGGCAGCTGAATCAAACGGGGCCCCAATGTTTCATTCTAGTCTTGGCCGAAATATTCTGATATTGCAGAAAACATTGAACCATGATTAAATGTGCTAATAAGCAAAACCTTATTGCCTTTTACCAATTTAATATTAGAAACCTATTCATCATGGACTTACTGTGCAATCCGAGGTTTCCCCATTCTAAGAAGATTTGAATAAACTAGAATCTTCTAGAAAAGGCCCAAGAGTGCTAGAACAATACAGGCTACTCTGAAAAAGAGTAGTGTTAGGGTTCCAGTAATGTCTCACAATTTACATAGTAAGATAGTTATAGATTGGTCATAGATATTTTTAGGAGAGTTCTAGAGTTGTAGAGATTTCTAGAGTACTCTTTTGACCATTGGATCAAAGCCATGCGGTTCGATCCATTCCACCTCATCAATTCTGAGTCCTCATTTGTACATAAGCTTTTTGGAAAATGCTGGAATGACACAAACAGAAGCACAAAGTGACAAAAAAATGATGTGGTGGCACGCACATAACCATAGATGCTTTTTACTCATATCTCGCAGAAAAGAATCTACGGTAATGTGCACAACACCACGAGTTTTTGACACCCTTGTGTCACCCCAGCATGACTCATTTATTTTTTTGGAAAATGCTGGAATGACACAAAGGTGACAAAATGATGTGGTGGCGCTCACATAATCGTATATGCTTTTTACTCATATCTCGAGGAAGGCATCTACGGTAATGTGCACGACACCACATCATTTTGTCACCTTTGTGTCTCCGTTTGTGTCACCCCAGCACGACTCTTATTTTTTTAGATTCCAAATCTTAAAAAGGATTCGATTGAAAAGCTTTTGTACAATCTCTTTAGTGTTTGTGTTGCCCAAGTGAGTTAGGGTAAGTAACTCCTAGTCTACTTTGGGTACGGCTGACTTGAGCTAGATTAATGGGATTAGCTCTAAGTCTTGTAAGAATACTCAAGAATTCTCGAAAACTCTCCTAAAAAATATCTAAGCACTAATCTAGAGCTATCCTTCTATGTATATTGTGAGACATTACCATAACCCTCACTTTTACAAAGCAATTCACACTGATCTACTACTCCCTGGGTTTTTCTATAAGATTCTAGCTTATCAAGAACTTCCTGGAATGGAGAAACCTTAAATTGCACGCTAAGCCCGTGACATAGTCTTGGAAAAAAGAAAATAGCTACTTAACTCCCCATAAGCAATAACCCCCCCCCCCCCCCCCGAGACACACACACACACACACACAAAAGGAATGCAGATTATTGGATATCTTGAAATCACAATATGAAAACTAGGACCAGACGTTGCGCCAACCCTAGAAGTCAAGTCCCAGGTCAATCAAGGAGTTCCCAAACCACAAGGTCAAACAGCTAAAGCTCATTGAAGGAAAAACATTACCAAACAGTAAAGACACTTGGCAAAAGTTGATATGTTCCAACATTTTGACGACAAGGAAACATATCAATAGAAACTTGAAATTCAATAGGAGCCCAGGGAAGCAAGCCCTGAATTCCAGAAATTCATCAGTTGTGAGAAAGAAATGCAATTACCTTCAATTCACGGATCAACTTCCCTTGCGAGGTTTCCCATACTTTGATTGTACAATCCTGAGAGCTGCAATGGTATATAGAAGAATGTCAGTAATTAAACTTCAGCATATGGTCATAGTTAGATACTTAAATGAATACCACAAATATTTGTGGAGTGAATTAACCATATACGTTGCAAAGAAAAGAAGCACCTAAAAGAAAGAGAATTCTGAACAGGACAACACAACTTAGAAATTCAAGATCTCAACAAAGAGCTAGCATTTCAATTTTTTTCATAAAATTCGTCTCAAGATCCAAAAGCATATGTACCTCGAATATATCATTCCATCTCCACCCCATTTAACACAAGTTACTGCAAGTGTGTGGCCAGTAAGACAAATAACACACTTCCTTAATGAAATGTCCCAAATACGTGCATCCCCATCTTTACTAGAACTCACAAAGCGACGACATGGAGCTTTCAGGTGTATTGGCTCCCATGAAATACCAGTAATCCACTTCTTGTGTCCCTGAGATGTGATAAAATACCAGGATTAAGTGTAATTTTTTTTCTAAAAAGCCTCCTCTTTGCAAATCATAAGAGAAAATACAGCATGGATATTATAAACAATTGCAATAATACAAATGACTCCAGAATCTGACAGCTGATAGGTACAAAGAAATAATGCCAAGAGGTTGGACCTTATTTAGCCACAGCTTGAAGCAACAGTATACTAATAATTTCTTTGATAGCAAAAGAATTTCCAATAAGAGAAGCAGACTTATTAAAAGCAGATAAATAATAAGGGAAGCAAACTTTACAATGAGTGGATTGCCCGATGGCTTCCCTGTCTGTGGGTCCCAACTTAGAAGTTCTCCAGCCTTACTACCACTTACAAGATGCTTACCATCAGGTGACCATGCAATACAAAGAACCCAGTTTTTGTGCCCTGAATAAGATAATAGAATAACATATCATTCACACCATTTCAATCATATTACAGTTTTCAAAGAAGCTTTACATAATTATCTAATGGGTTAAATTGCTCTGGAAGCCCTTCAGGAGTTATTACATCTGCATGGTGAGCGTCAATCCATCATTCACTAAGCAAATAAAACCAAGGATAGCTTCAAAAACTGTCCAAGAATGCTAATGTAAGTGCAATTCAACCTAATAAATAAATATTTATTAACTAGGTAAATAATTTAAGTCGCAATCGAGCCATAGGAAATAGAAAATATCCAATATTTCCTCATAGAACACTGTTACAATCCAGTCCTATCACTAAACTAAAACTGTATGTCTGGGCGATGATCTCATTGCTTTCTTCAGGTAGCTTAAGTGATTTACAGTTTATAATATTTAAAATAACAATATAAGCACTATCAAAATGAATAAAAATAACAATAAATGCATATGTCCGTATAATGACATAGTGAATTGGAAGTTAGTGTGCCGGCCTAAAAGTTGGGTGGCCTAGGGATTAGGAGGCTTAGATTTGTTAAGAGAGCGTTGTTGGGGAAGGGGGTTTGGCGCTTTGGAGTTGAAAAATAGGAACTTTGGAGGAAACTGATAGCAGCTAAATTTGGGGAGGATCCTTTTGGATGGGAGACTAAACCGAGTAGACTTTCTTTTGGGTGTGGCAAGTGGAGAAGTATTTCTAAGATGAGGCTTTCTTTGCGCGAGCACATTCGGTTAGAAGTGGGTAGAGGGGGATTGTATTCGTTTTTGGGAGTATCGTTGGTGCAATGATACCTCCTTACAGTTTTTATTCCCGGTCTTTATTCCTTATCTGTGAGGAAAAGAATACTTGTCTCTGCGTTTCTAATTCCGAATGAGAGGGGTGAGTCGTGGGATCTCGATCTTAGAAGAAGATTGAATGATAGGGAAATTATGGATGCAATCTCTACCATTGAATTGCTAACCACAACGGATCTTTTGCTAGATAGGGTGGATCGACAGATTTGGAAATCTTGTATTGATGGTCGCTTCTCGATTAGTTCTTTTTATCTACTTCTTGAAGGCTATCAAGAGGTGCGTTTCTCTTATTCTATTAGACGTAAAGGGCTTTACTTGATTGTCTTTTGTTGCATGTGTAAAGTTAATGGTGAGTCTGTGGACCATGTTCTCATTCATTGTAAGGTGGCTTTTCTTGTTTGGTCATACTTTCTCTCTTTATTTAAGGTTTCTTGGTGTCTTCCTGGCTCGTTTGTTTCTCTTCTTTTAGGTTGGAAGTCCACATTCTTCTCTGGTAGAAGATTCTCTAGAACCTAATGCCCTTGTGTCACGGCCCTATTCTTTCGAAGCGAGGTCGTGCGGCGCAAGGGGGTCAAATCCACTTACAAGCCTGTAAAATGATCGTACACCACACACACGTAGCTAGCAAACAAGTAAATGAGGCAACACGAGACAAAACCCGGAGGCAACTTTGTTGATATAATATTTGATTACACGGTGTAACACGTTACAAAAGCAATAGATGCGTTACAAGCAATAGATGATCTTATGACACGCGGGACTTCCACGGAGCTGGGCTTCAAGGGCTTCAACAACGTGGGTGTAGGCCGAGGATTGGGATAGCACTGACACCCTTCCTACAAGGTGTATACTTTTCCTTTCCTAGGTTTTCAGAAGGAAACATCAAAAGTGGAGGCCGGTCATACTCCCTTATTACGAAAATGCCACTAAGCTAACAAGTGTGCCCTGGCACAGGGCTGACATGTTCCCTAAGCTAACAGATATGCCCTGGTACGGGGCTGACATGGCTTCATAACAAGCCTTACATAGTATTATATGGGTGCTCCCAGGTGACTCCGGGGCGAGCTACACCTAAAATCTAGGTGTCAGAGTACATGGCCGTTACTGTCTCCCCCACCTATTCTGCAGACGTCCTCGTCGCATTGTCCCTGACAAACTCTTCAATCTTCTGCTTGAATGGTTGTAGGTTCTCTGCTCTTTCCCAGGTGGCTTCGCATTCTGGCAAGTTCTTCCATGTGACAAAGTACTCCATGTGCTGCTGCTTGCTTGAACTGCTGCTGACTTGACACTCGGCGAGAACTTGGTCGACAACATGTTCCGGCTGGATTGTTGAACGAGAAGGTGAACGTGTTGGAATGCTGCGTGCTGGATCTGCTGAATCTGCATGGAATGGCTTGAGACAGCTGGCATAGAAGACATGGTGGATGTTCCGTAATCAGTGCGGTAACTTCAGCTTGTAGGAGACCTTGCCGACTCGAGAAAGGATGAGCATTGGACCTTCATAACGCTGTAGTAGTCCCCTGTGTGCTCGATGTACTCGGTTGAACCTTCTCAACTGATCTGTCTTGAGTAGAACTAAATCACCAACTTTGAAACGATCTGGTCGACGATGTTCATCAGCCCATTTCTTCATCCGTTTCGACGCTTTTTCAAGGTAAGATCTGGCAATTTCATTGTTGTCTTGCCAAAACTTAGCAAACCTATACGCCCTTGGACACTGTCCCTGATATCTTGAAACAATAGTATGAGGAGTTAAAGGTTGTTGGCCAGTAATAAGTTCAAAAGGACTCTTGTTGGAGGAAGAGCTCTTCTGAAGGTTGAAACAGAACTGTGCGACATCAAGTAGATTCGCCCAATCCTTTTGGTTGGCAGTGACAAAATGCCTGAGATACTCCTCCAACATGACATTAAATCTTTCAGTCTGCCCATCTGTTTGAGGATGTCCGCTGGTCGAAAAGTCAAACTGAGACCCAAATAATCTGAACAGTTCGGTCCAAAACTTCCCTATAAATCTTGAATCTCTGTCGATGACAATGTTCTTGGGCACACCCCAATACTTGATGACATGCTTGAGGAACAAGTGCGCTGTTTCTTCTGCTGAGCAATATGTCGAGGTCGGTATAAATGTAGCATATTTGGAGAAACGGTCCACAACCACAAGGATGGACCCATACTCTGCAACCTTCGGCAAACCTGAAACAAAGTCCATAGAAACACTTTCCCAAGGCCTTTGGGGGACTGGAAGCGGTTCCAGCAGTCCAATTGGTTTGTCGCGCTCGATCTTGTCTTGCTGGCAAATGAGGCAGGTCCTCACATAATCTAACACATCATCACGGATGTTCGACCAGTAGTATCCTCGCTCCAAGAGAGCTGATGTGTGGCGCCAGCCCGGATGGCTAGCCCATGGAGTGTCGTGACACTCCCTCATCAGTTCTCGTCTTAGCCCGTCCGCACGTGGAACAAACATACGGCTTTTGGTGGTATATAACAACCCATCCCGAAGCCAGAAACGGCGTGTTTTCCCCTTCTGCACCATATCCAATATGGCCTTCGCCTGGGGATCACTGTTCAAACCATCATGAATTCTCTGCTGTAAAGTGCTCGTAACCTGAGAAACTTGTCGCTGAAGTGCTGCTAGCTCTGCTTTGCGACTCAAGGCATCGGCCACGCTGTTGTTCTTTCCTGGCTTGTAATCCAAGGCCAAGTCAAACTCTGCGAGGAATTCTTGCCAACGAGTTTGTTTTGGTGTCAACTTCTTCTGAATCAGGAAATGGCTCACTGCCACATTATCGGTCTTCACATGAACTTGTGATCCCAACAAATAATGCCTCCAAACTCTCAAACAGTGGATGACGGCTAACAACTCTTTCTCCTGTGCGGTATAACGTCTCTCAGCATCATTGAGCTTCCAACTTTCATAAGCAAGCGGATGCCCATCCTGTAACAACACTCCTCCAATAGCAAAATCAGATGCATCTGTCTGAACTTCAAACGGCTTGGAGATGTCGGGTAGAGCTAAGACAGGGTCTTGCATAACAGCAAGCTTGAGGTCTTCAAACGCCTCATGACACTTGTCCGACCAGGACCAAGTGTGATCTTTCTTCAACAGGTCTGTGAGAGGTACGGCCGTTTGGAATACCCTTGGACGAAACGTCGATAATAGTTCACAAGACCAAGGAATGACCTGAGTTCTGTGACGGTAGATGGGGTTTTCCATTCATCAATAGCTCGCACTTTCTCCATGTCCATCCGGATCTGTCCATTACCCACAACGTGACCAAGAAACATAATCTGCTCTTAAGCGAATGAACACTTCTCTAACTTAACATACAACTGATTGTCGCGAAGCACTTGGAATACCTTGCGTAAATGTTGAACGTGCTCTTCTAAGATAGAACTGTATACTACGATATCGTCAAGATATACCACAACAAACTTGTCGAGGTACAGTCTGAAGAGGTCGTTCATCAAGGTACAGAATGTCGCAGGTGCGTTCGTAAGGCCGAAGGGCATGACTAAGAACTCATAAGTACCATACCTGGTAGAACAGGTAGTTTCGGCTCATCTCCATCTGCAACCCGTACTTGATAGTACCCTGATCTCAAATCCAACTTGGAAAAATACTTGGCTGCCCCAAGTTGATCAAACAAATCGGCAATCAGTGGAATCGGATACTTATTCTTGACGGTAACCTTGTTCAGCGCTCGGTAGTCTACACAAAGTCGCAATGACCCATCATGCTTCTTCTGGAATAAAGCAGGCGCCCCATAAGGTGCCTTCGAAGGTCTGATAAATCCAGACTCCAGAAGTCCATCAAGTTGCTTGCATAACTCAACTAGTTCCAGAGGACTCATCCTGTATGGCCCCTTTGCAGGAGGCTTGGCACCAGGTACTAGTTCGATTTGATGATCAATCGGCCTACGTGGCAGTAGGATCTTCGGAAGCTCTTCCGGCATAACATCATCAAATTCAGTCAAAACCTGTTTCACCAATGGGGGAGTTGAACTATGGTCCTGATCATCAGGTTCAACTCGTAAGGTAGCAAGAAACGTTTGCTCACCTTTCTTCAACATTTTCTTCAACTGAATGGCTGAGATCATCTTTCCCTCTTATTTACCTGTAGAGAGAGGAATGAAGCTTGGACTTCACCTAGCAAGCCCAAAGTATTGGCAAATGGCATCGGAACGGCCCTGTTCTGTCGCAAAAAGTCCATCCCCATGATAACTCGGAACTCATCGAGTGGAACTGCGAGAAGATCTAGCTTACCCTTCCATGGACCTATCTTGATGGCCACGGACTTGGCCGACCCTTGTATAGGAGTGGCCTCGGAGTTAACAGCTTTCATACAGCTTGAATCCTTTTCGAGCCGAATATTGAAGCGCTTCGCCTCTGCAGGGGCAATGAAGCTATGTGTAGCTCCTGTATCAATCATTGCCTGGGTGGTCTTACCACCAATCTCCACATCAACATACATGAGACCCTTACGCTGACGGATCGTCTTAGTCTCAGAGGTCTGTTTCATTGCATTCAAAAGATGCATAGCTCCCATGTGAGAAGATTCATCCTCATCTTTCTCACTTGAACTCTCGTGACTAGGGTCACTCTGGGAAGCTAACAATGCGTTCAACTTACTTCTTTGCGGGCAATTGAACGTCTTATGAGGACCACCACACAAGTAACACTGAATCTTGCTGCAGTGATTGGTGGACTGGGTACCTGTGTTCTTCGAAGGGGAGGAATCCCGTTAAGATCTCCTGCTTGGACTGTGTCTAGATCCTCCATTTTTACCTTTGGAAGACCCATTGGTGCGTTCACTCTGCGAAGAGTACCCTTTCTACTGATTGGATACCTTCTTTTTATTCCCATCCCCAGGGGAATAATATGTCAACCGCTCAACTGCGGCAATTGCAGTCGTGAGTCTTGCACACGTTGCCTCTGTAGTTTTGTCTGAACCCAAGGCTTAAGCCCTTCTGTAAACGAGAACAGCTTGTCTTTCTCTGACATATCACGGATATCAAGCATCAATGCGAAAAATTGCTTGACGTAGTCATGCACGGTACCTGTCTGTTGGAGTTGCATCAACTTTCTGCGGGCAATGAACTCCACATTCTCGGGTAGGAACTGATTCTTCAGCTCTTTTTTGAAGTCTTCCCATGTATCGATGGAGCATTGGCCACTCTCCATCTCGGTGTACTTTGTTCGCCACCATAGCTTAGCGTCACCTGCAAGATACATAGAAGCAGTTGTTACTTTTACCTCTTCTGAATCCGGTCGAACTGCACGGAAGTACTATTCCATATCAAACAGGAAGTTCTCAAGCTCTTTCGCATCGCGTGCACCACTGAAGGCGCGTGGCTCGGGGACTCGCAAGCGCGAGGGAGAAGCATCACTACCGATAGGCCGCTCATTACCAACGGCTCTTACCAGGAGGCCTACCATAGTAGTGAGCTCCGTAATCTGTTCCTGTAACGTGGCTATGGATCCTCGAGTATCTTCCTCGAGGTCAGTAATTCTGGCTCTGAATGTCTCGATTCTTTCCTCCAGCGTGTTCTGGCGACCATCTAATTGCGCAATACCATCAATAATACCGGATAGCATACCTATCTTTTCCTCAAATACCTCAATACGTTCCTTGTTTGTACGTGGTGCTGGTGTGTTTGGAGCGGGTTGGTTCGCGGTACTAATAGTTCCTCTTGCCATCGTTCGCGTGAACTAATGGAATCTTGAGGGGGAATAGTTAGGGGGGATACCAACTGTGCTCAAACAACTGTAGCTCTGATACCAACTATCACGGCCCTATTCTTTCGAAGCGAGGTCGTACGACGCAAGGGGGTCAAATCCACTTACAAGCTTGTAAAATGATCGTACACCACACACACGTAGCTAGCAAACAAGTAAATGAGGCAACACGAGGCAAAGCCCGGAGGCAACTTTGTTGATATAATATTGATTACACGGTGTAACGCGTTACAAAAGCAATAGATGCGTTACAAGCAATAGATGATCCTATGACACGCGGGACTTCCACGGAACTGGGCTTCAAGGGCTTCAACAACGTGGGTGTAGGCCGGGGATTGGGATAGCACTGACACCCTTCCTACAAGGTGTATACTTTTCATTTCCTAGGTTTCCAGAAGGAAACATCAAAAGTGGAGGCCGATCATACTCCCTTATTACGAAAATGCCACTAAGCTAACAAGTGTGCCCTGGCACGAGGCTGACATGTACCCTAAGCTAACAGATATGCCCTGGTACGGGGGCTGACATGGCTTCATAACGAGCCTTACATAGTATTACATGGGTGCTCCCGGGTGACTCCGGGGCGAGCTACACCTAAAATCTAGGTGTCAGAGTACATGGCCGTTACACCTTGGCAATATGTTGAAGTTTGTGGAAAGAGAGGAATAGGCGCACTTTTGATGGGACTGGGAGCAATATGCAGGAGCTTCCCTTTAATATTTTTCGGTTTGCTCTTCTTTTGGTGCAAACAATTTAAGGAGTTTAGGGACTTCTTTTTTGAAGAATTTATGTTTAAATGGGAAAATGTAATTAGGGAGTGATAGTGTCTTTGTTTGTTGTTTGTTTGCTCCTTTCCTTCGAGAACTTCTTGTCCTCTCATTATAAAACTTTTACTTATAAAAAAAAAAAAAAAAAAAACAACAGTAATTACACGAGAATTTAGTTAAAAGCTAATTTTCAAAAAAAGCTTGGAATTTCCAAATTAATATTTCCTGGGAGGATTTGAAAAAAAGAAAACCCAAAATCAAACATTGAGCAGGAACCCTAGTATGGGGTGTTTTTAGAATTACAAGCTTAAATAAAAATATTAAAGAAACTGTATTTAAGCTCCAGAAATGTAATCCACTCATTTTAAGATGTAAAACTGATTCCAATACCCAAGACGAGTGTTTGGAGACAACCATCGGGAGTTAGAAAATGAAGGAAAGCAAGACAGTCCACCCTCCACTGACCTTTATCAGGCATGCCGCCTAGGAACCACTCAAGTGATTGGTAAAGATGATCATAGAGGACTTCTAGTTACAAAACCCTTAAGTTTGGGGATGACTATCAGGAGTAATAGAATGAAAGAAAGGAAGAGTTTTATCTAGGTCTATATCATACACCCAGCCCTAGCAAATCATTTAAGTGATTAAAGCAATTTCTTTGAATAATAATACAGACAAAAAATAACTATAGAGGTAAACCACAAGATTCCATAAAAGATTAGTACAGTGAAACATATCAGAGATTGGTATGGTGTCACTCATTTCCCAATATCCCAAGTAAGGTAACACTCATTTCCTTTGACAACATAAGATCAAACTATAGCAAAATGAATACTTTTGGTCACTCGAATTTTCTTTCAGATATGAGTTGCTTTTAGTCACTTGAATTTTCTTGCAGATATGTGCAGTCGACAACCTATTGTAACATACGGCATTTAAAGATATTGCTGGTTAAATGTGTTGCCTAAAACAGCAATTTTGATAGGAAACAATTATAAAGGGGCAAAATGAAACTTGTGAACATCATACCAAGAGACAGAAGTAAATCAGATCTAACAACATATTAATTAGTATTCGGATAGATCTTCATATCCAACCTGTACAAGTGTACAATGGTGTCTGGGTATTAAGATCCCATAAGCGGACAGTGGTGTCACCGGAACCACTCGCCAAATGTTTCCCATCAGGGCTAAAGGCAACAGTGAGTACAGCTTCTGTATGACCTGCAGGGATGAGGATACAATAGGTATATAATATATTAAATGCCACATAATCGATAATGAATAGTTCAACGGAAATAAAGGATGGTCAGTTCTATATTGTCAAAGGAAGTGCAGGTGCTTCATATATCCAGGCACCTAGGCAACACTCTACTTGAAAAATAAAAATGGGGGATTTAGAAAATAAAATGACCACTAATCAGAATTCAATCCTGAAACAGGTGTTTTTTTTTAAAAGACCCTGATTCACAGTAATAACAATATTCAGGTTAAAGAATTTTTGTTAATTTAGTTGGCATTGATGAATCTAAATTATAGGCACTCTACTTTGTTTACATGTTTGTTGTAAGTTTTTTACTTCGATCGATGTTAAATTGTAAATTTCATTTTCTCTGTTAGTTAATGGTTTTTAATTGAATAGTGAGACTTTTCAACCAATTGTGTGACTTTTTCTTTCTTATTTTTCTCCTTTAAATATAGCAGAGTTTCTCCTCCTAGTCTCTAATAAAATCAAATTTATGGATAAAAAACTATCTTTATTAATTAACCAGTTCGAACATCTATATACAATGGGGAAAAAAATCATAAAAATTCGTACCAGCAATAGTAGAAGAACACCGGTTGACTGGACGAATACGGAAAATTGCTTGAGGCTGATAAACTATTCGCAACACCTTCTCCACCGAAACTGCAAATATGTTTCCCAAGGAAACCCAATTTCTTTAACAATCTAAATTTAAATTTATTAAACTAATATAAAGGTTCCACTTTTAATTGAAATCAACACCAAAACAAAACAATTGAAGCTGAACCAAACAAATTCCTTTTTTGTCCAAAAATTACCAACCTTTATTTTTCTCTAAATAAGCTCCAAGCTGTACTACAAGCTCCTTATCCGATATGTAAAAGGCATACGGCAATTTTTCCTCCTGAACAACCAATAAGATACAACACACATTATACAGTCACAAAATAATCCAAAATTTTCCAAAAATTTGTAAAATTCTCGGAAGAAGAGACTAGCTGATTAAGGCATCAATTTATTATTTATCAATTAATAGCCAAATATGGTAGCATTTTTACCCTTCACCCTGAAAAAGTTATTTTCTTCAACATTCAAATCTTTTTAAGGAGGTTGAAGATGATGGGTTTTGATAAGAAACCTAAAAACAACATTTTGTGTGTTTTTTCAAAACTTTCTTCTTTTTTTTGTTAAGAAAGTTCCTCAAATTTATCCAAATTAAACAAATTGACTGAATCCAGACTCGAATACTACCGAGACAATAACCAAACAATGATACCAAGTTTGGAAATTTTGGTTTAGAGAGTATGAGAGAAGTTTACAAAATTAAAAGTAATATCGATTATGGAGGAAAGATTGTTACGTTGTTGAGAAGCTTGTTAACGATTTCTTGGAGTTGAAGAGGTCCTGCGTTTTGGGGAAGATACATAGAAGCTCCCAGAGGAGTTCCTTCTGGGTCTGTTAAGAGGCACATCACGTTATTGCTGTTCATCTCTTTGGGTTCTTCGACCTCCATTGTTGATTCGAAACTGAACTGGATTTGCAAGATAGAGATTGAAACAGAAAATCAGAGTAGGAGAATTGTGTCTGTGAGAGAGAGGGGGAGAGGTTTTACTAATCAAAAAATAAAAAGAAAGAGGGGGAGAGGTTTTAGGGTTTAAGTGGTTTGGGCTTGGAATGTGAAATGGTTAATGACGATCCTGTACTACCGGGAGTTGGGTTTTTATTCGGCCCTGGTATCCTTTGCATGATATGGGGCTCAACTAATGAGGCCCACTGAACAATGAACAAATGGCTCTGATTGGTAGACTTTGACAAGTGTTTATGTTATGCTTATGACATGTATACTAAGAGTGTCAATGGGTACCCATTATCCGATGTTCCTGAAACCGATTAGTCTATTTTTGGTCTACCATTATGAACTCTATATTTTTTGGGTAGTTATTTTAAGAATTTTATAAGAATCAGGTCTCACTCGGATGACTGGAGAGTATTCGATTGGTAACCGTCTAGTAAATTTATTTTATTTTTAATAAATTAGTAGTTTAATTAAAATACTAATAAAGAGAAATCTAGTAGTAGATATATTTGAACTACAATTAAAATGTAAAGAGAATGTGAATAATTTAGGTTTTACTTTTTTTATCTACTTGAACATCTCTTCATTTTCTTTGTATTATATACAATTTCAACAATAAATAAATAGTCTATACCGTAATTTTCTATGATTTTATTCTCAAATGTTTGATTTGTTTGAAGAATTCATTGTTGGTCTTAACTTTCAATTGAGGAATTATATGTTAAAATTTTATATTTATAGATAATTATCTATTTTATTGGATACTCGTCTTTTTTTCTTTTTTCTCATTTAAATAAAATATTAATGGGCACCAGATACCTACCCATCGGGTATATGTAGGGTTGATTCTGGTTCCAAGGATCTTATACATGGAACCAAAAAAGATAAGAATCGGAATTGAGATTTTATTTAGGTTTTGGTTTAGGGTACATGTATAACCAACCCCTTGGCAACCCTAAATCTTATATTGTTACCACATTTAAGTTTGGCCGGTTCAAATTTATAATTTAATCCTTGTTTTCAAATTATTAATCTTAATAACAAAATAGAATCTTTAGAACATCTACAAAGGTCTCCCCATTTTCCTCATATATATATATTTGGGGGGGGGGGGAGACAAAAACACTCCCCAATAGTCTTCTTATTTCCTTCCCTATCACAATCTTACATATTTTCTATGCCAATTCAGATGAAATTTTTGCACAAGATTTACAAGTATTTCAAATCCGAAAATCATATGATATTATCATCTTACCATTATCCCTATTTACATCTTGTGCCATTTATCAAATTAAAAACATTATGCATCAATAAAGACTATGTTACAAAGTCTTTTCAAATTCCAATATAATTATCATATTACTTGTCCACCTTTTCAAAAGTATCTTTGAAAATGGGGAAGAGGAGGCCTCTACAACACCCATATTTTTGGATCTCCCCATATGTTTTGTCTTCTATATTTTTGAAGATAGGGCAGAGGAGACCGTTGGAGATGTTCTTAGGGAGGCTGAAGATGATTGGTTTCAATAAGAAATAAAAAAAATCATTTATGTTTTCTTTGATTTTTTTTATTTTTTCATGAAACTTTAATGAATCTATCTAAATTAATCGAATTGAAGTCCCATTGAATAATTGTTGAATTTGAACTTGGTGGCCATAGGAGGGAAAATCATTTTCACAAGTGTGGGACTTAAATATACAATCAAATGCCTAAAATTTGAACTTTCAATGAAAACTTATTATTGTCCCACCCCTTATTAGCAATTTGGAATATGACAAAAAATTGATACTTGTAAAATTTGAGTTTTATTTGATTTTGAGTTTTAAAAATTCAATCAAACATCGGCTAAAGGGGGATATATGTGGCATATACTTTATATGTCCTACATCAAAAATGCGAAAATAAATAATTCAATGTACTTCAAAAAGGGAGTCAGGCTATAGTAATATAGTTATCTCAATTCCAATGATTTTCAAGTTAAGAAGTTTTCAATTATATGAGTCTATGAATCCAGAGTCTAGGCTACATAGCATACATATAATATAATTTAGAATCTAAAAAATAATTGATTCATCCTCCACTTAGGCTATGTTTAGATTGAGAGAAGTGAAGAGAAGATAAAAGAAGAAAAGAGAAGAGGAACTCAATTTCTCTCCATTATGTTTGGATTGACTGGAGAGAACTTGGGAAAACTTTGAAATTTTAAAATATCTTTAAAGAGATCTAGGGGTAGAGTTGGAATTATAAAATATTTTAAAAGGGTTTCTTTCTATTTCTTCCCTCTTCTCTCCGCTTTTGGAAAGAAAGAAAACTCACATTTTTTTCTCTCCAATTATTTTCTCTTCTCTCCTGACTTAACAATCAAAACAAGAGATATGGAGAGAAACTCATTTATTTATTTTCTCTTCTCTTCTCTTCATTTCTCTTAATCCAAACACGGCCTTAGACAATTTGGACAAACAATTAAGATGATTTAATTATAAATCTAAAAATCCAATAAAAGATTTACAAAAGGCTAATAAAATTCTTAATCATTTAATTTCTTGAAAAGATTGAACAACAAAAAATATTTAAACTTAATTAAAAAAATTACAACTTAGAGTTCTAGCAACCATTGAAAAAAATCCAAGACATAATGAATTTATATATATGGGTAGCGTTCAGCATACAATCTTAGGAGGACAAAGTTAGGAGATAAACTTTGTCCTATATGACTTAAAAGTTTTGGATTTGGCTGATTTTTTGTAAGGGTGATTTTTAAAACTTCCAATCCCATAAAAAAATGATAATTGACGGTCCACAAATTTTCAACTTTGTAAATCACTTTTGACGGGTTTAGAAGTTTTCGATTGGATTGATTTCTTATAAGGATGATCTCTTCACCCTAGAGGATCATCCTCACAAAAAATCAGCCCAATCTGAAACTTTTGAGTCATATAAGACAAATTTTGTCATCCAATGTTATCCCCTTAAGATTGGTTGTTGAAATATATACATCTAACAAAATATATGAACATTCCTTAAGTTGAAATGAATGAGAGAAATGCATATTTCCGATGTATAAAGAAAGATCCTTAAGTTTAACTGAATGAGAGAGAAATGCATATTTTCGATGTTTAGAGAAATAAAAATATAAAAGGAGAACCAATATAAAAAAATCTAAAGAGTTGCATAAATCGTGTCGATTTCAAATTTTCTATACGAAGTTTCAGTCGATTTGATTTCATGTCTGACTTTTTTGTTGTTTTAAAGTATACTTTTTTGTTTATTTTGATCAATTTGCTAAAGAGAAAGAGAGACATGCCCTAATGGACTACAGGAGAATGGAGACAATAGAGACATTGAGAAGTTCAATCAATGGAGGAGATTGTAGCTTCATTATTAACTAAGAACCTTAGTGTCATTTTTTTGTGAGTGTATCGAATATTATAATATTTGTAAAAAAAATCATTTTCTTATTAAAGTACTCAATTTGTTAATCATTCAAGTATTCGGACTAGTGGTGTTAATGACTACCCATTCAACTGAAATAGAAAACCCCCAGTTCGATTTTCCCTTTTTATTGGAATCGATCAGAACTGAGTCTAAAGTTGAACCAAATCGATAAGAAGTGGAATTGTTAGGTTCTATCCAACGGGTACCCATAATCAATTTATTTTGTCATTTTTTTATATACTATAGATGATTTAAAGTATTCTTTTATTTTAAAATTAATTCATGTTATATCTTTTTCAAATTTTCACATAAAGTATTGATTGAAATTTAATATTAGATATCTTTTCTAAAAAAATATTATTTTTAAATAAGATAAATTTTTATTTTTAGACAAAATCATCAATTTATATCTTTAGTATAACAAATTATAAGTAAGTTAATAAATTTGTAGATAATATGTTAATTTGTTTAAATGAAAAAAAAATTAATAATGAAAATGGATCCGAAACTGGCAAAAAACCCGAACGAAATAAATATAACGGCTATGCTTCTAAATTCAAATCAAATCGGAACTTACCTATCGACGTGCCCGAGTCAAATCAGACACGTCCGTGTTTTTTAAAACCGTTCTGAGTTGCACTTTCTTCTCCATCTCCAATTCTCTATTGGATCTTCAAATAGAGGACAAACGAAAAAAAAAAAAGATCGATATCTTATTTTCGCAGAAACCCAACTTCGATCTAATATCGTTTTCAGGTACTCAAATTCTCCCCAATTTTAATTTTAATTTTTTATATACAAAATCAAGTATTAGGGTTTACATTTGTTGCCTGTCGCTAGTGTGGATGAAGTAAGAGTATTCGGTTCCGCATATATATATATTGCTCTCCAGATGCTTGAAGAAATGTTTCAAAGAAAAAAGTAATCCAGTTTTCCACTCTTGATTTTTCAAACTCAACTTAGTCCCCCAGAAAAAGAAAAATATTTGCCGACCCATTTTTTTATTTATTTTTTTCTCTAGGTCTTGACTCGAAAAATGAAAAACCCAGGTCGAATTTTTATTTGATCCATAAAACAGTCTTGAGTTGTTGTTTTTTTCTGGGTTTTTTTTCATCTACTATAGCTGAAGTTTTGAGCTGTTTTGTACAAATATTCGCATAAAATAGGCATTTTAAGTCTATGGGTTTCCTTATATCTGAATAACACTGCTGCACTGTAGTACTTTTTTCTGAAGAATTTCATAGAATTTGCATATTATACCGTGCATAATTCCCAAACTTACTTGTTTGCAGCCGTGTGAGGCCACAGTAATTTGGATAAGATGTTGGTGTGTGGTAGTTAAAGATGGGTTATTGGTCTGGCAATCGTGTAGTGATGATGGTGGTCGAGCTGAGCACGTGATGAAAACCCACTAATTGTGCTCCTATGTAACCCTACCTGCAAAAATATCAAACTTTTTGTATCCGTTAATGGCGTTGATTCGTTCTATTTTGTTGTTTGTTCTTCTAACACACTCTTACTTCATTGGATCAAATGGAAGTGAAGAATTCTCGGAGGAATTACTATTGAGACCCTTACCAGATCGTAAGGTCCTTGCTCATTTCCATTTTGAAAACAGAGCTCCTACTACGGATATCCATGGACACCATTATCGTATCTTCCCCAAGGCCATTTATCAACTGGTATGCCTCTGTGAAGTCTAATTAATTTACCATTCTCAAAATTAGGATTCTTGTGTATTTAGGGGATTTGTATTCCTGTTTAGTTTGATTACTTTGATTGGAACTTGAGCATATAATTTCAATTTGAGGTTTTGAAGGACTTGGGCAATACCTGGGACCAACATCTCACCTGGGAGTGCTTCAGGTGGTTTGCTAGTCTGCTTGTTTATTTACAAGAAAATTGATGACTAGTATGGCAATTCTGGATCTATGCCTCTTGAATGTAGTTGGCCCCAATTGAACTCGAGGGACACTTCTTGATGTGGCCACAACCCAAGGTCATGGTCATTGAGTAGCTATCTTTATCTTATTTGAATGTTTTTCTAGACTGGCCTAGAACTACTTTCCAAACAGTCTCATCAAGAAAAAAAAAAGTGATTTTTAAGTTTTTTTTGTGTTCACGGGGTGTTTGGACCTGCGACTAGCGGGGCAGCGCAATTGGCCTCTTAGAGTACCATATCTCGCCCAAAACAAAACATTCAAATCCGACGGATATGATCACTCAATTGAAGCGATATTTCGGTCATAGCTTCATCAATAGGTGGCTTAGCATTTTATGGGTCTGGGTGAGGCTAATCGGTGCCATTTGACATAGACATAGATCCAAGGAGTTTTTTTTTTATGACTGAGCTACCGCTGATTCTACGAGTCGTCCAATTTCTAAAACTATTGGTTTGGACAGACTTAGTTTTGTGAAACTTTGCAGCTGTTCATCTTCTTTCATTGTTTCTTTATGTTTAATCAACTTTTACAGTGCTTATTTTGTAAGAAAAAACTTAGCTTTTAGAACATGAGATGGATAATTATCAATGACGTACAAGGATTAATTCAAATTCACTGTTTTTGTTTTTGGATAAATGTGAAATTTAGAATACTAGGAGATGCTTGACAACCTAATATAGAAATCCTAAGAAGGTTGAAAGGAGATTGACGTCCCACAGTATGATGAGTTTGGGAAATCTTTAATAACCCATAGATCAATAACTAATAGTGTTATGATGCTTGAACAGGTGCAAAAATTTCGAATCCGTGAAATGGAGCTATCTTTCACGCAAGGTCGCTGGAACTATGAGTACTGGGGTGGATTTGATCCTGTTTCGAGCAGCAATGCCAAGCCTCCTGGAGTCGAGTTGTGGGCTGTCTTTGATGTCCCACCTGATCAAGTTGATGCAATGTGGAAAAATTTGACCCATACTCTTTCAGGTCTCTTCTGTGCTTCAATCAACTTCCTGGAGTCTACCACGACTTATTCTGCCCCTTCTTGGGGCTTCCGACCATATTCAAGCAGTTTGAGATATGGTGCATTGCCTCGTGAGGCTGTTTGCACTGAGAATCTAACTCCCTGGTTGAAGTTGCTTCCTTGTCGAGACAAAGCTGGGCTTGCCTCAATATTGGATAGGCCATCGATCTATAGAGGATTCTATCATTCACAACGATTACGGTTGATGTCAACTGAATTTGGCTCGGTGGAGGGGGTGGAACCTGGCATAGTTCTTGAACAGACCCTTACTGTTGTTCTCGAACCTGATACCCAAAGAAACAAAATGTCCTACTCCAATGGGAGACTACCGGAGACAAGTTGGTCTATTGGCTCAATTTTTGGAAGGAAAGTCAATGGAAAATGCGTTGTTGCAAAGTCCAGCAATATTTTCCTTGAACTTGAGAGTGGTCTAGTTTCCGAGCTCAATAAGTTAGAAGTAGAGAATGGAAGATTTGGGGTTGATGTAGCCTCTGAAGGTTTTCGGAATAACTCATGTTTTGAGTTGTCTGTTATCCCGAACCGGGTGATTAAGGAGGTGAATAGTTCACATAGTGAGAGCTCATCTATTCTTTATGAATTCCCTCTTGAAAAGTATAGTGATCGTGAGACATTGGATATTGGGTTTAAGTGGAAGCTTCCTGTAGTTTGGTCATGTCTTCAAGCACCATTCCTCACTAGCAGGTTCTTAATGGGTAGTGGGAATGAAAGGGGTTCTATTGCTATCTCTTTGAGATCTACAGAATCTGGTAGATGGTTTATGGGTGATGAAGTTGTTGGAGATGGGTGTAGGGTACGAGCTTTTGTTTTCCAAGTTGTTCCTTGGTATGTAAAAGTTTATTTCCATACTTTACAAGTTTTTGTAGATGGACAGCCCAGGATGGTCAAAGACATCGTAGAGAAGATGCGTGTCTCGCCTTCTGAAGACAAGGTATCGCCTGGGGTGATGGAGATGGTCTTGAGATTTCCTTGTCATGTAAAGTCAGTTGCATTAACCATAGAGTTTGATAAGGTATGGTTTACCATTGTATTGATTTTAATTTTGTTTGGTTAGTGTTTTTCTTATTATATTTATACTGAGAATTTTTGAACTTTGCCAGATTTTACCAGTGTTAAATACTAAAATGCCTGGAAACAGATAATGATATTGCTATAGAACTCAGTAGTAGACATGTTGTGCGTATTAGACATGTATGGAAGGTGTTCATCATCAAAGCCTTATCCCAAGAACTTGGTTTGGATGACCTACTTTTATTCCATCATTCAATTCTATCTAAAATCATATGTTTTGTTAATTAAAATGTAGTTATCATTGCTCTCACTACTCACAACCTCAATCCATATCCTTTTTGGTACACTTCTCGTTGTTTTAGAACCTTCAACTTGCACAATCCTTCAAACTGGTTGTTATTAGATAAGATGTCAAAAACATTAAGCCAAAAAAATAAAAAATAAATAAATAATTAAAGACCCTTGACACAACACCATTGACGCAAAATTGTGGAATGTTATTAAACAATATTTTATTATAAATATTACCTCATAAAGTAATATTAGCAAACTGCACCCAGATGGATATATATGCGTTATGGCATGCAATTGGTATCCAAATGCATAGAGAACCAAAGAAAATTAAAATGAAGATCTTATCATAGTATGCTTTTCAAAGGGTGTATGGCACGGGTCAGATACATGACAATTTTTTAGAAACGAAGGGCCCGTGTGGATACAAGAGCCAGAAGTACTTAGAACATAAGTACTTTCATAAATACTTTTTGAAGTATTGTCTAGAGTAGATGGATAACTGTTGTGTGTTTGGATGCAGGTTCTGAAAAGTATTGTCAGAAGTACTTTTGATAGAGTTTTGTGTTTGGAAACTATTTTTTATTCTGTTAAAATGATCAAAATGCCCTTATAAGTATCAATTACTATTTTTAACATTATAACTCAACAAATTATTTTTCAAAAGAAATAAAAGTTATTGTTTTTATCCATAAAAACTAATATAAACACCCAACAATTATAAACAAATAGAAGATATTGTGAGCAAATATATATAACCACTAAAAATATGAAGAAGTTTTCACCACATCAATGGATAGTAAATTTGTGTGTAATTGTTCACATCAATCTTGCAATAAGAAAATTTCAACCATGGTTGGAATGCTCATGGATAAATCATTGAGTGAGCAATTGGGGGAGGTAGAAATCCAAATTCAAATGCTACACTAAAAGGCTACCACTACATCAATAGATAATAATAAAATATATTATTTAATTGTATTTTTGAGGATATGCTTATAATTTTCAAAATTTATGAGGGGCATACTTGTCCCAAATGCTACACCAAAAAGCTACCACCACATTAATGGATAGTAATATAATATTTCTGCAATTGCATTTTTGAGGGTATGCTTGTAATTTTCAAAATTTATGAGGGGTAAACTTGTCCCAAATGTTACACCAAAAGGCTACTACCATATTAATGGATAGTAATATAATATTATTCCAAGTGCCTTTTTGAGGGTAGGTTTGTAATTTTCAAAATTTATGATGGGCATACTTGTCCCAATCCCGTCATTTTGACAATGTTTTGTGGCTCCATGCAAGAGTAGTTTAGAGAAGTAGTACCATCGGTACTTCGTGAAAAAGCACTAAAATGACTCCACAAAAAAATAGTTTTTTCCAGGAGTTATTTATCCAAACACCTTTAAAGTGCTTCTGACTCCCTGCAAAAGTCAAAAGTACTTAGAAAAGTCAATCCACACAGGCCCGAAGTGTCTCTGTTATTCTGATACAATACGGATGCAAACATAGATATTCATGGAAAAACCAGCTTTTCCTAGATCTAGAATGGTGTACATATGTGAGTACTTCATATAAGTTGCCATGTTTTAAAATTTGTACTGGACCAACTGGTATATCAACCAGTCCAAGAATTGAGTCCAGTTATGGAGAGTCACTCACAAGATGGAAAACAATGAGATCATTGGAGTAGAACATGTGGGTCATGGGTTACATGTATAGTCAACAAGAGAGGGAGATTCATTTGTTTTTTGTTTTATTTTTCTATTGATCGATGAAGATTTGCAAAATGTGAACCTAGTACAATAGTACATCTACCAATTATGTATTGTTTTGAGTTTATTAATTTTTGAAATTATATTATTCATGATGTCACAGCCCAACCTGTTGGTCCGGCCTGGTTGACCGTCCATCCTCATTGTTATGTTGAACTTTTGGCCTGGTTTCGTAATATTGGTATTATTCTTAGTTTTGTTAGCATAATATTTACTTTACTCTGTTTTATCATGCCCAGCATACCTGTTTTGGCACAATATGATCTTGATTAGAAGTTGGTACCATTAGTCGGGGTTTTGCACAACAGTTGTGGTCGAATTGGAAGAGGGAGGGAGGGGTGGGGGTGTGTGTGGAAAAAGGGGGGGGGGGGGTGGTTCTGGGTCTTCAACCCAAGCCAACCTTATCTTATGGCAATTCAGCCTGGGTTGTGTCCAATTTTAGTTCCAGATAAATGTACCCAACCCAAGCTACTCATCTCTCCTCCCAAGCCTGACTTGTGTTAGCTCTGGTTGGGCACTAGAATTAGCACAAAAACTATAAGTGAATGTATACATAATACTAAAAGTTATTATATGATACTTGCCAAGCTCTGGTCGCCCGAGGCCCAATCCGACCCTGAGGTAGGAGAACTGCCCAAGTCGGGCTTGTGTTGTGCCTGTCCAAATTGCACTCCAGCTGTATACTGTATATGGATACTTCTATATTACGAACTACTCATTTTGCATTGTATCATTGGTTATTTTCTTAATTCCTATTTCCTAATAAATCCTAGTCTCTTTCTCTCTCTCTCTCACACACACACACACACACACCAAAACTGTATATACAGTATGTTACAAAATGTACTATAATAGCATTATGATCTTTGAACTATTCAGAGGTGTCATTAGATTTAGAATGGTGTTAATAAGAAACTAAAAATTAAGGCATATGAACATATTGAGTGGGATAACCGATTAAATTGTGGAAATCCCGTTACCCAAGCCAAAATCCTTATTCGGCTCCATGCCAAATTTAAAGATTGCATATGTTAATGCAGAGTCCTTATATTAGGATTCTTTAGAATATACCGTTTTATGACAAAAATGTTATAACCGAAAAGAGACTTAATGCATCAAGACAGCAGCACACATATTCTACAGGGCTTCAAGTATCATAAAAATTTCCATACAAAGTATCATTCTCATATCAAGCAAATGCATATTAAGCATGTTTAGTGACCTTAATATGACAAATAAAATAATAATCTTATTAAACTTGTCTCTTGGGAGAATATCCTAGGCCAAAAGTAGGTCAATTAAATGATCCCGACCGTACATTCCTTTCCTCTTTGATATCTTCTTGTTAATTTCTTATTTATAAATAGTAATATCTATGCAGGGCTTTTTACACATCGACGAATACCCTCCAGATGCTAATCAGGGATTTGACATTCCATCAGCTGTGATTAGCTTTCCTGACATCCAAACAAGCATCTATTTTCTTGAAGAGAACTCCACGATTAATTCACCAATGTTAATTAAATTCCAGGTATGAATTAGTTCTGCCATTTTATATGTTTCTGAATGTCCCTAGTTTTCTTTTTCTTGATGCTCTTGGTTGTCCTTGTACTTTCACAGGAAAAGAAAACTGTGCTGTCCTACACAGAAATACTACTTGTGCCTTTGACTACTCCTGATTTTAGTATGCCTTACAATGTCATCACAATTACGTGCACAGTGTTTGCTTTATATTTTGGATCTCTGCTCAATGTATTACGTAGGCGGGTTGGTGAGGAAGAAAGATTCTTAAAAAACAAAGGTAATTCCATATATATATATATATATATATTGGATGAGGTTGTCAACTGTGTGAATCATCTTAAAGTAATCCACCCTCTCTTTTAAACCATCTTTAAAAAAAAAAAATTATTGTAGGCCAGAATTGATAGGAAGTATACCATTGCTATTTGTATAAATTTTGATCAATATTTAATTTTAAAAATATTTTGGTCGAATTATTTCTACCAAAATCTTGCATTTCTATAATTGAAATTTTGATTATTTTGGACTAAATTTAAGGTTCATTGAAATATTTTGAATAAACCGTGATTCCACCAAATTCAAAAAGGTATAAATTTCCTGTCAAGCCTTGTTGAAATTGAAACGTTGCCAATGTATTTTGTGGGAATATGTCGAAATTTAATCCTATGATATGTATCATTACTTGCAAACAAGAAAATGCATACACAAATGTAGCTTTTTCTACATGGAAAACCTCAATTGGAAAATGTAGAATTGCAACCTATGGAAGATGTTAATTAATATCTTGCAAATAAGGACTGAAAAGCAAAAAAGAATCTGTGGAGTTGAGAATCCGACACTCGTTAGACCCAAGTACATTACCTATGTAGAAGAATCCATGCAACACAGAATAGACAGTTAGGAACATCCCATCGGTTTGATACGTAAGATGGATCCACTTGGTGTGTTCCATTCCACCGATTATACCCTACACATTACCCTGGTTAATGAGACAGATTATGGATTCCCGTTGTTTATTTAAATTTTTTTCCTCATCTTTTATATTTTATTTGCAGCTGCCATGAAGACACGTTTGCTTCCTTTGCTCCTATCCAAGTTGTCCGCCAAGTTAAGAGGAAGACCGCAAGAACCTCCCAAATCACCTTCACCATCATCGTCTTTATTAAGCCCAAAGCTCATACTGAAAGTTATATTAGTGGCTGGGGTTGCTGTTGGCTGGCATTATTATTTTGGATGACTTAGAGCCAAGTTCGGAAGGTATGACTTGTGTACAATATATCCCTTTGTCACACACATTGAACTTAAATCCAATATTGTGTTTTGCTGAGTTGTTATTTAATGATATTGCTGACACTCATTGTTGATATATTATTATTTTTTATTTTATGGTTTGATTGTGATGGAATGTTATCAATCCTAGAATTAGGATTGTGAAAACTGAAGCACAACCACATCATGGATTCAGAATTACATTATGATTAAGATTTCTGCGGGATTAAAAGAGTTCACAAAATATTGAGGAAAAATGTTGACCCACACAAATAGAGTTTCTCATAAAAAATCATTGGACAGTCTTGTTAGGAATTTTGAGTACTGTTCAAGTAATATGAACTAAAATTAAGATTTTTTTTTTTTAAAACAAAGAAGAAAAGCTTGTTATCTTGCCATATTTTTAAAACACAGAAAATACATGTATTTTAAAGCAAACCGTATTGTACACAGTATTGCATAATTTTGAAAAAAGATTAATTAAATCTCTCTGATCTCCAGGAAAAACCGCTTGAATTACATGGTTTCTGCCATTGATTCCGAAAACTTGTGTTTTTTATTTTATTTTTATTTATTTGTTCTTTTAATCTTCTATTCCATATTCAAACTGCTTAAAGGAGCTGGAGTCTAGCATGGCCAACAATTTCTTCTCACTCATCTTGGAATCAAATGTAGTTAAACACAGTTTTAATTACAGAAGACTTGGCACTTGACACAGAGAATGGAGGAACAAAGGAGATGGAATCTAGCATGGCTAACAATTTCTGCTTTCACTCATCTTGGAATCAAATGTAGTTAAACACACTTTGATTTACATAAGACTTCCAAATCTTTGGGATAAGGTTTTGTTATTTTTGTTGTTGGGTTGGAACGGAGTTCTTGTAACATATTTAAAGGACCCAGAACACGAGGGGTAAATATTACAAATCATGTGTAGATCACCCACCTCCCTTTACTCTTTTTGATGGGGTAATTTAGATAATACCCCGTGGGATTTGATAAATATTTGAGAGACCCCTGTATTTTCAAACTGATGACATTAGTCCTTTGACCTTGTTCTCTATAAAAGAGTAACATCAACCAAAATGATCAAAGTACCCCCATCTTCAACCTCTTGCCCAGAAGCCTTAATTCCCCCTCCGCCCAGCCACCCACTCCAAAAAAGAAAAACTACAAGAAAACCACCCTAATAAGTTGTGTTTAGACAACTCTCACAAGCCAAATGTGCACTACATCTCTTTTAGATTGATTATTGTCCCCGCTCTACACATAAATTCTTAAAAACCAGTTACATTTATAAAAAGATAAAAGATTAAAAAACAAATAATCTATAATGATGGACTCAGCTGATTGTTTTAATATTGGGTTTTGGATGAAGCTTTAAGATGTCTTAATCTTCATCAGATGCATTAGAGATTTTAAACCATGTAAAGAAGGATGATAGGTTGTAGAAAAGAATCAGAATGATTTGTTATTGGTCCATGGAAAGTTTATAAATAAGCATAAAATAACATTGGAGGAGCCAACTTTGAGTCATGGTAAGGTCTATTGAGTGGTTATACTCAAAACCCTGCCTTCATCTGCTTATTGATTTATGAACAGTTTTATGTCAGAATCCAAATTTCCTTGTTGAAATCAAAAGCAGATTTTTCTAGCAATCACAGCCAAATTAGCAAAAATGAATGGAGGGGCTATTAAGTTTCTCTTTAGATGTACCCTTAAGCCAACTGAAAAGATGGAAACAATTGTTTTGATGGGAAGAAGAAATTCCCACAACTGAATGAATAATACAACATAATCTACAAAACCAAGAGGTAAAAAAAAAAGAACCTTACAATAAAGCACAAAAAACAAGAAAAGAAAACGGACTGGTATAACAGTTAACAATGTGGTTTTTTCTTTTTTGAAAGAGACTGATTATCAACAACTTCCTCTTAACTCAAACCAGCTCCATTAGAAGAGGGTCACCCGTGGCCATGATTCTGATCAGCTTTATGAAATCGGGTTCGCTTGAAACATTCCAAGGGTGCACAGCAGGAACTAGAGCTGAATAAAAGCTCGAAGAATTATTAGACGGTAATTCCGTCCTATAAATCATTGTACCAAGCACAGAATCGAAGTTTTGTGGTGAATCCATGGCCAAAAAGAACATGGGTATGGCAACCTTATGATGGATATCTAAGTCGCCTACAAGACCAACCAGATCTACAAAGTCCCCCACCAAGCGCCGAGGAACGTAGAACACCTCACAATTGCAGATGATGAGCTTCTGTTCATTGGTGCTGCTTTCCTTGTAACTGACCTGAAAATGAACAGGCATTGTGCTCACTACTCTCTTCACCAAGTCAGCTTGACTTGAAAACCACTTGTTGTCATTGGTTGAAACAGTTGTCCAAGAGCTCGAAACCTGAGCAACAAATAAAAATAAACTAAAGCTTGTCAGATTGAGATAGCGCATTTGGGGGTGGGGGTCTATTGGAGTTTTATTCAAGATTTAAAATCTCGTTTCAAGGCAATGTTTCGGTTAGGAAAAAAACTGAGACATTCGATCGAGGCAATCCGAAACATTGAATGTTTTGTTCTGGTCAAGGCCAGGGCACTCCCGAGATTGTAAGAAACTTTAAATCATGGTTTCATTATTACCTTGTCAGTAATCCACAGCTTAGTCTTGTCTGCTTGCATCAAATTCCAGTAATTAAGAATAGTATCGTCCTGAAGGAATACAAATCCTTCTGCACCTGAATACCTGTCAAATATTTTGGGCAGATACCTGTTCGATCCAAGTATTAACATTGTTACCGAAATGAACCCCAAAATGCCATATTTATGTTATATACAACAAGGATCAATTCAAGGTGAAAGACCGTTATACCCTCGATGTGTATGGAATTAAATGCGAGTTCACATTCAGTTAAAGAAAGTCTAAATATCATGCCAATTTCATCAACATCAAAATCATGTGGGGCTAATTCCAAACGTCTCAGTGGTACTAATAATGAAAGAAATCTAAAGTACCACAGACAAATATGAACACAAGCAGTTATTAACATCACACACCCTGGAAAAATTATAATCCTAATCTCGGGATTGTTTTTATAGAGTAGTCCATGTCACAAAATTAATCTGAATTTTTTTACAATTAATATAAGGTACATGATCTCCTCAGTTGACTGAAGGCATACTCAACCTTGTATTGGTTCAGATGGCAGAGGGGATTATTTTCCTTAACGTAACTACTTTAATATAAAAGTTTGGCACCCCAACTTTAACTTATTACACCCTAATTTCTTGTATTATTTATCACACCCCAATTAAACATTAAAACACACTATTCAAACATCACAAAGGTTTGGCTCAAATTATTATCTTTACATTAAAAAAAAATTATAACACTCCTTCAAACAATTTCAGTTGTTTACAATTATGATTAGGCTCATATAAAATCCCAAACCCAAAAAATAGATATCTAGAAAAAAAAAATTACAAGAGTACTTCTATTGGCACCCCAACTTTTATTATCAACCATTAACATATTTTCTTTATTTTTAATTGGGGTGTAATAAGTAAAAGTTGGGCTGCCAATAGCCACTCTCATATAAAACTACCACACAATTATTCTGGAATTAACTTTATATTGTAAACCTGGATTAGCTTTTGGAGGATGACAACCCCATCTTCCTTGCTGCATGTACATGCGGAATGCAAATCACGACCAAGACCCTAAATAAAAATATATTTTTTAGATAAGTCCTAAATACAAATATTCATTCATAAATGAATCTTGTTCCTTCATTCAATTTTGTCCAAAGCATGTCTTTTGTTATTGAATGAGTGTTCATATCCACTTTCACTGTTGCTCTTTTAGCACCTTTAACTTGCATATTCCTTCTAACTAAAGCTGTAATCGGCAATCATTAAACGTGCCCAAGCCATCTCAATTGAATTTCTCTTAGTTTATGATCTACTGGAGCTCCTCTTGCATTTTCTCGAATGCTTTCATTTCTAATTTTATCATGTGCAGTCTCTTCACTCATCCATTTCAAAATACAAATACTCATCCAAGACGATAAAATCGGCATTTTGAATGACAAGACTTCGGAAGCAATTTAAAGAACTGAATGCAAGACACCTTACATATAACATGTGGCACACATGCAGGGGCTATGGACCATAGTTCTCTATATGAATTGAGATTGACTCAATATGAAACTCATTAAAACTAATCAAATTGTGTATCAACTTGTGTTTCACCCTCTTGACAGCAGGGTCTTCAAAGGGAAGGAGCTATGAGTCAAATGTTCTATTGGAGTAGGAACTTTAAGCAATTTAGAGAAATCTTCTTTGAAGTTTTTTTATCCAATGGGACTCAATTTGTGACGCATGCGATTGCTTTTTTATTTTTTATTTTTTTTGGGTAGTTTTCTGTTGTTTTTGTTCTTGTAATCCTGTTGGGTGGCCGTCTTTATCTTCTTTTTAATAAAATCTTTTGCCTATCCAAAAAAAAAAAAGGTTTCTTAGTTGTCTCCAACCTTTAAAAATAACTTGTGTTGAGAGTTAACTGGTTGGTATTTCACACACCACTCCTATTAGTGTAATGGGCTCATTAAAAATAAAACAAAGGATACAAGTGAATCACACAGTATGTCAAGGAAACCTACTATGGATGGGTTGAAAAGAAAATATATAGTACGACAGCATATGCGATCATAGTTTAACCATCTCCCTGCATCAATAAATCCCACTTAAAGATTAAATCTAAAAAGAAAATTCCTATAAACTATTCATGAGTTTGTCTTGGACCAAAGGAACATGTTTGCTTTCACTACTAATGGCATGTAGGCTCTACTTCCCCTCAAAAGTTCTGTTTTTCCTCTCTTTCCAAATACTCCATACACTGTAAATGGTGAGATCCTTCAGAAGATCCAACCTTTAACATTGGACCATGAGAGAACCAGCTATTAAAAAGGTAGGCCATCGAACAAGAAGGTCCAATAGATTGAATAGGGATAAATAGAGGGGCCAAATACTATTAGTCCTGGAACAATGAATCAAAAGACAATTAACACTCACACCACTTTCTCTACATTTGACACATAAATCAATGATGATTCTCTTCCTTGCAATTACATGGTCAATAGTTAGAATTTTATGACACCAGACAAAAGAAACAACCTTCGATGAAATTTTTGAACCCTAGACAGCAGAACCAAGAAAGATGGATAATTTGGATGGGCTATCATCTAATAGAATGATTTGACTAAAACTGCTGCATCACGGCTCCCATTTGATACTCTCTTTTCCTCATTTCTAGAAGAGGCGATTTTATAATTCTTAACGAGAGCAATCAAGCTACCAGCATACTCCAATTCCCAACCATTCAATTCTTTTTGAAACCTAAGTTCCAGGAAATTTCATCACCTGATCAACATACAAAACTTTGGATAGAATGGTACTTCTTTTAACATAGAGAATCAGTCAGGAAATTGCAGCCTCAAAGGGGCCATGTCACATCAGGAATCCTCCTAGAACAGAATCCAACTGCCTCTCCCAACTGTGAAGCCAATGACCTTGTTGAACCAACCCTACAATTATTCCAATTTTTAACCAAATGAAACGCACCCAAACTTGTAAGTAATCACTCTCCCCAAAGAAATAGTATCTTCCTCCCCAAATCTCCAGAACGACATGCTTGAGTTCAAATTCATCCACTCAAGTTTCCCAATTTATGAAGACAAAAGCATTTCCCATTTAACCAATTGGTATTTTAGCATTTCCACCCTATTGTTCCAAAAAAAAAAAAAAATCTCGATTTTCTTCTGTATGATTTCACAACTGTTGGAATAAAAAAATGGACATGAAGCATACAAGGAGACTGGACAAAAAAAAATATCTTTTCTATTCCAACTTTAATCTGCTAATGTTCGTCAAAACTTTGATTTCAAGAATGTTTCATATCAAAATGTTCAAATAATGCACCTATAAGAGCTTCATAATTTATCACAGCAGAACACAATTTGGGCTAATTCAATTTTTTCTAGGCGAGCTTTAGTCAAGTTAAATTAGTATTCAATGGAGACAAACCTAGCTGAAAGACAAGCCACTAATTCAATGAAGATTATATACGAACATAAGTCAAAGATTATAGCAAAGGTTACTTACTTGTATGCTAGCTCCAGTTGACCATGTTCGACGGCAAGATCTGAATTGCTCTGTTCTGAGAGAATAATCACAGTCTTGAATATCCTCCCATAAAGCAATCTCCATTCCAAAGCAGTACGATCCACAGGACCCACACAAAACATGATGAGCACAACATTCCCAAAGTTCTTCCTCCACCTAATCAGGTTTCCTATCTCATAATTCACAGTCCCTGTTTCCTCAACTCCAAGATGCACTGATGGTATCTTTTGAGGGACAAACTCCTTCCGATCTCCATGACCAATACTTGCCCGTGGTCGATCCAACTCTAATGACATTAACCTCGGCTGTTGGTACCCAACAGCCAACAAGTCTTGAAGCCAAGCAACAGTGAATGTCACATCCAATTCACTCCAAAACCCTTCCTCCGCCATTACATAACTCAATTGCAATATCTTCTCAAACAATCTATGCTTACGAGATCTCCATTGAACCAAGAATTTTATTAGACGACCGACATTGACATGAAGATCTTTCTCTTCCGAAAATGGGTATGCCTCTATCCTATCGTATCGATGAACTGTGGGCGGATAAGCTACAACAAACCCGCCAATCTCCCATAAAAGCCTCTGACCCCAATAACCCCTCAATAAATCGGATGCCATTGTACTAACCGAAACAGGAAGCATTAAAGCCCAAAATGCTGAAGAATGGAAAATTGTGTTAAATGAATTAATGGGCATCATTATACCTTGCGGCAATGCCACTTTCGGAGCATGTTCATCGAAGCGGATATCGAATGCTTCCAAACCGGATTTCCTTGTGAAATAGAAAATCGAATCAACGTCGGGGAGGCCGTTTGATATGCCCTGCTGGATGAATTGCTTCCCACCATACAATTCTGTGTAGAATTCTTCGTGCCCAATCTCCCCTACATTCTCAAGAGGCAATCCCCTCGGCCAAACCGATCGTTGCCCGAAATGAATGTAAGGGTTTACAACTGTCCGATTTGGATTCTCATGACTGTACTGCAAGATAGTCTGTTGCCTTGCACCCTCTCCAACCAATTCCAAATCAAAATGTTTCCCGAGATCACCATCGATTACATCCCCACGATCATCAGCATCAAAGATCTTCTTCGCCCCATGTTGGATTGCAAAGAGATACCCAACATTCTTCCTAACAAACGAATGGTAAGGGAGGTGATCCACAATTCGAAAACCTAAATTGGCTTGTTCTTCCAAAGAGAGAAAAATTGCACCTTTAAGGTTCCAATCTGAAGGGGTTCCAGAATTTCCGACTGCCAGAACCTGCCAACCCTTGATCTTGACAAGATTACGAAGTGAATCGGTCGGATAGTTCGAGACGGAGACGACGATCCATCGTTCGGATCGAAACGAAGCATAAGGGGAAGTTTTATCGGTAATGGGTCGAATCGAACTCCAGTCAATTTGTGGAAATTGGATTTTTTCGAGCTCTTTCGTTGCTTGGGTTTGGAAACAGAGGAGAGCTGCCGTGTCTCCAACATTGTGAAGGAAGAAGAGAGCAGCAACAGAGGCAATGATGAGGATAATTACGACGATTTTGTAGAGATTTTCGGAAACACATGTTGAGAAATCGAGGTTTTTGGGTGGAGAGAAACGATCTGGTGGAAGAGGTGGAGTGGTTCTGTGGTGGGGTTTCGGGGATATACGGTCTTGAACCAACATTGAATCCAAAACCCAAGCACAAGAACTCTGAATCGAAACTGAAACTCACTCTTCTTCTACTTCTTCAGAGAGAGAGAGAGAGAGAGAGAGAGAGAGAGTTGGGGCTGCCGACAGGTTTTGGGTTTGGTGTCTTTCTTAGTCAGATTTAACTACAAGTAGATGGTGACTACTTGGTGCAAACGGGTTCTATCTTTATTTATTATTTTGGCTTCTCTGTGTGTGATTTAATGGATTTGGAATTTTTTTTTTCTTCTTTGGAAGATATCAAATAATTTAGAAAAAAAGAAATTGTGAAAAATGCATTATTTGATCTCTTCAAGTAAAGAGTAGGAGTAGAAAAGAAGTTAGAAAGGTTGAGAAAACAAAACAAAGTTTGGTGGTGGGTGGGGTGGAGACTTCAGTGTGAAGTAGGCTCTCGAACTGCAAATATTTTAAGTTACAAAAGCATTTCTAGATGGCTATGAGGTATAAGGGTTGGATGTAACTTGGTCGGGTCGGGTTGGGTTGGGTTGGGTTTGAGTTTGAATTTCATAGACTTAACCCAAGCCCTACCCAATTTTTTTTTACCACTTTTCTATCTCTCCCTCTTTTCTTTTCACAAATTTTTTCTTCGGTTTGGTGGTGTTAGAAGAGGAGAACCATTTGGACACTGAGTGACGAAGGAACAAATGATCCAACTTAAGCAAGACGTGTATGGAATACTCCTTGATTATGTAGAGACAAAATCTTCTCCTCAATCTCTTCCACTCAATATTTAAATAGTTTTTTTATTATTAATCTGTAAATATTTATTTTCAATCATAGGAGGTTGCTATAACTAAATAGAAAATTACTCCAATAACTCTTTTATTGCATTCCAACAGATCTATTGTATTATAATACATTTTTTCTTATAAATAAAGTAATTGTTTCTTCTTGATCTCATCTTGAGAGAAAGAGAGACCTTTATCCACAACTCTTAAAGTCTTTATGGTACCAGAGCTTCTTACAAAAATTGTTACCAAGGTCAAAATTGTGAGTTAAATCCGTTAAAAGAATTTATGCAACAATGTCCACTGAAATCTCTACAAAGTATCATTATCCATCAACATTGAATGTTGGGAACTTTATGACAATCAAATTAACACACTCAAATTTTTTTTTGTGAAAGACACGTATACTAGGACTCATAGAAAGTCAAGATATGATGGGATTTATTGATGGAGAATTCTCCATACCAGATTGTCAGATCACTATCCTAAGCACTAAAGCTGTGGATGGGAAACATGTGATTGTTAACTCGGATCATACCACATGAAGAAGGTCAGATCGTCTTCTACGTGGGTATATCACAAAAACATTATCAGAGGAAGTCTTCGGTATGATTATCGGACTTGAGATCGCTTTTGAGGGATGGAACACACTGTTGAATTCTTTTGCTCAGGAATCCCAAGAAAGGGAAATTTTCTTGTTGCAACAATTACAAATACACTGAAAGGGTACCTCTACTATTTATGAATATATTTGAACTTTTAAAAGCATATGTGATGACCTCGCAACCATTGGAAAGCTTGTAAATGATCGTACTAAGGTTTTCTTGTCCCTTAATGGCTTAGGACCAAGTTATAAATCATTTGTAACTACCATGTTGAAACCACCCACTCCGTCTCATTGTGAAACTGTCCATCTCCTTCAGAGCCATAAAATCATGAGGAATTTGCATAACTCTGAAGGATATGGGACAACTAATCACAATGTTGCCTTTGTGGGTCAACGACCTACAGGACGACGAGATAATAAATATTTTAATAGACGTGGGAGATCAAACTAAGGGTTCTTTACTTCTAGAGGACATGGCTTTACCAAAATTGGACCAATACCGGATCGTGGGCAAAAATAAAGCTTTCAAACTAGAACCATTAATCATATGAATAAATCTAATCAGTCCCAACAATTTGGAAAAAGAAAAAAGTGAAGTTTGCCTGCTTTGTAAGAAGCCCAATCCCTCGACATTATGATGTTGGCATAGATGCAACAAAACATACCAGCCTAAATATATTCCTCAAGCTCTTGTAGCCATGTCACTTGTAGGTAATCAAGATAGTGCATGATTTTCAGATACAAGAGCCTCATCTCATATGACTGCAGATGCAGGTAAGCTTGAAATGCTTACTAAATATCAAAGATTAGATAAGATTATGGTTGGTAATGGAGACACATTAGATATCACTCATGTTGGTTCAACACTAATTAAGGTGAGAAATGATCAATTAAAATTGAATGATGTGCTAGTTATTCCAAAATTGAAAGGAATTTTATTTTTGTAAGTCAAGTTACTACTGATTATCTCTATTTGTTTGAGTTCTCATCAACTGGTTTTGTGATAAAGGACAGGGAAACGAAGTCAATGATAGCATCAAGCCATAGACATGGAGACCTCTATGCCTTGCAACCTGAAAATTAGAAGGTTTTCTTCTAAACTAGATTCCAAATAGTGAGCAATGATTTTTGGCATCAACGACTTGGTCATCCGCACATCCAAGACGTTGATTTTTTGAGAAATAGTAAAGTGATCTCTAGTTCTACTACCAATAAAGCTAAGAATATTTGCAGTAGTTGTCAAATGGCTAAATCTTATCGTCTTCCTTTTATTTTAAATAATGAATTTTGTAATGAACCATTTGTTAAGATTCATTGTGATTTATGGGGACCAACCCCTGTTTATCTTTTTAGAGATTTAAATATTATGTGATATTTATTGAGGAATATACTAGATTCACATGGTATTTCCCTTTAAAACATAAATCTAACTTCTTAGTATGCTTTATCGAATTTCACAAGTACATTCATACTCAATTTGATAAAAAAATAAAAATCTTCCAATCGGATGAGGGAAGATAATTCAATATAATGAGTTTTTCTTTTCTTTGCAAAACAATGGGATCAAATATCAGAAAGCTTGTCCCAATCACCAAAACGAAATGGCATGGCAGAAAGAAAATATAAAAACATTACAGAGCTTGGATTAACCATGATGTTTCACAGTAGCATGCCTAAACGATTATGGGTTGAAGCCTTTGGGACCGTAGTCTAGTTAATTAATCATCTCCCATCTCAAGTTTTAAAAATGAAATCTCCTTTTGAAAAATTATTTAATAAACCATCTAATTACGGGTCACTAAGGGTTTTCGAATGTCGGTGCTTCTTGTATCTACGTACTACTCAAAAAAGAAACTTGATCATTGTTCACTCCCATGTGTGTTCTTGGGATATGGTGAACAACACAAAGGATATCATTGTCTTTCCCCTTTCACGGGACGTGTCTTTGTATCAAGACATGTCGTCTTTGATGAAACTATTTTTCCCTTTAAGGATCTCGATGCCTTGTTCACTTCTTCTCATACTAATAAAGAAATTACTAATTTCACTGAGTGGTTTACAGGTATCGATGAACAAGGTACAACTCAATCGCCACCATTTATTGGTCCATCATACTTGGTTGAACCATCACAGGTAACCCAGTTTCAATTAGATACTAGTGAATCTCTAGACAATGGTGCATCCAATACTATCGATGAATCAACTCCCATGACCTATGATGATGCAATAATTGGTAGAAAGGATGTAATTGCTATTACTGATATCTCTTTAGAACATGAGGACGAGACAGACCAATGTTCACTTCACTCAATTGGTCATGTCTTAAATGACCCAACTTTAATTCATCATCCTTCAGTTGATGAAATGAATTACTCTTCAACCATCGAACAACTTGAAATTACTGACTAACACAAATACAGATCATCCAATGACCCGTCACATGACTACTCGATTGAAGAATGAAATCATCAAGCCTAAACCAAAATATTCTCTAGCTGCTATTGAGATACCATCTGAACTCAAAACTATTAATTTGCCATGAAGCACCCAGGTTGGCTCTCAAATATGAAAGAAGAGATTAAAGCCCTTACCAAAATGACACGTGTGATTTGGTTTCACAAACATCCAATATGAATGCAGTAGGATGTAGGTGGGAATTCAAAACTAAGATTAACTCAGATGGATCTCTTGAAAGACTTAAGGCCCGATTAGTTGCAAAAAGGTTCACCCAAGTTCCTGGAGGAGACTTTTATGAAACATTCTCTCTTGTTATAAAATCAGCCACCATTCAGACTGTCTTTATAGTGGCTCTAATGAACAATTGGGACATTCATCAATTAGATGTTAAGAGTGCCTTTCTCCATGGGTGTCTTGACAAACCCATATATATGGAACAACCACCTGGGTTCCAAGATACAAACCAATCAAATCATGTCTGTAGGCTTAAATAGCTTTATATGGGCTTAGACAAGCTCCACATGCTTGGTATGATACGTTAATATCTTTCCTAGCCCATATCTACACCCATGGTGTCCAGGATCCGTCCAATCGCCAACGGTGATGATCTATTTCTTAATCTTGAGTTTTACAGAAGCATTGTTGGTGGTTTACAATATTTGATGTTTACTTGACCAAATATATCTTATAGCGTGAATTATGTTTGTCAATTTATGCAAAATTTGACCAATCTACATTTTTAGATGGTTAAAAGAATCCTACGATACATTAATGGTACTATCCATCATGGCTTTGCCTCTTATTTTACAATCCTCTTGTTTTATATGATTTTTCTGATGCAAACTATGTCGATTGTCAGATACTAGGTGTTCTACCATTGGTTTTTGTACATATATTAACAAAAATTATATTTCATGGAGTGCCAAGAAACAACAAACAATAGCTCGATCAAGTACAAAGGTCAAATATCGCGCTCTTGCCTCAATAGTTGCTGAAATTATTTAGTTATCTTTCATCTTGCGTGACATCGACATTTACCTATCACAACCTCCTACTTTGTTTTGTGATAACATCTCTGCATTGCATATAGGCATCAATCTCGTGTTTCACACTAGAATAAAACATATAAAGATTGATTATCATTTTGTACGAGAAAATGTTGCACTTGGATAACTTGTTACAAAAGCATTGCTAAGAAGGAGTTTTGAGGATTTAATGACTAAATTGGGCCTTTGGTTCACTCTCAAGCCCAGTTTGAGGGAGTATGTAGAAGATCCAACTCAAGATCTAGAAGATTCACAAGCAAGACGTGTATGGAAGACTTTTTGATTATGTGGAGGCAAAATCTTCTCTTCCACTCAATATTTAAATAGTTTTCTTTATTATTAATCTGTAAATATTTACTTCTAATCATAGGAGGTTGCTATAACTAAATAGGAAATTATTCTAACAACTCTTTTATTGCATTCCAACAGATCTATTGTAATGTAATACATGTTTTATTATAAATAAAACAATTATCTCTTCTTGCTCTCATCTTAAGAGAAAGAGAGACCTTTATCCTTCTCACAACTCTCAAAGTCTTTAGGAACACCATTCTCAAGGAGGAAAGAAAGAGTTAGGTACTTCGACCCACTCCATTGTTGTTTGGTATATATTCATTAAAGAACAGTTCTAGAGTTTTAAACTTGATATCCTCGTTTTCAATGGTATGCAAACTTGTGTTTTTTGTTACAGATCTTGATATTGTTCTTAGCATGGTTATTTGGTGAAATTGTGTAAGCAAGTGGAGTGTAGGCCCTTAGGTGTAAGACCTAGAAGCGTTCGAGGAAGGTCGCCGAGTAAGACAGAGAGAGTCCATCCAAGTTGGTTGGAAAATTGGTCATGTGTGAATGTCTTGACGTGCAATGAATCGATGCTTAATGATTATATTGTGGTGCTTCTATTTCTTTTCTTTAATTTATATATATATATATTGAATAATATTGGATTGCAGTCACCTATGTGTTGATTTGATTTCCATGCTTGTTAGAGATTTTTGCTCAATATTCTATCCTAAGAAATTTTATGGTGTGATGCTTGTAAGTTGTGTAGGCGAGAAAGATACTTTTTTTTCACTTTCATTGCAAATTTAAAATTCTGGACAGTAAGAAACAAATCCTTTTTTAAGAAATATGTAATGGAATTTTTTGTCCAAATTTTTTAATGGGATACTCTTATGTTTGATTGCATGGAAAGTCACTTTCCATGGAAAATTAGTTGTGGAAAATAGGTAGGGTTGGAAAATCAAATTCCATTGTTTGATTTCACTTGGATAAAATCATGGAAAATTATGAGAAAAAAGAAGAAGAGGAGAAGGAGGAAGAAGATGAGAGGAGGGAGAGAGGAAGAAGAAGATGACGAGGAAGAGAGAGGGGGGAGGCTATGGTGAGGGTGGCCACGACGGTGACGGTGGCCGCGGAGACGACAGAGGTAAGTGAGGAAGATGGGGGGAGAACGTAGTGGTGGTGGTGGCGGAAGAAGTGAGGGATGAAGAAGAAGGAGAAGAAGAAAAAAAAGAAGAGAGAGAGAGAAGGTGATCGGAGACGGAGTCGACGACGACGATGGTAACGACGGCGATGATAACGACGACGGCGACAGCGATGACGACGACGGCGAGGTTAGTGTAATGGTGGTGGTGGTGGTGGTGGTAGTGGTAGTGGTGGTGGTAGGGAAGAATTGAGGATGGAAAATATGGGTGGATTTCATTTTCCCACTCATATGGGTGGAAAGTGAAATCCATGATTTAGTGGACTTTTTGAATGGGGTGGAAAATGAATTTCCATTTCCACGTGCAATCAAACACTTGAAAAATGTCATTTTCCATGGAAAATGATATTTTTCAAGTGTTTGATTGCACATGAAAATTGAAATTCATTTTCCACCTTAATCAAAAAATCCACAAAGACATGGATTTCACTTTCCCACCCATGTGAGTAGGAAAGTGAAATCCACCCATATTTTCCATCTCCAATTTTTTCACACTCATATTTTCTTCTTCACTACTACCACCACCACCACCACCATTACACTAACATTACCATCGTCACCATCACCGTCGTCGTTGCCTTTGCTGTCGTCGTCGCCGTTATTACCATCTCCGAACACCTTTCCTCTCTCTCTCTCTCTCTCTTCTTCTCCTTCTCCATCCCTCACCTCCACCATCACCACCACCATGTTCTCCCCTCATCTTCTTCCTCATTTACCTCCGTCGTCATTGCCACAGCCACCATCACCGTCGCCACCGCCGCTATCGCCACCACCGTCGCCACCGCCACTATCGCCACCACCGCTTTCGCCTCCGCCACCATCGCTACCGCCACCACCGCCACCGCCACCACCACCACTTATCTTCTTCCTCTCCCCCTTCTCTCATCTTTCTTTCTCCTCCTTCTCTCCTTTTTTTTTTTTTCTCATTTAATTTTCCCATGATTTTATCCAAGTAAAATCAAACAATAGAATTTGATTTTCCAACCCTACCTATTTTCCATCACACTTTCCATGGATTTCAAATTCCATGGAAAGTCACTTTCCATGCAATCAAGCATACCCTTAGTTGATTAACACAACTCTAGAAAAAAAAAATCTTGAGCAAAGACACATGTTTCATATTTTTCACAGATTTTTAAAGTAGTTTGTTGAACATTTATCGGTTATTGTAACACAGAGTCAAGATGGGTTTAAACCATGGTTTTAAATCTCGTCCGAGACTGAGATGACTCGCTTGGTCTCGTTAAGCAAAAATACGGATTTGCATGGCGTCTCAACATTCACATCATCTCATGAGATAAACAAGATACCTCAGACGATATTTTACAAATAATCAGCCAAGTCAATCGTGATTTTGATTAAAATAATTTTTTTATTTAGATTTTAAATATTTATTATATAAATAAACACATGATTTTATGATCAAACATTTCATAATCTATGCTTTTTATTGTAAAATTATAATTATTTTAATTTAAATATATGTGAATCAATTAATGTAAACCGAGTTTAATGGATTGTCTCATCCAAGACGAATTGACCTGAGTTTTGAAACCATGGATTAAACATAGAGTACTCCAGAAATTTTCAAAGTATCATATTTTTCTCATCAAATACCTTGACATACCTTTCTACAAGTTTTGGTCTTGTATGCAAATTCATTTTCTATAATTTGTTGTACTTTTTAAAAGTTAGAGAGTCGGTAAAAAAAAATTTCTGCTAGTCTAGCGTTTTAATGGTCTTTTGGCTTAATTTACTCCTTAATAGACATTAATCTATTCACGAGGAAAGCTAAAAAAATTTAGAAGTTAAATCCTCTCCTAAAACTTTTGGCCATAACAAAAAATAACCCAAAGCTTTTGGAGAAGAAATCGAGTTTTTGGGGGAAAACTCCATAGGTTGACCCGGAGGAACCCTTGGGTAACCCAAGAGCTAGAATCAACATTTAAAAAAAAAAAAATTTTGGTCATCAAAACTTCAAAATTCTCTTTCACGATGTTTTGAATTTTATATAAGTTCTTGTTTGAGACATGTTTGATGGCTTAGTGGTTTAAGTACCACTTCAATTGTTAACTACTCAAGACACTAAAGCCATTTTCGCTTCTGATCTTCCTTCTGAGTTGGAGTCCATTGCAAGGGAGGATGTCTCTCGGACTCCTATGTGAGATTGTAACACTTGTTTCTCCTTTCTACATATTCTGGTTAGGGTCTGCCTCAACCCTGGATTACTCTTAAAAAAAAAAAAAAAAAAACACTCCAATTTATTATTTAATAAATATGTAAAATAATAGAAAACTTTGGTTTGAAAGAGGATGGATATCTCAAGTTTTCTACGGCAATGGCAACATTATAAATTTTGAGCAAAAAGGATAAAATCTTAAATAATGTAAGTTTATATAACCTTTTTAGGGACACATTAAATCAATTTTAATCTCAATTGTCTGATTTGACATTAATAACAAATAATTATGATTAGATCCATTCAATTATCCGATCTTTGATCAATTTTTCAAATAATACTATTGCATAGATTTAGTCTTAAGATTGCATCCTTGATGTTTAGAATCAACAATTCTTATTTTACTCATCTTACTGTAGACACACCATTTTTGCATTCGCCTGATTAATCAACTCGTCGACTCGATCGTAAAGGTTCCCAATGATGGATGTCTATTCCAATGTTTTATTTTGTTACCAGATATGTTTTAGAAATCCGGATGAGGTATCTCGAACTGACAAAACTTAGAAACCACGCTACGCTAGGAAAATACGACCCCAGAAACATAGAAATCATCATCTTGCAAACCAAAAAGAAGCTTCACGATAAAAATCACTAAAAATGATTAAATTACCAAAATACCCCTAACCTCAAAACAATCTTAGAGCCTACATTACGCTTAGGAAAATCCGTTCAAACACATAAAATAACAAATCGAAACTAAGTAAACCACTTCGCCAATTTTCACAAAATTTGACAAAATTACGAAAATACCCCTCATAAAGTTCACGATCATTTCATACAAAAAACTTCATAAATGAAAAAAACCAACATTCCCATTGAATTCCTTACGAAAAACTGATTCCAAAACATCCTGGAACATTGAAAAACGACTTAAAACGTAAAAAATCTTCTCCGAGGACAAAACGGTAATTTCACAATTTTCATAATTAAAAAATTCGAAATTAATAAATAAAACATTAAATAATTAAAGTGAAATATCAATGAAATTAATTTAAAAAGTTGAACCTAAAAAATCGATTAATTGGACTCTTAGGCAAAATTGTTGAGGGTTCGTGGGATATTTCTTTAAGGACCCCTCCATTTGGGGGTCCAAAGAATTAAAGATATAATAGAAGGGGGTTCTCCAAAAATTAAAAGTAAATCAAGCAAGACTGAAGTCAAGGTATTAAAGTCAATCAAGTGAAACTGAAGTCAAAATTAAAGTCAATCAAGCATGACTGAAGTCAAGGTACGAATCGAGTCAATCTCATAAGACTAAGGTCAAAATCCTAAATCAAAACCCTAATCTAAATTAATCAAGTCAATCTCATAAGACTAAGGTCAAAACCCTAAATCCAAACCCTAATCTAAAACTAATCAAGTCAATCTCATAAGACTAAAGTCAAAACCCTAAAACCCTAAAGACTAAGTCAAAACCCTAATTGAAACCCTAAAAGAAACCCTAATCAAATCCTAAATGCTTCTAAAAACTTTATAAATAGGAGCCTCCACACCCTATTTTCGTATCAAAGAAAAAACCCTAGAAAAAGTAGGTGAAGAAGCCTCCACAACCCCTCCAAAACCCTAATTTTGGAGCCCCAACTCCTTCCCAAACACCCCAACTCCGATTTTAGCCTAAAAAACACCCAAAAACCTCCCAAAAACATCCCAAAAATCCACCACAAATTCAAAGCATCCAAATCCAAGAAGGAGACACCTTGCCTCGGAGATCAGAAATCAGATCCGGAGACAAAACGAAGCAAGGAGTATGGTACAAGGAACTGTTTTTCAGATCTGAGGGAATAGTACTTTTGCAGATCGAAGGTAAGATTTTTTTTAATTATTTTTTTAATCTAGGTTTTATCATTAGCGATGTAGTTATATTTGGGATAAGTAGAGACCGGCATTGGCCGGGCGGGGTTGGTGCCTAACACCTTCCAACCCCGTAACATGATCCCCGGATTCAGATTTCTATAGTAGACTAGTTCTTTTTTATCCATTGTAGGGTCAATTTGGTTCCTAGACCATAATAACTAGGTGGCGACTCTCAAACCTCAAGGGTCAAAAGCGGATCCGCGCACCCCGCGGATCGAGGGCGCTTTCACTTACAAGTTTCAATCTTAACCTTCGATTTCTGATCATATAAAAGCAACAGTTCTAATTCATCAATCCAACAGATCGCATGAAGAGGAGGTCTATAGTCAAGACCGTCTCTCAAACTAATCAAATATAATAAACTGATCAACAATTAAATCACCACTTGAGTACATCATTGTTTGATCGAGAGATCACAACTTGATAAATTGTCAAGATCATATCATTGATCGCACTTATATATATGAAGAGTCATGAATGCTTATATCACACAACCATGTACAACATTTATAGGTAAAAAATGGTTTTAACAAAAACCATCTTTGGAAAGATGATTCTTGTGCACTAGAAAGAGAAGTCGATTCTATTTGAAACGAAAATCCGATAGGGTTTGTATGTTAGCATGGATATACATAGAGTTGTCAATGGACCAAAATGGGCTTTTTTAAGCAAAAAAATTGGGCACTAACTCATTTATTATCAGGTCGAGCATAGTAGACAAAATCTTAGTCCAAGCCCGATCCACTTCGACTTACATTTGGGCCATTTGCGGGCCGGGCAAAATTCATTTTCAAAGACATTGCAAAGGTAAGAGGATCATTATTAATTTATAATAAAACTACTATATATTGTATTTAATATATTATAGCGGCCTGAGCCACCCACTAAGCCTATATTCAAAATTCAAACACGACCCTTTTAGTAAACGGGCTTTACCCGGTTGACCCGATAACTAAATGGATTTAATAACTAAACCCAAATCCGATTCATAATGCGTCAGGTCGGATTAGGTCAAAAACCAGCCCATTGACAACTCTAGATATACATGTTGGTTGCAAAGGTTGGGTAAGGTTGCTTTGGCCAAAATTGAGTTGATGATTATAAATTATAAAAAGTATGGAATGATATGAAAGGACTATGATATCCTTGACTTGTCAATGGTATTTCTTTTGGCATTGATACACAGAGAGAACTGGTGACATGTAGAAAGTATGTCAACTTGTGAAAGGGTGAGATGAGACTATAAGAATCACATAAGATGTAGTTGTTGTGGAATGTGAAGCTATGAGAGTGAGATTGAGTTAGAGGTAGCTTAAGTAAGGTGAGCTTGATATTCTGCCTCATTTAGTTGATAACTATTTAGACGTGGTCGTGTAGAGGAATAGTGAGCTGAAAGAGTCATGAGCCCAACCCCTCCTTGTATAGAGTCCACAAGGCATTCAAGTTGTCCTCACAATATAATTCAAGTTTTATTTTACCCAATGTGTATTTGGAGTTGTAAAATCACATATATTCTATTGGAGAGATTTCGTGATAATTATCATTGTATGGTCAAATTCCTTTCTTTAAGAATCGTGATAATCTAACTACCCTATCGACTATTCTGACGTGATAAGTTTGGGAATCGTAGATCTGTGCTTCTTAGGATACACGACTATCTTTAAGAAAGTTCATATTATTCTACATAGAATCGGGATTTTCTGATGCCTCCTCTAACATATGCCCCTTGATGTGGTATGGGTTAGAACCATATATCTTTTTCCTTGAGACCCACAACTGCACATCCTAATAAAATATATGCAGTTGTGTATCCTAATGGAAAAAGATCTATGGTTCTTGCACATGCTACATCAAGGGGCATATGTTAGAGGGGGGCATCAGAAAATCATTACCCTTCCACATATTGTGAATGGCATTGATGAAATTTTGTGTCACAAAGATCTAGCAAAGCAATTGAAGAATTTTTTTTTTTTGTTTCCGTGGCAATCCATTTAAATAAGAATTCAAGATATGTGGTGCATATGTTCCTAGCATCGGCCACTATGATCCTTGTGATTCACACTAACAAATCTTGAAGACCATCCAACCATTAATACTTTATGAGCATGTAGCCACATAATCCACCGTCGGAAGGTCTAGAGAGATATAGCCCAAAATTGTCACATGGAACTCTATTTTGAGCCCACCGATCAATTTGCTAGTGTTTGATAGTTAAGCTAATCGATGATTTTCTTGCACTGCAATTGAGTATTTTCATCAACCCTAATTCATTCTTAATGAATCATGATGAAAAAACCCAAATCAAATACATGGAATAATGCATCTATGTGGCCCTTTGTGATTGGTGAACAGCTGAACAGCTAAAAAAAGAAAACAGCGAAAAGTACACTGTAGCACAACTGTAGTACAAAAGAAAATTCGTTCCAGCGAGGGAACGGCGTTGGTACATGGTAGGACGCGGCGATATTTGACCCAGAAAACTGACGCAGTCCTTGGACTTTGGAGTTTGGACTATGGACCATGGCAACGCAAAGAATAAATAAGAGAGACAAAGTTGAAAGTCAAAATAACTATCACTCAAACATGAGATCATCAAAAATGATGCACGTAACCCACATCTAATTGATCAAAGCCAATCTGGTCAACTATAAATATTGATAATCATCTTCAACTATTTATAAAGCATGAACAGACTCCACGTGTCAATATAAGATATATGTATTCATGATTAATGACTTAGTTTACTTCCAAATAAATAAATAAATAAAACCTCCACGTTTTTAGTGGGTATTTGAAAATACCCTTGGCATGATTCCCTTGACTACGGTTTCCTGTTTAGACTGAATACAAATGACCTAAGTGCCCTCATCTTCTACAAAACTCTTCATATGAAGGGATATTTTGATCCTTACCAACTTGATCTTGTTGACCCTATCGGAAAAAATGCAAGAACCATTTCACGAAGTATGTGTGCAGATAACCCAAAGTCTCGATAATTGATTATTGGTCTTCCAGTAAAAAAAAAAAACGTCAATGTGATATGTAAAAAGTAGATTCAATTATACTTGAAAATTTTCTTTTCAAAATCAGTCATTATCAACATTGTAGGTAAGAGCTTTAATTTAAAATTTTATCTACAACTTTAAAATCTCAAAAACAATATTGGATTTTCTTAATGAAGTAAAGTATCGTAGAATTTTAGATAAAAATATCAAGGATTTCTTATCAGGAAGTAAGGCGAGGTCGAAGATGAGATTAAATGCATCAAGAATAATTAATCATAAAAGTCGAAGAGACTGGCTTTAGAGTTTTTATTTTTATTTTTTTTTGGGTTTAGGTTGAAGATGATAGTATTTAGGTTATTTTTCATTAGTCTATGAAAGAAGACCAAGGTCAAGGGGCATTTGAAAACATAGGTAGTTAAAATATATAATTATTTACGAAAAGAAAACGTGTAGGGTATGTCTAAATCAACCCCCGAAAAAGAAAGAAAGAGAGAGGCAAGTGGGTTGGTTTATTGGCTTTGGCTATAAAGTCTTATCTCCTGAGTTCTTGTTCTCAAGCAATTCTTTCTCTCTTCCCCATTTCATGGGCTCCAATCTTTGGGATATTTTCTAATTTCTATTATTCTTTTTTGTTCAATCATTCATCCCTGGTTTCTCTTTCTCTTCTTCTCTTAAAAAAAAAAAAAAATTAGGGAAAGAGAGAGAGAGAGAGATGGGGAAATATGTGGAGATATTGGATGTTGGAGTGAGAATCGTGGCTAGATTCCATGCACACTGCCCACAAACGTGTCGATTGTACTATCATCCTCCTTCGAACCATGAAGTCTATCCGCACAACCAAGAACAAGCTCCTCCTCCTCCTCCTCCTCATACAAGTGGAAGCTATAATCAGATGCAGAGTGAGAGAAGTAGTAGTTGCGGAATTGGAGCTTCTAGAGTGATTGATACTAGAGATTTAATTATTTTCTCTCTTGTTTGAATCAAATTGCAAATCCCTCCTCAATTCATTTGAAAGAGATTTCCATTGTTTGTTTACACAAATTTTTATGAGAAAGTAATTATTATTGTTTCAACTTTATGTGATTTGATGACTTGGTTTTTCCATTTTTGAATGTATGGTCATTTTTTATTACTCGCCATGATTCCTGATGGTTGAATCACCTAGGCTTGATTGGTGATTCATAAACTCTGTTTCCATAATCTCTATGATAGTTCGTGGTCTATGATCTACTTATTCAACTCCTGGAGCAGGGGATAAGCATCTTTGGAATCCGGGCAGTGAATCTGTTAAACATGGAGAGCTGCTATTGGCACCCCGGCCTTTACTTATGGCACTCCAATTTCTTAAATTATTTATCAACCCCCTTAACCATGGTTTTAAAACTCGATTTTGTGTCTCGTCCATGTCTGATACCAAGTTGATTTGGATGATACATCTCGTCTTGTTTCGTTTCAACATTGAGACAATGATTTTTAATCATTTAAAAAATCTGAAAATTTTGATGAAGAAGATGAAGTTTTTCATCCTATCTGAACTCAATCCTTTTGTTCTATGGTTCACTTGGTTAAGAAGATGAACAAAACTCGATTTGAAGGTGAAAATGATAGGATTTCAATCATGAAAACAAGTAAAATTAGTTCGTCTTGGATATCTCAGATAAAAAATTTTATATCTTGGACGAGATTCCGTAAAATCAAAAGATTTTATCCATCCGTCTCATCTATGCCTAGGATATGGAGACAACTCAGATTATATATCTCGATCTCGAACGAGTTTGAAATCATACCCCTAACTTATAGATTAAAAACACACTCTTCAAAGATTATAAAGGTTTATTTTAACTCATATTCTCAACCTTACAAAACATTATAACATTGGTTTAAATCAAACAATTTCCTTAGGTGTTTTCAATTATGATTGGATTTGCATAAAATCTTAAACCAAAAAATCTAACACTGAGACAGTTTGACACCCCAACTTTTTTACTTATTCTCAATCTTTTACTTTTTTTCGCTTTCTAATTAGGATGTAATAAGTAAAAGTTGGTTGCCAATAACAGCTCTCTAAAAATATTATGGTGTTATGCTGTTGAATTAACACAGCTATATGTGTGGCAGTTTGTCTTGATTTAACAGTTTTAAAAGCCTTACAGCAAATCCTGTCTCGTCTGTCTGCTAGAAATTTGTTTCTTGATTTTAATGTTTAATTTGATCTTCATCGATGAAACAGCTGGTAGTATTAAATATGCCGAATTAGCTAAATACAGTTGGCAAATATTTTCTCCAAGTGGTAGCTAGTCTGTCAATGGGTGGGTTTGGGGTCCTAACCTGTTTTTCTTTGGGTTTAAGTTGATGTGCCTCTTACTTTGAAGTTTGAACTTAATTAATAAAAAAGATGATTAAAAATATTTCATTCGATAATTTTTATAGGAAAATAATTATTTTTTCAATTTTATTTGTGTATACGAAAATTATCCAATCAAATACGAATGTGTTTTCGTTAACTTTTAATTTTTTTATTTAAATTCTAATTAAATTTTTATATATAAAAAAACATGCATCCAAGTATATATCTATAGGATCTTAATAATCTGACTACCCCATATGGTACACTCAATCAACTCTCTTGATGTAACAAATTCGAGAACCTGGATCTATACATTTCGAGGCGTATAGATCCACGGGTCCTGAACGTCACGAGAGTCAATTGAGTGTGCCATGTGGGATAATCAAATTATCATGATTCTATATCTATATAATAAAATACAATTGTAGGTCTTACTCCAATTACATATATCGAGGATAAAACGTTCCCTCTGACTAAAGTTTTGGAGTGGGTCTACACGATCCATTACATTCCTCTTAATCCCCTTCAATTTTATTGTTTTTCATCTCCTCCCATCTTTCCTATCTTTTTTTCAATAATACCTCATCTAACTTTATTATCTTTTCTCTTTTACCTCCTCCCGATAAAAAAAATGTATATATTATAAATATATGTTTGCAATATTATAAACATTGTTTCGACTGAAGCAGATCGGTTGCAAACCAACGAGCCAATTGATGCCCATGTTTGCAATATAATTTTTTTTTTTAAAATGCTGCTAGTATTTTCTCTGAATCATGAGTAAAAGGAATGCACATATATAAATAATTTATATTACCACACTAACATTTTATTATGGCACATCATTTAAGTTTATTTTATTAAAAATTTATTAAGCCAACAAAACTTATTTCTCGAATCTTACTTTGCCTCTCTCATTCTTCCCTAGCTCTCTTTCTCTCCAACTATTCTTCCTTCTATCTAGATTCCTTTCATTTGTATTTGTAACTTTAGGAGTAATTCTTACATTACTAATCCATCGTCCATGTGCTCTTTCGAGATTTGTGTAGGTTTCCTTTTTCTAGTTAGGTACCTTAGGAATCAAATTGGAACCGACCTATTAACACTCACTGGTCCCTTCTTCTGCCCTTATGGTGGGTATTTATTTATTTATTTTGCTTTGCAAGTAAGAGTGGTTAGTAGTCAATATGAATGTGAGTTCAATGAGGTATCAAACGCTCTATGTGCACTTACCAACTTAGCTAAGTTGGTACCTACCTTTGTGATGATTCATGAGAAAACATATGATCTCGACAGTGTAAACATGAAATCCAACGGTTGAACTTTACATTTATCCAGATAACACAAATCTTGAGGATACTTACATCAAGTATTAAATCTCAACCACTAGATGATTGGGCTCATGTGTTATATAAATATAATGTTCTGGCGGGGATACATGACCTCATAAAAAAGGTTTAGTAATTTTTCTTTCATTCTAGAATGGTTGGTAGGCACACCCACCACCCAATGCACCCACACCACAAGCAAACGTTTTTAGGGTCAACTTTGACAAGCATGTGGTAACTCTTAGAAAAGGTTTAATTTGATGTCAAATTCTTTACCTATTCTAGATGTATTGCCACATGTGACGTTGATGTGGTCAACTAAACCCCTTTAAAATTTTGGACTAGCCCTCTTCTTTATGAATATTTGAGATACCTGTAAGTTTTTAAATTGGAGACAAGCCCTCTGACCTAGGTCTTGTCTTATAGATTCATAAGAGATGATTTATAATAAAAAAAAAAAAGTAAAGGTGGGTTCTACTAAAATTTTACTGTTTCAAAGTCACGCCCGTATCACTAGGCCCAATTTATGATTAGAGTTGGGAGCTAGACGAGTCAAGAATGTGATGAATTCTTGGGATATCTGACGTATAGTTTTTAAGAATCCAATTAACTTACGAAATTTTCTGACGTAGTCAACCCCTACCTTCATGACTGACCTTTTCTTCCCTCTATTTGGTGCCAATGATGATGAAAGGTGTGAGAAACTCAAAGACACGCCCCTCCATGTTCTGGGAAATATTAGAGATACCCCTGTTTATTCGAATTGATGACATGCCACCCTCTCCCTCCCCTCTTGACCTAGGTCTTCTTTCTGAGATTAATAGAAATAACCTAAATGCCCTCATCTGCATCCTCTAAAGCACTTTCATTTTCTCTCAAAACTAGTCTATCTTTCAACTTGTATTTTACACTCCTTTTCAACCTTCAAAATGGGTGTGTGTACACGTATGGCTCTTTGGGTAAATATTTCAAAATAATGGTTGGGTCAATAATTGTTGCTTCATACATGACACCATTTTTGGTGCTTTTCCTAAATTCTAGTGTTCACATCATATATCATGTATATAGACCCAATTTAGAACTGATTCAAATCTTGTCGGGTCCATACTTTGGAGTTCAAACTCGTCTCACATTTTTCTTTCACAAGTCAATAAATCCAAACCCACATATTTAATGTGTGAAATTAACAGTAATTTGAATTTGAAAACCAGAATATTTAATGATCGGTTTCTTTAAAGAAATTCCAATAATAGTTGTACACTTATAAAATTAAGGAAGAATTGAACTTATTGATCCGATGTGATGGACTGAGGCACGCGTTCAACATGATGTCCAAAGTAGATTATTTGTTTCCTCTAATTTACAACATTATTGAGAATTGTCCAAACATCCACTTAGCAGGATTCAATAGTCTAGGAATTCAAGGAAGGACACATGAGATTAAATAGAGAAGGGACCCCCGCCCTGTGACCTCAACCCGAATGGACTCAACTTGGTGTGGAATGCATGCGTGCTCGTGTGGTTACGATGGTTCTAGGAGTACTTCAACTCGAAAGAACAATACTACATTAACCACATGAACTTCCTTCACTTGTTCCATGTGAGACCAAAGATATTTCACAAAATAACAAATTACAAGGCATTACCAACTAAGCCTTTTCGAGTGTTAATAAAATGTATACAACTACTATATAAAACTTACGTAGTTCAACTTCTTTTTTTCCTACAAGACACGCACACAAACCATTAAAAAGATTAAATGGCAAGGAAGTTGAGAACATTGGAGTTGTTTCTTTGAATGTAAGATATATTACAATAAAAAAAGAACAGCCCAGAACAGGTAAGGGCATGGAACAAACAAACAAACACCAAAGAAACAAGATTGGCAACTACCTAGTACCCGCCCTTTATTTATTTAGATAACTTGCACCTAAGAAGACTCAGAAACTAATCAAATTTTTCTCCTTCGCACATTCGACAGTTTCCTTGAGGCTCACCTCCAGAGGAATGAAATCAATGCCCAAACCTTTTGCTCTCTCAATGGATACCTGATATGTGGGAACAAAGGGCTTGTCATCTGCACACCTGCCATGAAAAAAACAACACAATTTACATGTGTTTTCTAAGAACTAATTTTGTGTTCATTAGTGAATCAAGTACTTAATATAAAAGTAAACTATCAGGAGAGTCATTGGTGTTGCTATGGAATCTAATATAAATGATGGAAACTTACTTTTCAGGAAACTGAAGAGCAGGATAAAGGTTGCGTAAAATCTTCACAAGCTCTGAATAGTGAGCAACTCTCTCAGCTAGACAGTATCTTCCACTCGCTGAAGGAATCTCAAATGCCAGAACGTGTGCATTGGCAACATCTTTAACATTAACCCATCCATAAGTTGCATTGGGAAATGTATTTCCTACGTAGCAAATGAAAACTTCAGACACATTGCATGAATAAGGACACAAATCTTATAAAAAAATAATCCTAAAAGCATTGCATGAAGTAGTCCACTAAATGTTGAGTTATAGGCACTAATTATTTATGGAATTCAAAAAAGAGTTCATGCCACTTATATCATATTTACTCATTAAGATGAAAAATAAATTGATCTTCAAGTAGAGGGGAAATCTACATTAACCTTAATAATAAATCAAAACATACCATTTATTAAGTTTATAACATCCCCTGCACTTGTGTTAACCGTTGGTTGTAAAAGCGGACCAATTACCATCGATGGATTTATTACTACCATATCAATCCCATTCTCTTTCACAAATTTCCAAGCAGCTTCTTCAGCCAAGGTCTTTGAAACTACATACCAAAGCTGATAGAAACTAAAGAAATCGTCAGTCGTTTATGAAAAAAGTTATGGTTTTGTATGGATATAATCTTCTTATCATCATTTTCCAAAGAAATAACAAAATGGGCATATCTACCATACCTTCAATTCCTTACAAAACTCCGGATCAGAAAACCAACTCTCATCAACTAACACTTCTGGAGTTCGAGGTTTCCTTTTGTAGGCAACTGCAGCCATGGATGAAGTTAAGACCACTCTTTTAACAGATGGAGTTTTTGCACAAGAACTAAGAACATTAAGAGTTCCTTTCAATGCAGGGTCAATAAATTCAGCCTGAAATATGGAAAGTGGAGACTTGTTAGAACAGTCAAGAATGCTTCACATGTAGCCATGGTATTAAATTCAGACACTTTTCTACAAAATTTACTGAAAATATTTTCATCTCCATAGGTCTCGATAAGAAATTCCACAAACGTTTTTTTTGGTTTATATTTAGGTGGAAATCAAATGTTGTGGCCTACTAGGAGCATTCTTACTGCTAAGTACAGGCCTAAGTGAGAAGGCACTTAGGGTATGTTTGATTGAATGGAAAATCAAAATCCATGGAAAAATGGTGGAGGAAAAATAGAATGGAAAAATTAAATCCCTTGTTTGATCCTTCTTTGGAAATGATAAGAAGGAAAAAAAAGTAGAAAAAGAAGAAGAAGAGGAGGAAGAAGAGGGGGGAGGGACGTGGTGGTGGTGGTGGCGGAGGTAAGTGAGGAAGAAGATGACGAGGAAGAAGAGGGGAGAACATGGTGGTGGTGGTGGCGGTGAGGGAAGGAGAAGGAGGAGAAGAAGAAGAAGAAGAGAGAGAGAGAGAGAGAGAGAGAGAGAGAAGGTGGCTGGAGATGGTGATGACAGCAACGCCGAGGTTAGTGTGATGGTGGCTATGGTGGTGGCGGTGATGGTAGGGAAGAAGAAGATATGAGTGAGGAAGAAGAAGATGATATTTGGGGATGAAAAATATGGATGGATTTTACTTTCCCACCCATATGGGTGGGAAAGTGAAATCTAAGTTTTGGTGGATTTTTTGATTGTGGTGGAAAATCAATTTGGTTCGGTTCTTCGTTCATGCCTTATAAGAACCAAACCAAACCTAGAATCGAATCCTTATATTGATAAAATTATAAAATAAATATTATTAATCTATTTAACAACATTGGATAGATTAATGACGTTTTTTTGGATGGATGGGATTGATGACTTACTTTAATTGATGAAAAAACTATTGACTAATTTTTTTGAATGGATACGTTAATGATTTTTTATTATTGATGGATAGATAAATGACTCATTATATGAGATTTCATATTCATATCTATTTATTTTTACTAAAAATATGTTGATTCAATTAGGTTTTCAAGATATTGGCAATCCATAGAACCAAACAGACCTTAGCTCGGTTTGGGTTGGTTTGATTCTATGGCAATTTGGTTCGGTTCTGATTTGGCGTCAAACCGAACCAAGTTGCACCCCTGTTATGTCGTCCTGAACACGGTCAAAACAGCAGGGGAGCCAGAAACAGTGTTTTGTCAACAGGTATCCAAACAAGCCAAGAAATGACAAGAAACCTCAAATGGTATAACCTTAAGAACCAAACCTACACAAGTTGGAGAGTGCAGAGAATCTTAAACAAGAAAAGAAGCATTTGTCCTTGCAAAAGAATTTCATAAAAGAAAGACAACAGACACAAGAAGAATCCTACAAATAATTTCCTTTACATGGCAATGCAATAATGACCAAATGGAGTAACTAAAAGACGTTCAAACATAAAAAAGAAGCATCAAAATCTTGATGCGAAGTCAAATCCAATGAACTTTATAACAAAAATCTATAACAAGCACAACAAAAGTAGAGTGGACCTGTGGATCTTTGACTCCATGATGATATGGAGACGCTGTATGAAAAACACCTTCACAGCCATCAACTATAGAATCAAAGGATCCTTCTTCCAATAAGTTTGCTTTAAAAAATTGAAGTCTCTCATTGGCTCCAGAAAGTGCACGTAAATGTTCGGTCTTCTTTGGATCATCTACAACATCAAAAGAACTAACTGATTAGCATCCTTAGTCTGGTAGAGCCCAGAGGTACACACATAGTATTAAATTTTGCCATATTTCAACAAAATATACTGAAATATTTCCATTTCCACAAGGTCTGACATGAAATTCTCACAATGATTCTGGAAGACAACGACGATTCAAAGGCATCAAAGTCTAGATTAGCATCAAATCCATGGCCACTTGATAGATTCAATAACCATTGAGGCCGATGGAAAGAATTTTGAGATTCTTAACCAAAATTCTGAACTGGGTATTCTCTTTCTTCATAGCCTAAATCAAAATTGTATTGGGTATGCGATGTAGAATGGCATAGAAGAAACATTAATCTGCCTATTACAGCTACTCATATTTGCTTTAATAACCATATGCAATATGTCATTACGATCCTTCCTGTTACAAACTTTAAATCAAATTTAGTTTTATGAGGGAAAATCTTGAGAAGGGTATAAGAACAGAATCAAAACCGTCACTTGAACCCACGATGAGTCAATATCAATTGAGTAGAAGAAAGTGGTAAAAATATTAGGACCCATTGCCATAATCAGTAATCACAATCCTGAATTTTTTGAGGTGACTTTTTTACTCAGTTTCGTTATTATCTCACCATCATCGAATATTGATGTGGCGATCTTGGGTTTTTATCTATTTATTATATGTTTAAGAGTGAATGCGGGTTTTTTGGGGGTGAACCTCTGTGGACGTAGCAAACTAGCTGAATTACATAAAATTGTGTTGTACTCTCTTTACTTCTGCTTAATTTGTGGATTCCTACAACAATCCTTCTGGTTACAAACTTTAGATCAAATTTAGGCTTATTAGATAAAATCCTTAAATGGGTATTTGACTTTGTTCCAGATTTGAATCCAAATTTGCACCAACTTACAAAAATGAAGGTGCACATCAGTGAATTAGTAAAGTCTGTGTGTGGTAATACCACATACCTGGGATCAAAAACTCATGTTCACACTTTAAACTATCAGATAAAAAAAAAAATGAAAAAAATCTAATTAAAGGTTATAAGAACAGAATCAAAACTGAGACTGTTGGTTATTGGGCGTTCATGTGGCCCATCTCATATTCACTTACACTAGGACTCCTCTAGGAGTTAGAGTCCTAGTGAGATTGAGTTCCTATTTGATTATGAAACTGCAATCTCATTATCTATTTATCCCTATAAATAAGAGTAAAGTCTGAGACACACCAAAAAAAATCTGAAATTCTCTCTCTTCCCACTCCTCTCTAAGTTCTGCAGGTTTCTGTGTTCTACTAGAAGACCCTAGGGTTCAAGGCGGGGAATCAGAGTGACTGCTTTAATAGAGTCAACGCAACAACGAGTGTTTGGACTTTTCGATCGATCCAACGTGACACGACTTTAGGTTTGGATCTCCGCCGCGTTTAACAGATACGCTCCCTTAATTCATAACAGAGACTTTTGAGAACCCACAAATACAATGAGTAGAAATCTAAATGAGAAGAAGAAACATTGAAATGGGTATGCTTTTGTTCCAAAATTGGACCTAAATTTATCATTTATCTAAGTTTATAAACTATTAAAAGTTAAGAACAGAATCAAAACCGAAACTTGAGAACCCAAAATGAATAAAAAACAAATGAGGAGAAATACAGACTTGGGTCACGAACAGAAGCTTTGACTGTGTACCCTTTCTCAAGAAGAAACTTGACCAACCATGAAGCTATGTAACCAGAAGCACCAGTCACGCAAACTACCTTCCCTCCTCCGCTCATTCTCACTCCTCTCTCTCTCTCTCTCTCTCGCTCTCTCTCTCTAACACTGGAAGTATATTTAAAGAGACTGAATTACAAAATCAGCACTCATTATAGTGAGATCAGACGTCATTGCATGCGAAACCCTCAGTTACCAAACTGATAAGTTAGGACGGTAATTTTAACGTACCCCTGAATCTTGGTGCATATTTGGAGATACACCTCTTTTATTTTTATAATTGATGAAAAGACCCATCGACCTTCATCTCTATCACAAAGAAAGTGAAATAAAAAAGAAAAGAGAAAATTACTCAATGAACCCTGAGACTTTTTTTTTTTCTTCTTCTAAATGTCACCTAATTTGTCCGATGATAATTTGATTGTCCGATTCATAAACATTTTTTCTTTCTTAATGCCCGCTTGTTCAACTTTCAATTGTTGGTCGAGGTCAATCTTTTACACCCATAAAGATCAATGATTAAAAGTTATCAATATCGATTTTGAATAGATTAAAAATAATTTAGCTTAGAGATTAAAAAAATTGAAGATGATGGATTTCTAGGATAAATTCATCTTCAATCGTAAGATTTTATTTCTCTTTCCTTTTTTTTTTTTTTTTTTTGAGAGGGGGGATGGGGGGGGGGGGGGGGGTTGATTTTCTTAAAGACATAGAATATGATGGATTGAAAATGAGATCGATTAGGTTAAAAACAGTCCCTCGGACGAAACCTATGTCAAGGGAGGCATATCATTAATTTGAAAATAAGGGGTATTTCTAATATTTATCAAATGAGGAGGTATATCTTAAAAAAAAATTGAGAAAAAATTGGGGAACCTAGGTCAAGGAGGGCAGTTGTCAGTTTGAAAACTCTGGTGGTATCTCTAAAATTTATACAAATGTTAAAAGGTATCTCTTTAAAAAGTCAAGAAAATTTTAGGGGAGCAGTTGCCCCCTCATGAGACTAAGCAAAGATGACAGAGTAACTCATGGTTCATAGAACTAAAAGAAAGACTACATGTAAAATTGAATCCAAAATCAAATTTACAAGGTAATCAAATCCACAACCTAGATTAAGGATCCCCCAAGGAGGGGACGTTAGGCTTTGAATGTACTCAAAATGATGTTTTGAAAAAAAAAAAAAAAAAAAGGGAGAGAATTCATGGAAATGTACAACATTTGAGTAATCTAGGCTGCCATTTGAGTGTTCACAAAATTTACTTAACTATAGAAAAAATTTCGAGTTCTTTTTATTTTTTGCTTTCGATTTCTTGCGAGACAATCACTTGTGCCATTAAAAAGATTAAATAATGCAGAAGTTGAGAACATCCAATAAGTTTTGATACATATATATTACAAAAAAGAAAGGAGCAAGATCGACAAGAACCTAGTACCCACTCTTTATTTAATTAGATAACTTGGACCGAAGAAAACTCTGAAACTAATAAAAAAATTCTTCGTCGAGCCTTCGATAGTTTCCTTGAGGCTCACCTCCAAAGGAATGAAGTCAATGCCCAAGCCTTTTGCCCTCTCAATGGATATCTGATACGATGGAAGAAAGGGTTTGTCGTCCACACCCCTACCATGAAGAAAAAAATATGCGTTATGTGCCTTTTCTAAGAACCAAATCTGTGTTCATTAGTGGATTAAGTACTTAATACAAAAGCGAACTATCAATAATCATTTGGGTTACTATGGAATATATTATAAATCTCTAAGTTACAAAATGGGTTTTGTAGGCTCCTAAAAAATGTTAATGTCTGATTGTTCTAATCTGTAAATTATGGTGTTGATCTTGTAAAACCTGGCAAGAGGGAACGCTTTAATGTACCATCCAGTATGAAAAGTTGAGCAAAAGAGAGTGGTTTGTCCCCTTTGCATATGCACTACTCTGGATTCTGGACATCTCAATTGGTTGGAAGTCACTTACAACTGAGAAAATAGGTTGATATACATTCATACATGAGACTCCCAGTATAAGCACCCATATTTATTTGATAAGTATAGCCAAGCACAGAGCTCTCATTGATAAAAAGAACTCCAATTCAGCTCATGTTGAATGGGCTCTTCCTGTTTTTTTATTTATTTATTATTATTAGTTAGGTCCACTACGCGATAAGCTAAGAGAAAATTGACTGAGATGTTTTGAACATGTTCAACGAAGGCCAATTGCAGCCCCAATAGAAGATATATTCTAGTGAAGATCCTAAAGGAGTGAGAGGAAGACTTAGAAGAACGCGGATAGAAATGGTGAAAGCAGATGTGGACACTCTCAATAACATAAGACTTGGATTTGGCCATAGAGGAAAGAAGGAATAAGATTTCTTCATTCGACTCCCAATCTTCCGGATAATACTTAAATGGGTGAAACCCGTGTCGAATATAGTCACTCTGTTGATTCTGGTGTAAAATTTTATAGTCACTCTCAATAACAAAAAACTTGACTTTGGACATAGTGGAATGAAGGAATATGATTTCTTTATTCGACTCCCTATCTTTGGGATAATAGCTAAATGGGAGAAACCCATGTCGAATATAGGCACTCTATTTGGAGTGAACCTTATCGGCACTCTTAATTATAGAAAACTTGGCTCTGGACATAGTGGAATGAAGGAACAAAATTTCTTTACCCGATCTCAAATCTTCCAAATAATGGCTAAATGGGTGAAACTGGTGTCGAATACACTTTACGGATGTAGACATCCCATTTTTGCCCAGACCGAGCCTGAAGGCACCAAAAGCCTTCCGAGAAAAGATTTGACTCGAATCGATTTTCTAATGATTGCAAGGGTCTCACGTGGAGCCAATAGACTAATGCATTATTTTATTTTATTTTGGCCTGGTATGGTTGTAAACAATAACTAAATATAATTTTTAGCTTAGTCATATATTACCATTAGCCAGAGTAATAAATTACACAATATGGTGATAACCAACGGTCATGCTTATTTTTTAGCCCGACCAAAGATTACCAATGGCCAAGAGAAAAGTTTAATTGGTATGGAGGTGACAAATAGCCAGAAGGGAATTTTGTACTGGCCGTTAGTCACCTAAGGCCAGTTCTGTTAGGTAGTTAGAATGCCCATGTGCATTCAAATTTGTTAAGGGTTAATTACCTTTTAAGTCTTATTTTAATTGCTTTTCCCTCAAGAAAATCTTGTCATTTTACATTTTTACTTTTGTTTTATTTGCTTAAATAATATTTTTATCTTTCTTTTTAGTAATTCAACAAGTCCTTTACAAGGACGTTTGGTTAAATTGGTCCCCATTTGAGGCTAATTACCCCACTAACATTGGTTTGTTGAGACACATTAAATACAAATTTTCCTTCTACTCATTTTAAATTCTTTACTATTTAAAGGATTTATATGACATTCAATGTAATATGACCAATGTCCATAGCTTTTGAATAATTTTTTCACCCAAGAGAATTCTCTAGAATTTGTGTTTAATGACCAACCTATCTCTAATTTGTTAGAGATTCTCTTAAAGAAAATGACCAAAGAAGCCAAAATCCTTCAATCTAATTACATGTTATTTGAGTTATTTTTTTCTCAATTGACTCAAGGTCAAGGTTTAAGGACCCTTTTAACTTTCATTAAAAATTCTCTAGAATTTTTGGAATGTTTACAATCATACCCATTGATGATTAAGATCGGTAAGACTCAACTATAGAATAAAAATCATCAAGACCAAAGTTATAAGATGGAAACGACTCTTTACATGGAGGTTTTGTTATAAATATTGAAAATTCCAAGATTTGGGACAAGTTTATTCTCAAAGGTCTCCCAAACTTCTATAAATAGAACCTTTATTTAAGGTAAAGAGGATGAGCTCAAGGTGATCTAAAATTCTACCCAAACTTTTCCAACCCTCTTTAAGCCTTCCTATTTTCTCAAAACTTCTTGAAAACCTCCAAGAAGCTTAAACCAATAAGAAGAAGAAGAAAACTAAGGTAGGGTTAAACCTTCTATTCCCTTTCTAAACTTCCCCCTCCTACTTTTCCCTTTCTTTTTATTTAAGCAAGTTTACATTCATGCTTTATTTATTTATAGTAATGTAGATCGAAATTTTGTTCTTATGAGGTTGGGAGGTATATAATAAGACTTCTTAGAGGCAATTTCTTCCTATAAGTTCTCAATAAGCTCTTTGAGAACATTAGCTTAGGTTTTCCTTTCTTGTTTTATATTCATTTATAATGTAGATGCTTTACTTTCTTTACCTTGCTTGCAATCTAAGTTTTCTAGTCTTTCTTATTTTACTTGGCAATAGAGCTAAAGAGTAAACCTTCTTTGGAGGTGATCTTTTCTTGATAAGGCCATCATATGCATATACTTTTCACATACTTACTTATAAAATGATTGCAAGCAAAAGTGTAAGTCTTTATGGACTTATATTCAACCTTTAAAATCAATAAAAACAGTTCAAAATGGATACATTGCATGCATAAGGTCTTTAGTCCTTTCATGATAGAGTCCAACTCATAGACACATCCTTAAGGATAAATTAACAAAAATATGCTTTCAAGTGAGCATATACCATTTAAAAGAGCCTTGAGACTCAGAAAGGTGAAATCCACATGGATTCTCACAAAAATCCTAAGCTCATAAAAAATTTCAGTAAGTAACATTTCTATTTTAGCTTGTTCATTATCTTATTTTGTTAATCTTTGAAACTAAACTATAGATCTTTTATAAGAACCTTTGAATAAAAAAAAAGTGAAATCCTAATAGATTCTCACCAAAATCCTAGGCTTACAAAATTTTTCAGTAAGCACCTTATTTTGTTTTTAGCTTGCTCATTATCTTAAATCTTTAATTTCCTAAAACTAGATTATAGTTGTTTGAGTTCTTAATTTCCTTTATAATTTTCTTTGTTTTTTTAAAATCAAGTTAATATTTTTAAATCATACCTATGGTTATATATTGGTAACCATCTTAAGATGGGTGGGACAAGGTGCTTAAAACCTTTCTTGTCCCTTAATCGATTTTCCTTGCCATAGATCTCTAGATAGATCATTTCCCTCTATCTTTTAGATATGTGAGTCATTACAAACCAAAAAATATAATTTCACAAAATAATTTTTTATAGTGTCCATTCACACTTAATTGAATGGTGGTGACTCCTAAACCCATGTAGATGAGCTCAAACCTCTCCAGAGATTTCGAAGCTCGCGTATCTACAACCTGACGACTTCGAGAGTTCAAACCAGAATTTCTTATGACCACTAGTGTAGTTTTTTTGAAACATTAACTTCTTGTTTTTTTTATTTATTAATTCTTTTGTAGCTAACATTTGTTTTCTTTCTTTTGTGTTCTTTCCTTTCGTATGAGGAATGTTTGTATTAATGTGGGTTGATTTGTTGTTGCTTTAAGAAACTGATTTGCTTGTAAAGTTTGCACACATTTTTTTTCAAAAATGCACTTGTGCACCTCGCAATCATAGCCAATACACAAACCACTCGTCCTATAAAAAATTTCTAGTCCCGAATCCAAGTAATCTTACGCCTTAAGGTCGTTCACCTTAAAACATAGAGACGAAAATATTCAACTCAATCACCAACCAATGAAACACTTGCTTCAGCTTGTGTGGATGAAGATTTGAGAACCTTCAACCTACCTATCGCTAATCATGTATAGCTTGTGGTTAGAAGTTTAAAACACGTTTTGAAAAAATAATTCCAATGGATTGTGTGTCAACTCTTTAAAGCCTTGTAAGTTCGAGTCGACCCAAGAAGGTCAAGTTGTAAGGTTTTATTTCGGTAGTCCATGTAGTAGAATAGGATATCCCACCTTTGGTAAGGGGGGATTTTCCTTTTTCTCATTCTTTTAAATCGTACGTGACATTTTCGAATAACCTAGACTCCCCAAAATCAGTTTTCAACTTGAAGAGGGTCAAGTCCCATTATAACTAGTTGAAATCTGATGTTGGGAAGAAAAAAAAAAACATATTTTTGGCAAAAAAATAGTTCTGGTCCATAGGCCAGAACAATTTTTTTTTCTTCTAGCCGTTCCTTACTGATGGCCAGAACAGTTTATGTTGCTTGGTTGTTCCTAACCTTTGACCTAAACAAAATTTTGTTCTAGTCGGTCCTTACCTTCAAACAAGTAATTCCCCTAGGACTAGACACCATTTTTTATGCTTTCTTCCCTCACCCATGGCCAAAACAAGTGTGTGGCCTAATTTGAACATCAGCCATGGATCGGAACAAACTTTGATTTTGTCAAACTCTTTTAACTTCTCATGGTGAGTTTAGATCCAAACCTAATGTGTTTTCACATTCCCACTTGGTGCTAGAGTTGAGCCAAGGGTTCGTAAGCATAAAAAATAACCTCATTCTTAAATTCAAACACATAATTCGTCGAAGTTTTTTGAATTTTCTCAAGTATAGGATTAGGACTCAATGCCATCATCTTTCATAGGTCTCCCTATGCATTTAAGTGGTCGATCCTTACTTGTGTAAACTCAATCAAGTATCTTGAGCTTAGAAAATCCAAAAGAAGTTAGAAGCCCATTTCGCATTTCGATCATACCAACTTCTAGGATTTGTAGAGTTTTTTCCAAACCAAACTTAAGTTTCCGATTTTTTAGACCTAGGCATGTCCATAGGTCTAGGAGTGCTTATCCTTTCAAATTCAACCCGAATTCCTTAGTCCAAGTTTCAAGTTATCTTAGATTACGTTCCAACGTTGGAATGTAATCTAGGATAAATCTTTTCACCTCAACTTCTAGGATAAATCTTCATTCTCTTTTCCTTAGAACCTTAAAATTCTTAGGAGGCATAGTACCATAAATCTTTATCCATTTAAGATTTATTAGAACCCCTTATGATCGACTCCACTTGTGGGTCAACTCGATTATTCCTCATCGGCAAGGGCCAGGGAATACTATCAATCTTCATTTATTTTAAGTTTGTTAGAACCTTTCATAATCGACTCCCATGTGGGTCACCCCAATTATTCCTCACCGACAAAGGCCGTGCAATGCCATCAATCCTGATCTATTTTAGGTTTGTTAGAACCTCTCATAAACAACCCACTTGTGAGTCACTTCCTTAATCATCGTCGACATGCAATCTTATAAAAATTCATGGGTTCAAATCTCATACATCCGAGATATCCATTTTTAAGGTTCAAGGGCAAATTGACCCTATACAACGAACCTATTTTAAGACCATTCAGGTTTAAATCTCATACATTCAAGATACCCATTGGATTTTGTGTTTAAAGAGATAGGATCATGTGTTTTTTTTTTTTTTTCATGAATCATTCTTAAGAGGTGATGGATCCCAACCCTTATAATTTTATTGTAAAAGCCAAGATGAGGGAAATTATAGGGAGAGCATGCAAACAACTCAATTACCAAACTTAAAAGTTAGGACGGTAATTTTAAGATAATGCTGAAGTAAACATTAAAATGTACATCAGTTGTACATTGTGATGTAGTGGTGCACACATAACCATAGATGCTTTTAATCAAAATACAAGTGAAAAGCATCTATGATTATGTGTGCACCACCCCATAAGAATGTCATAATCGATGTACATGTCAATGTTACTCTAGCACGACTCATAATTTTAACATACCCCTAAATCTTGGTGTATATTGTAGATACACCCCTTCTATTTTCATAATTGATGGAAAGACCCTTCGACCTTCATCTCTATCATAAAAGAAAGTGAAGCAAAGAAGAAAAGAGAAAATTACTTAATGACCCCTGAGACCGTTTTTTTCCCCTTCTAAATATCACCTAATTTTTCTGATGACAATTTGATGAGTCGCGATTTTCTGACAGCCCCCTTGACATGGCATGGGCTAGAATCACAAATCTTTTCCTTGGATACACAAATGCACATCCCCATAAATATGCATAGTTGTGTTTTCTAAGGAAAAAGATATATGGTTCTAACACGTGCCATGTCAAGGGGCGTATCTGAAAGGGAGGACGTAAGAAATTCATTACACTAATTTGATTGTCAGGTTTGTAAACTTTTTCCTTTCTTAACGCCCACTAGCTCAACTTTCAAATCTCAACAACAATATAGGATTTTGGGGAAAATAGAACGATGGATTTTTTGATAGAAAAATCAAAGGGTTTTCTCAAAGACAAAATATGATGGATTGAAGATGAGAACGAATAGGTTAAAAATAGTCCCTTTGACAAAATTAAAGTCAAGGGAGGCATATCACTCCAATAATCATGGCTGCCATTTGAGTGTTCACAAAATGTACATAACTATAGAAAATTATCCGAGTTCATTTATTCTTATTTTCCTTCTCTTTTCTTGCAAGGCAATCACTCATGCTCAAAGAGATTAAATAAGAGAGCTGCTACTGGCACCCCAACTTTTACTTATAACACCCCAATTAGAAAAAATAAGCTAATGGTTGAGAAAAAAAATAGATGGGGTCCCAATAGAATCTCTCTTTTATTTGTTAGATTTAGGATTTTATATGATCCCAATCTTAATTGTAAACAACTGCTGAAGTTGTTTGAATGTGTTATAAATAACTTGAACCAAACTTTTGTAAGGTTTGAATGGTGTGTTTTAATCTTTCATTAGATTGTGAGAAATAATTTAAGAAATTGGGGTGCCAGTAGCAGCCTCTTAAATAATGCGGAAGTTGAGAACATCCAAGAAGTTTTGATGAATATAAGATATAGAATTGTCTAGAGTAACATTAAAATTAGCATCATTTCACATATTGCTGACGTGGAGGGGAACACATAACTAAAGATGCTTTTCATTCATATCTCAATGAAAGGCGTCTATGATTCCGTACACACATCCACATCAGCAATGTGTGAAATGATGTCAATTTTATGTCACGCCAGAATATTCCTAAGATATATTATGAAATGTGTGAAACGATGCTTTTCATTCGTATCTCAATGAAAGGCGTCTATGGTTCCGTACATACATCCACATCAGCAATGTGTGAAACAATGTCAATTTTAATGTCACGCCAGCATATTCCTAAGATATATTACCAAGAAGAAGGGAGTTCGAGAAGACCAACCCACATGACAGCCCAGAACGACATGGAACAAACAAACACCAAAGAAGCAAGATCGGCAAGTACTTAGTGCCCACCCTTTATTTATTCAGATAACTTGCACTTAAGAAGACTCAGAAACTGATAAAAGATTTCTCCTTCAAGCTTTCGATAGTTTCTCTAAGGCTCACCTCCAAAGGAATCAAGTCAATGCCCAAGCCTTTTGTTTTCTCAATGGATATCTTATATGTTGGAAGAAAGGGCTTGTCATCTGCACACCTGCCATGAATAAAAAAACACGCGTTTCATGCATTTTCTAAGAACAAATTTTGTGTTCATTAGTGAATTAAGTACTTAATATAAAAGCAAACAATCAAGAGTCATTTGGGTTAGCATGGAATCTACTATAAATATCTTAAGTTACAAAATGGGTTCTTTAGGATCCTAGAAAATGTTAATGTCTGGTTGTACCTAATCTGTAAGCTATGGTGTTGATCATGTAAAACCTGGCATGAGGGGACACTTTAATGTACCATCTAATATGAAAAGTTTAGCAAAAGAGCATGGGTTGTCTTCTTTGCATATGCACTGCTCTGGATTTTGTGTTAGATTTTCAATCATACAAAATCTTTAATATAACTATTATTCTATAATTCCCAATGGATCAAGAATCATACATATATCTCAAGAACCTATTCATGTTGTTAAGAATCAAAGTTAAGGTATTTACCTTATGTCATAACTCAAAATCGTTGATCCAAGATTTGTGTTGGAGGTGCGCCTTTTGCAATCTACGTGTTGATGAATCGAAGTGTGTAAACCCCAATGCAAAATCCTTAACTTCTAGACTTGCCTTCTCTCTCCTCTCTAATTGGATCGGTAGGGTTATAGTGATTAATGGAGACCACTATATTCAGGACCGACCCTATGTATGAACTTTGTGCGTTTCTCACCATTATTCCATTATGGGGTGCCTATCCTCTTATATAGATGGAGGCAGATGACCTAGAGTTCTTCTCTTAGTAAGATTCCTATCCATTAAGGTTTCCTACTAAACTTAAAAGAGTATATTTCTAATTCTAATGATATTGGAGTCAACCTTAATATTGACATCTTTAATATATAGAATTCTTGTGCAAGTAAATTTACTAACCATGAGGTCAGTGGGTCACGCGAATTGAGTTCTAACATTTTGCATATCGCAATTGGTTGGAACTTGGAAGTCACTTTGATGGACAAAAATAGCTTGATATACATTCAGTGAGATTCCCAATATAAACATCCATATTTATTTGATAAGTGGAACCAAACACAGAGCTCTCATTAGAACTAGAAATTTAGTTCAGCCTACTTTGAATGAGTTCTCTTTTTCTTTTCTTTTTTGTTGATCAATTAGGTCCACTAGACGATAAACTAAGAGAAAATCGACTGAGATGTTTTAATCATGTTCAACGAAGGCCAATTTACAACCCTAGTAAGAAGACATATTTTAGTTGAAGGTAACAAAGAAGCGAGAGGAAGACCCAAAAGAACATGGATAGAAATAGTGAAAACAGATATGGACACTCACAATAACATAAGACTTGGCTTTTGACAGAGTGGAATGAAGGAATTTGATTTCTTTAGTTGACTCCAAATCTTCGGGATAATGGCTAAATGGGTGAAACCCGTGTCCAATACAGACACTCCACAGATTCTGGTGCGAATTTTTTTATTTTTATCCCACTATTACAAACTATTACTTAAAATTTACTCTACATTTTCAAGATTGATTTTGCCCAGAGATCATAGAGGCCCTCCCATATGAGAGGGGTTAATTAAGTGTGTTAGGTTCTTCTAGCTGGAGTTCAAGTGTAAAGTCAGCATAGTTCCTTCTTCTTATGGCATACTTAAAATAAAAATAACAATACACTTCCTTGCAAATGATAGAAACTTACTTTTCAGGAAATTGAAGAGAAGGATAAAGGTTGCGTAAAATCTTCACTAGCCCTGAAAAGTGAACAACTCTCTCAGCTAGAAAATATCTTCCGCTTGCTGAAGGAATCTCAAATGCCAGAATGTGTGCATTGGCAACATCTTTAACATTAACCCATCCCCAAGTTTCATTGGAAAATGTATTTCCTATACATCAAATGAAAACTTCAAACGCATTACACGATTGAGAACACTAATCTTGTCAAAAAAATCAAAATAAAATGATCCAAAACATTGTATGAGGCATTCTTCTAAATGTTATGATGTAGGCATTAATTTAATGGAATTCCATAGAAGGGTTCATGTCATTTATATCTCAGCTTCTCACTCTCAACATCAAATCGAAAGAAAAAATGTGTTAAAAGGAGTTTAATGTTAACATGCAATGATGGTAACAAAATAGTGGTAGATAAATCTGGGTAAGTAGTGAGGTGGCAGAAGTAATGAAAATGCACTCATTCTCTTTGGTTCAAATTGCGAAAGCATGCATGCTTTTATTTTAGAAAGCAAAATGGTTAGTAATCAGTGGGTTAAGGTGCAGTTTGAACCCAAGTCGTGGTATTAACACTCACAAACCTTACCAACTCAACAAGCTAGCACCTTCACATAACTTCAGTAACGTAAAAAGTAGAGTCAACTCCACAAGAACAGAAGAATCCATATTCCTGCCTCATGAACATATTTTAGGAAATACAGATTTTTTGGCAGAATCATATTTACTTATTAAGATGAAAAATAAATTGATATTCAAGTAGAGGGAAAATCCATACACATTAACCATAAAAAAACATACCATTTATTAAGTTTAGAATTTCCCCTGCACTTAAATTAACCATTGGTTGTAAAAGCGGACCAATAACCATCGATGGATTTATTACAACCATATCAATCCCATTCTCTTTTGCAAATTTCAAAGCAGCCTGTTCAGACAAGGTCTTCGAAATTGCATACCAAAACTGATGGGCATTAAAAGAAATCATCAGTCTTTTACGAAAAAAGCTGTGGTTTTGTATGGATATTGGATATAATCTTCATTTTCAAAAAGAGACCAAAAGTACTAACAAAATGGGCAAATATACCACACCTTTAATTCCTTACAGAACTCCAGATCAGAAAACCAAGTCTCATCAACTACTACTTCTGGAGCTTGAGGTTTCCCATTGCATGTAACCGCAACCAAGGAGGATGTTAGAACCACTCTTCTAACAGATGGAATTTTTGCGCAGGAACCAAGAACATTAAGAGTTCCTTTTAGTGCAGGGTCAATAAGTTCAGCCTGAAATATGGAAAGTTGAGACTCGTTATAACAGTCAAGGATGCTTCACATGTAGCCATGGTATTAAATTCAGCATTCTTCTACAAAATTTACTGAAAATATTTCTATTTCCATAAGGCTCGATATGAAATTCAACTAACATTTTCTTTTGGTTCATATTTAGGTGGACTTGTTGTTCATTTTGATAACTATTATGGCCAACTAGAAGCTCAAGAGAAGGCACTTAAAGCCCCAACTAGCTAAGGCAAAACAAAATGGGACAAGACAAGCCAGAAAGCCCGTTTTTAAATTCCAACAAAAATAATAAAAATCTCATTATTATTATTATTTGTCTAAAAGCTTTTCTTTTTTCTTTTGAAAAAATTATTCTAGAAAATATTGTGAACTTTACAAAATAGAATTTATATATATATACTTATCTTTTACACATAACAGAGTTTCATTATTAGAGACAAACTATGATTGATCAGGTATCTATATACGTAGATGTCTATTTTATAGATGGAAACTCAACTACAAAAGCAAACAAATTGACATGTACTTCCCAACATTGAAGGGGTTTTTTTTAAAGATATTCTAGAAATATTCTGCGGAAGAAAATATTCACCAAGCATGTGATACCCCGGGAAAGTCTTCTACCTTTGCATGGGTTAGTGACCTCATTCACAAGGCACCTAATGTAGTATCCCATTTTCTAATGTTTTTGATGCAGCAACCATGCATATGAAATGCAAAGTTCCCATGATTCTGTTTTGTGAGTGCAAATGACTAGATTTGCCAAGTACACCATTTCTAGTCTACCACTGCCAAAACATGAAATTCATTATCATCTTCAATCTACATTGTTTGAGTACTGGCTCGTTTGGATTGTGCGGAAATGAATTTGTGAGCAAGTTTTGGACTTGCGTGCAAACATTTTCACTCAAATTTGGCATGTACGACTTGGAAATACAGCTGTTCAGAATGTGGCAAGAAAATAGCCACAAATATGTGTGCACTGAATTATGTTGCATTTGGGTCGCACATAAACTGACAAGTGCAACCATGTTTGCAATGGAAAATCCTATTTTACCCATTAAAAACGAGATAAAAATATAAAGGCAATCCATTTAGGTCAATTTGGTCGATCACAATGTTGAAAATAGCACTGGTTTGGCGATAAGAGTAATAGAAGCAAAAGAGAGACAGGGGAGGGGGGGCTGTCTATGAGAGGTTGCTTAAGACTTAATGGAAGGTTTAGGTAGCTAGTTATGATGTCATGCACCGCGGTGGAGGTGCCACCTGTTAACCAACCAACTACTTCAAAAGACTAATCTGTTGGAGAGTGGGAGAACTACGAATATAAGAGGGTCACGGGACTTAACTGGGGTATGACACACCTGAGGGGAGCCAGAAACAATGTCTTGTTAACAGGTATCTAACCAAGCCATGAAATGTCAAGAAACCTCAAATGCTATAACCTTCAGAACCAAAACAATGCCCAGTACATGAACTCGTTCTCAGCATTTAGCTCAATAAACACTAAACCTACACATGTAGGAGAGTGCAGAAAATCTTAAACAAGAAACAAAGCATTTGTCCTTGCAAAACATTCATAAAAGAAAGACAACAGACACCAAGAAAAATCCTACAAATAATTTCCTTTACATGGCAACGCGATAATATGAAAAAATGGATTGACAAAAGACCTTCAAACATAAAAAAGAAGCATCAAAATCTTGATGAGAAGTCACAGTAAATGAGCTTTATAACAAAATATATAACCACCGCAACAAAAGTAATATAGAGTGGACCTGTGGATCTTTGGCTTCAAAAAAACATGGAGACGCTGTATGAAAAACACCTTCACACCCATCAACTACAGAATCAAAGGATCCTTCTTCCAGTAAGTTAGCTTTAAACAATTTAAGTCTCTCATTGGCTCCAGAAAGTGCACGTAAATGTTCGGTCTTCTTTGGATCATCTACAACACCAAATGAACTAAAATCATTAGCATCCTTAGTTGGCTCGAGCCTAGAGGTACACACATAGTATTAAATGTCTACTTATTTCCACGAAATATACCAAAATATCTCCAGTTCCACTAGGTCCAACACGAAATTCTCACAATGATTCTAGAAAAACGACGACTATTCAAAGACATCAAAGTCCAGAATAGCATAAAATTCCAGGTCACTCAATAGCTTTAATAACCACTGAGGCTGATGGAAGGAATTTTGAGATTCTTAACCAAAATTATGAACTGGGTATTCTCTTTCTTCAGCGCCTAAATCAAAACTGAATTAGGCATGTGATGTGGAATGTCATAGAAGATACAGTAATGTGTATATCAGTATCTACACTAACATTCACCACGGCCATAATAAGTAATGAATAATGATGAATGCACGTGGTTGGGTACGCAGCTGACATGTCAAGGGCACAAAACCGCACATATTTTTCCTGGGTATCCCAATGAAAACGATCTGTGGTTCTGTGTCCTTGCCACGTCAGCTGCGTACTCAACTGCGAACCAAGACCGCGTGCATTCATCACAACTCATAAATAATTACCATCCTTCCTATCGCAAACTTTAAATCAAATTTAGTTTTTTGAGGTAAAATCTTGAAAAGGGTATAAGAACAGAATCAAAACCGTCACTTGAACCCACGATGAGTCAAAATCAATTGAGTAGAAGAAAGAGGTAAAAATATTAGGACCCATTGCCATAACCAGTAATCACAATTGCTATGTCTGTGCCTTCTATTCTATTGGTGGTATTGTATGATATAAGGCTGTACACCAAGGAAAAATCCTGAATTTTTTGGGGTGGCTTTTTTACTCAGTTTTGTTATTATTTCATCATCATCGCATGTTGATTTGGCAATCTTGATTTATATATATATATATATATATATATATATATATATATATATATATGTTTAAGAGTGAATGCAGGTTTTTTGGGGGTGAACCTTTGTGGACATAGCAAACTAGCAGGATTATGTAAAATTGTGTCGCACTTCTGCTTAATTTGTGGATTTCTACAACAATCCTTCTGGTTACAAACTTTAGATCAAATTTAGGTAAAATCCTTAAATGGGTATTTGACTTTGTTCCAGATTTGAGTCCAAATTTGCACCAACTTACAAAAATGAAGGTGCACATCAGTGAATTAGTAAAGTCTGTGAGTGGTAATACCACATACCTGGGATCATCTTCACAGTTTAAACTAACCAGATAAAAAAAATGGAAAAATCCAATTAGAGGTTATAAGAACAGAATCAAAACTGAGACTGTTGGTTATTGGGCGTCCATGTGGCCAATCTCATATTCACGTACACTAGGACTCCTCTAGGATTTAGAGTCCTACTGAGATTGAGTTCCCATTTGATTATAAGACTGCAACTCATTATCTATTTATCCCTATGAATAATCGTGACTGCTTTATTAGTGTGGACGCATCTAGTGTTTGGACTTTCCGCTGCATTTAACAGGCACACTACCTAAATTCCTAACAGAGACTTTTGAGAAATCACAAATACAATGAGTTGAAATCAAAATGAGAAGAAGAAACACTGAAATGAGAATAGAATCAAAACAGAAACTTAAGAACCCAAAATGAACTAAAATAAAATGAGGAGAAATACAGACTTGGGTCACGAACAGAAGCTTTGACTGTGTACCCTCTCTCAAGAAGAAACTTGACCAACCATGAAGCTATGTAACCAGAAGCACCAGTAACGCAAACTACCTTCCCTCCTCCACTCATTCTCACTCACACACCTCTCTCTCTAACGGAGGAAGTTTATATAAAGAGACTGAATTACAAAAATCAGCACTCATTATTTTCAGATCGGACGTCATTGCATGTGAAACACTCCTAAATTAATACTTAAGACGGATCAGACGTATTGCGTGCGAAACACTCAATTCCCAAAGTTAGAAGTTAGGACGGTAATTTTAACATACCGCTGAATCTTAGTGCATATTTGGAGATACACCTCTTCTATATTTATAATTGATGAAAAGACTCTTCAACCTTCATCTCTATCAAAAAGAAAGTGAAACAAAAAAGAAAAGAGAAAATTACTTAATGAACTCTGAGACATTTTTTTTTTTTTTTTCATTTTCTAAATGTCACCTAATTTTTCTGATGATATTTTGATTTTCCGGTTCGTAAATTTTTTCTTTCTTAATGTCCGCTCACTTGACTTTCAATTGTCGATCAAGATCAACCTTTTACACCCATAGAGAGATCAACGATTAAAAATTATCAATATCGACGTTGAATAGGTTAAAAATGATTTACCTTAGAGATTAAAAAAATTGAAGATGGTGGATTTCTAGGATAAAGAGACTAAATTACAAAATCAACACTCATTATTGTCAGATCAGACGTCATTGCATGCGAAACACTCAGAAAGTTAGGATGGATCAGACGTCATTGCATGCGAAACAATTAGAAGTTAGGATGGATCAGACGCCATCGCATACAAAACACTCAATTACCAAACTTAGAAGTTAGGACGGACGGTAATTTTAACATACCCTTGAATCTTGGTGCATATTTGGAGATACACCTCTTCTATTTTCATAATTGATGAAAAGACCCTTCGACCTTCGTCTCTATCACAAAGAAAGTGAAACAAAAAAGAAAAGAGAAAATTACTTAATGAACCCTGAGATGTTTTTTTTCTTCTTCTTTTAAATGTCACCGAATTTTTCCGATGATAATTTGATTGTCCGGTTCGTAAATTTTTTCTTTCTTAATGCCCGCTCGCTCGACTTTCAATTGTTGGTCAAGATCACCTTTTACACCCATAGAGATCAACGATTAAAAGTTATCAATATCGATGCTGAACAAGTTAAAAATGATTTACCTTAGAGATTAAAAAATTGAAGATGGTGGATTTCTAGGATAAAGAGACTGATTTACAAAATCAACACTCATTATTGTCAGATTAGACGTCATTGCATGCGAAACACCCAGAAGTTAGGACGGATCAGACGTCATTGCATGCGAAACAATTAGAAGTTAGGATGGATCAGACGCCATCCCATGCGAAACACTCAATTACCAAACTCAGAAGTTAGGACGGATAGTAATTTTAACATACCCGTGAATCTTGGTGCATATTTGGAGATACACCTCTTCTATTTTCATAATTGATGAAAAGACCCTTCAACCTTCATCTCTATCACAAAGAAAGTGAAACAAAAAAGAAAAGAGAAAATTACTTAATGAACTCTGAGACATTTTTTTTTTTTTTTTCATTTTCTAAATGTCACCTAATTTTTCTGATGATATTTTGATTTTCCGGTTCGTAAATTTTTTCTTTCTTAATGTTCGCTCGCTTGACTTTCAATTGTCGATCAAGATCAACCTTTTACACCCATAGAGAGATCAACGATTAAAAATTATCAATATCGACGTTGAATAGGTTAAAAATGATTTACCTTAGAGATTAAAAAAATTGAAGATGGTGGATTTCTAGGATAAAGAGACTAAATTACAAAATCAACACTCATTATTGTCAGATCAGACGTCATTGCATGCGAAACACTCAGAAGTTAGGATGGATCAGGCGTTATTGCATGCGAAACAATTAGAAGTTAGGATGGATCAGACGCCATCGCATGCAAAACAGTCAATTACCAAACTCAGAAGTTAGGACGGATAGTAATTTTAACATACCCCTGAATCTTGGTGCATATTTGGAGATACACCTCTTCTATTTTCATAATTGATGAAAAGACCCTTCAACCTTCATCTCTATCACAAAGAAAGTGAAACAAAAAAGAAAAGAGAAAATTACTTAATGAATTCTGAGACATTTTTTTTTTTCTTTTTCTAAATGTCACCTAATTTTTCTGATGATAATTTGAATTTCCGGTTTGTAAACATTTTCTTTCTTAATGTCAACTCGCTTGACTTTCAATTGTCGGTCAAGATTAACCTTTTACACCCATAGAGATCAACGATTAAAAGTTATCAATATCGATGTTGAAAAAGTTAAAAATGATTTACCTTAGAGATTAAAAAAATTGAAGATGGTGGATTTCTAGGATAAAGAGACTGATTTACAAAATCAACACTCATTATTGTCATATTAGACATCATTGCATGCGAAACACCCAGAAGTTAGGACGGATCAGACGTCATTGCATGCGAAACAATTAGAAGTTAGGATGGATCAGACGCCATCCCATGCGAAACACTCAATTACCAAACTTAGAAGTTAGGATGGACGGTAATTTTAACATACCCCTAAATCTTTGTGCATATTTGAAGATACACCTCTTCTATTTTCATAATTGATGAAAAGACCCTTCGACCTTCATCTCTATCACAAAGAAAGTGAAACAAAAAAGAAAAGAGATAATTACTTAATGAACCGTGAGATGTTTTTTTTTCTTCTTCTTTTAAATGTCACCCAATTTTTCCGATGATAATTTGATTGTCCGGTTCGTAAATTTTTTTCTTTCTTAATACCTGCTCGCTCGACTTTCAATTGTTGGTCAAGATCACCTTTTACACCCATAGAGATCAACGATTAAAAGTTATCAATGTCGATGCTGAACAAGTTAAAAATGATTTACCTTAGAGATTAAAAAATTGAAGATGGTGGATTTCTAGGATAAATTCATCTTCAATCATAAGATTTTATTTTATTTACTTTTTTTATTTTTTATTATTATTATTATTTATTTATTTATTTATTTATTTTGAGGGGGGGGGGGGGGGGGGGGAGGATTTCCTTAAAGATATAGAATATGATGGATTGAAAATGAGATTGAATAGGTTAACGACAGTCCTTCGGACGAAACCTATGTCAAGGGAGGCATATCATCAATTTGAAAACAATGGGGTATTTCTAATATTTTTCAAAATGAGGAGGTATATATTAAAAAAAATTGAGAAAATATTAGGGAACCTAGGTCAAGGAAAAGGAGGGCAGTCGTCAGTTTGAAAACACTGGTGATATTTCTACAATTTATACAAATGTTAAAAGGTATCTCTTAAAAAAGTTAAGAAAATTTGAGGGGAGCAGTTGCCCCCTCGTGCGAGTAAGCAAAGATGGGAGAAGAATATATTTTTTAAAACAAATTGAGAAAATGCGAGGGAACATAGGTCAAGGAGGGCAGTCATCACTTTGAAAACACATAGGTATATCTAATATTGATCAAAATGTGAAGGATTTGGTAAAATAAAAAATCAACCGAATTGCAATCACACAATATTATGATCAGTTAGTTTTCAAAATTACAAAAATAACATTTTCACTATGTAATCTTATGAGAAACACTTTCCTTATTAAGTAAGATTTCAAATCTTACAAAAGATCATTGAGGTTAAATGAATTACCAAATTGGCAATCCAACATCCCAGCCTTTTGGATTTCATGGAAAATCTCAAATTCAAAATAATAATAATTATTATTTTGACTTGATCCAAGATTTTGAAAATAGACGCATACTGAATTCCCAAATTTAAAATTAAACTTTAAAGATAAAAAATAATGATTTTTTGGTTGGTTTCTTTAGTCCGTAGAATTTTGTCCTGTACATCCTTATGACATTAAATCAAGGTTATAGATGCAACAAGGTGAGCTCAACGACCCTTGGTAAGAAGTGGAATCTTACTAAGTTAGTAAGGCTAGACTTTAATCTCCTCTTAATATCTTTAATTAAAAATAACCTCTGTTTACACATTTTTACTGTTATAAAGGGAGAAGGTGGAATAGAAGTGGTTTGACTAGTCATAAGCCCATAAATACCTGCCATTGTAACATTTAAATTTAATATAATCAAGATCATTTTAATCAAAAATCAAGAAAATCGCAATTTCATGTACCTAAGATTTTGCCTATTTGTCAAGGAGTTGGCCAACAATGAAAAACTTGCATGTGTAGAAGGGCTGCAAGTTGTATTACATTATGAATAAGAATGATGATGAATGCCACTTACCAACTACCTACCAAAAATCATGTGCATTCATCACAACTTTATGAGTAATGATTAAATGACTCCTCACATGGCATATTCAATTGACTCTCCCGATGAGACATGTGCTAGAATCGTAGATCTGTACTTCTCAAGATACTCAACTACACATCCCCATAAATATCTCGATGAGAAGCATTTATGGTTCTGACACACATCCACTTCTTCCACGATGTTACTCCAACACAATTCATATATTATTTTATAAAAATTTGGGAAAATTACTTAAAAGATCTGGTGGAGGGATTTTTTTCTAATTAGTCCCTGAATTTTTGCCAATTGTTTGATAGGCCATTCAGTAAACTTTTTATTTTTGAATGGTCCCTCTACCTCATCATAGGCTATAATATTTTTGAAATACCCAAACTACCTCTTTTTCATCTTCTTCACATACTTCGGTTTTCCGACAACAATTCCAATCATTTTTGACGATTTTTTATTATCATGAATGACAAATGAAAATTACATATTTCTAATTGTGGACATTTAGATGTATTTTATTTATTTATTTCAATGATTTATAACAAAAAAAAAAAAATGGAACTAAGATTAAAAAAAAAAATTATAGGGTGTCAAGCTCACACCTTTTTATTGTCGAACTCATCACTTTTTATTTATTGTCAAGCTCCCCATTTTTTTATTGTCAAGCTCACCAATTTTTATTTATTGTCGAGTTCACCGGTTTGATTTATTATCAAGCCTACCACTCTTTATTGTCGAGTTTGACAATTTCTAAAAAAAATGTCGAACTTAATAATAAAAGCGTTGAACCCAAAAATAAAAAAGTGGTGAGTTCAATGCTAGTAAAACTCATCCAATTTTATTTTTCGAGTTTTTCTGACTAAAATACATGGAAAGATCAACTAAAAACTTGACATAACAATTTCTGTAGATGATTTCAAACCAAGAGAACCATCATTGATCTATTTTCATAAAAAAAACTAAGTAAAAATTTGAAAAAGCCTAAATCTTTAAAATGCTTGAAAATTTCTCAAGTCCTTTCCATTGGAATAGAGTTTCTGAAACTCGAATAGGATGTCAGAAATCCAATTTGTTTGGACGAAAATGGTGAGGTTGAATGGTTAGGGTAGTTTTGACATTTCAATCGTAAAAGAGGTGAAAAAAGGGTTCAAGGACTGATTAGAAATAAAAGTTTTACAAAATGGACAATTAAGAGAAGCCCTAAAAACTTAGGGACTAATTTATAATAATAATAAAAAAAAAACTCCTCCACGAGGGTTCTATATGTAATTTTTCCTAAATTTTTGTGGGGCCACGACCCCCTTTGTCTCCACCTAAATTCACCCTTGAGCAGGCATACCCAGTCAGTTTACGCTAACTAGACTGTGACTAGCCCCTCCCAACCTCTTTGTTGTCAAATACTAAAGGACCATATCACAACAGCTCCTCGAAAAAAAAAAACTCTTCGATTTGAGATTTTACTCACAAGTGAAAAGGCTTTTTGAGTTCTGAAGGTAGATTATGATTTGGGAAAATTACTTAAGGATCCTGGCGGAGGGTTTTCTTTCTTAATAGTCATTGAATTCTAGATGGTAGCTTGATAGGCTATTTAACATTTTTTTTTTTCTTAATGGTCCCTCGTTATTGTTGAGCTCACCACTTTTTATTTATTGTCGAGCTCACTGCTTGTTATTTATTGTTGAGCTCACCACTTTTTATTTATTGTCGAGCTCACTGCTTGTTATTTATTGTTGAGGTCACCACTTTTACAGTTGAGTTCGACAATTGTTATTGTTGACCTCGACAATTTTTAAAATTGTCGAATTCGACGTTGTAAAACCCACCCATATTTTCATTTTGTTCAAGATTTTTTGACTAAAATACATGAAAAAACAACTTTTCTAAATGATTTTGAACCAAAAGGACCATCTTTGATCGATTTTCATCCAAAAACAACATAAAATATTTGAAAAAAATCCTAATTTTCTTCTTGTGTCTTCAAAATGTTTGAAAAATCCCTTGATAATGGCTTCTTCTTTCTTCTCAAATACTTAATGTTAGAATGAAGTCTCCTAAACAAGATTTGGATGCCTAAAATCTAAAATCTTAATTTATTTTATGAAAATGGTGGGTTCGAACAGTTAGGGCACATTCAACGTTTCAATCGTGAGAAATGTGAGGAGTAAGGTTTAGGGATTGATTAGAAAGAAACTTTTTACTAAATGGACTATTAAGAGAAGTCCTAAAAGTTAGGGACTATTTAAAAAAAAATTCTCCACCAAGGACTTTTAAGTAATTTTTCCTTATGATTTATGAGGGTTCAAGGAAGATGTCAAAGTTGACATTTCACATTGATATCACAACAGCTCCCTTCTTTTTAGTCCTTTTGCATTAAAAGTCTGTTTTGGTGTGACAACATCTTTGTTTGGTGAGCTATATATTTCTTTGTTATTTAGTTGTACTAAAAAAAATGAGGCATAAATGTTCTCAGAAAAAAGAAAAAAAAGATAGGGAGAGAATTCATAGGCAAAATGTACATCCCTCCAGTGATCCTGACTACCATTTGAGTGTTCACAAAATTTACCTAATTATAAAATTTTTCTGAGTTCTCTCGTCTTTTGGTTTTTTTTTCTTTGCTTTTGTTTTCTCACAAGACAATCACTCAAACCATCAAAAAGATTAAATAATGTGGAACTTTACAACATCCAAGATGTTTTGATGAACATAAGACACATTACAAAAAAGAAAGGAGTAAGGTCGGCAAGTACCTAGCACCCACCCTTTACGATGTATTTGGATTGCGAGAATTGGAGAGAAGAGAAGACAAATACGGTGCATTTTCTTTCTCTCCAAAAGTGGAGAGATTTGGAGAGAAACCCTTTTAAAATATTTTATAATTCCAACTCTACCCCTAAATCTCTTTTAAGACATTCCAAACATGGTGGAGAGAAATTGAGTTTCCCTTCTCTTCTTTTCTCTTAATGGATTTCTCTTCTCTCCACTTCTCTCAATCCAAACAAAGTGTTAGTCATTTAAATAACTTGCAAGTTGCACCTAAGAAGACTCAGAAACTTAAAATTTTCTCCTGCGAGCTTTCAATAGTTTCTCTGAGGCTCACCTCCAGGGGAATCAAGTCAATGCCCAAGCCTTTTGCTCTCTCAATGGATATCTTATATGTTGGAAGAAATGGTTTGTCATCCATACACCTGCCATGAATAAAAAACACGCGTTTTCTACGAATTAATTCCATGTTCATTAGTGAAATAAGTACTTGATATAAAAGCAAACTATCAAGAGTCATTTGGGTTACTATGGAATCTATTATAAATCTGAGTTACAAAGTGGGTTCTGTAGGCTCCTAAAAAATCTTAATGTCTGGTTGTACCCAATCTGTAAACTATGACATTGATCATGTAAAACCTGGCAAGATGGGAACACTTTAAAGCGCCATCCAAAATGAAAAGTTTAACAAAAGAGAGTGGTTTGTTCCCTTTGCATATGCACTGTTCTGGATTCTGGACATATCAATTGGTTGGAAGTCACTATGATAGACAACCCAGAAAAAAACAAAAAAAGAAAAGGTTGATATACACTCAGATATGAGATTCCCAGCATAAGCACCTATATTTATTTGATAAGTAGAACCAAGCATAGAGCTCTCATTCAGATCTTGAATGGGTTCTTCTTCTTCTTCTTCTTTTGTTTTTTGATCAGTTAGGTCGACTAAGCTATAAGCTAAGCGAAAATTGACTGAGATGTTTTGAGCATGTTCAATGAAGGCCAATTATGGCCCCCAGTAAGAAGACATATTATAATTGAAGGTCCAAAAGAAGAGAGAGGAAGACTTAGAAGAACGCAGATAAAAAAAGGTGAAACCAGATGTGGACACTCTCAATAACAAAAAACTTGGCTTTGGACAGAGTGGAATGAAGGAATATGATTTCTTTAGCCGACTCCAAATCTTCGGGATAATGGCCAAATGGGTGAAACCCGTGTCCAATACAGACACTCCATGGATTCTGGTGTGTGGTTTTGCCCAGAGATCACAGAGGCTCTCCCATATGAGTTAATTAATTATGTTAGGTTCTTCTAGCCGGAGTTCAAGTGTAAGCTTAGCATAGTTCCTTCTTCTTATGGCATACTTAAAATAAAAATAACACCACACTTCCTTGCAAATGATAGAAACTTACTTTTCAGGAAACTGAAGAGAAGGATAAAGATTGCGTAAAATCTTCACCAGCTCTGAATAGTGAGCAACTCTCTCAGCTAGACAATATCTTCCACTCGCTGAAGGAATCTCAAATGCCAGAACGTGTGCATTGGCAACATCTTTAACATTAACCCATCCATAAGTTGCATTGGGAAATGTATTTCCTACATATCAAATGAAAACTTCAGACACATTACATGATTGAGAACATTAATCTTGTCAAAAATAAAAATAAAATTATCCAAAACATTATATGAAGCCTTCTTCTAAATGTCACGATGTGGGCATTATTTAATGGAATTCAATAAAAGGGTTCATGCCATTTATATCTCAGCTTCTCACTCTCAACATCAAATCGAAAGAAAAAGTGTGTTAAAAGGAGTTTAATGTTGACTTGCAATGGTGGAAACAGAATAGTGGTAGATAAATTTGGGTAAGTAATGAGGTGGCAGAAGTAATGAAAATGCACTCATTCGCTTTGGTTCAAATTGCGAAAGTGTGCACGCTTTTATTCTAGTAAGCAAAATGGTTAGTAATTAGTGGGTTAAGGTGCGGTTTGAACCCAAGTCATGGTATCAACACTCACAAACTTTACCAACTCAACAAGCTAGCACATTCACATAACTTTAGTAACATAAAAAGTTGAGTCAACTCCACAAGAACAGTAAGAATCCATAATCCTGCCTAATGAACATGTTTTTAGGAAATACACATTTTTTGGCGGAATCATATTTACTCATTAAGATGAAAAATAAATAGATATTCAAGTAGAGGAAAAATCCATACACATTAACCATAATAAATCAAACATACCATTTATTAAGTTTAGAATATCCCCTGCACTTGAATTAACCGTTGGTTGTAAAAGCGGACCAATAACCATCGATGGATTTATTACAACCATATCAATCCCATTTTCTTTTGCAAATTTCCAAGCAGCCTGTTCAGACAAGGTCTTTGAAATTGCATACCAAAGCTGATAGACACTAAAAGAAATCATCAGTAGTTTATGAAAAAAGTTGTGGCTTGTATGGATATTGGATATAATCTTCATATCATCATTTTTCAAAAAGAAACCAAGAGTAATAACAAAATGGGAAAATATACCACACCTTTAATTCCTTACAAAACTCTGGATCAGAAAACCAAGTCTCGTCAACTACTACTTCTGGAGCTCGAGGTTTCCTATTGTATACAACAGCAGCCAAGGAGGATGTTAGAACCACTCTTCTAACAGATGGAATTTTTGCGCAGGAACCAAGAACATTAAGAGTTCCTTTTAGTGCAGGCTCAATAAGTTCAGCCTGAAATATGGAAAGTGGAGACTCGTTATAACAGTCAAGGACGCTTCACATGTAGCCATGGTATTAAATTCGGCATTTTTCTACAAAATTTACTGAAAATATTTCTATTTCCATAGGGCTCAATATGAAATTCACCTAGCATTTTCCTTTTGTTCATATTTAGGTGGACTCATTGTTCATTTTGATAACTATTATGGCCAACTAGAAGCTTTCTTTGTGCTAACTTCAGACCCAAGCGAGAAGGCACTTAAAGCCCCAACTAGCTAAGGCAAAACAAAATGGGACAAGACAAGCCAGAAAACCAGTTTTAAAATTCCAACAAAAATAATAAAAATCTCATAAATTTTTTTTTTTGTTTAAAAGCTTCTCTTTTTTCGTTTTTTACTTTTGAAAAATTATTCTAGAAAATATTGTGAACTTTACAAAATAGCATATATATATATATATATTATATATATATATATATATATATATATATATATATATATAGATAGATAGATAGATACTTATCGTTAAGACTTGTAAATTACACGTAACAGACAATCATTATTAGAGACAAACTATAATTGATCAGGTATCTATATACATAGATGTCTATTTTATAGATGGAAACTCAACTACAAAAGCAAACAAATTAACATAAACTTTCCCAACATTGAAGGGTTTTTTTTTTTTTTTAAAAGATATTCTAGAAATATTCTGTAGAAGAAAATATTCACCAAGCATGTGATACCCCAGGAAAGTCTTCTACCATTGCATGGGTTAGTGACCTCATTCACAAGGCACCTAATGTAGTATCCCATTTTCCTAATGCTTTTGATGCAGCAACCATGCATATGTAATGCAAAGTTCCCATGATTCTGTTTTGTGAGTACAAATGACTAGATTTTCCAAGTACACCAACTTCTAGTCTTCCACTGCCAAAACATGAAATTCATTATCATCTTCAATCTACATTGTTGGAGTACTAGCTCGGTTTAGATTGTGTGGAAACGAATTTGTGAGCAAGTTTTGGACCTGTGCGCAAACATTTTCACGCAAATTTGGCATGTATGACTTGGAAAAACAGCCGTTCGGAACGTGGCAAGCAAATAGCCACAAATATGTGTTTACCAAATTATGTTCATTTGGGTCACACATAAACTGACACGTGCAAACATGTTTGCAATGGAAAATCCTATTTTACCTATTAAAAATGAGATAAAAATATAAAGGCAATCCATTTAGGTCAATTTGGTCAATCACAATGTTGAAAATAGCACCAGTTTGGCGATAGAGTAATAGGAGCAAAAGAGAGACGGGGAGTTATATGAGAGGTCGCTTAAGACTTAATGTAGGGCTTAGGCAGCTAGATGATATGCACCGCGGTGGAGGTGCCACCTGTTAACCAACCAACTACTCCAAAAGACTGATCTGTGGGAGAATGGGAGAACTATGAATATAAGAGGGTCACGGGACTTAACTGGGGTATGACACACCTGATCGTAGAGGAAAATATACACTCAACACGCCCCCTCACCCATAACGGTAGAAAGATTCAAACCCATGACCTATACGAGCGCTCAGATACCATGTTAATCAATCAACTATTCCAAAAGACCTATATGTTGGAGAGTGGAAGAACTATGAATATAACAGGGTTACCGGGCTTAACTGGGATATGACACACTCGAGACTGGAGGAAAATATACACTCAACACCACCAAGCCTGATCAAGTTTGGGCTGAGAGTGATGTGTGCGAGGGTTCTGTCAATTTGGGATGATACTTTTAATTGACTTGAATTGCATGCAAATTCAATTCCTTGGGTGTGGAGGTGAGGTGGGGGAAAGGTTAAAGAGGAACCACATCCCTTGGCACACAATTGAATAAGGGCGCATTACATCACCCCAAACACAGTCAAAACAGCAGGGGAGCCAGAAACAGTGTCTTGTTAACAGGTATCCAACCAAGCCATGAAATGTCAAGAAACCTCAAATGGTATAACCTTCAGAACCAAAACAATGCCCAGTCCATTAGCTCATTCTCAGCATTTAGCTCAATAAACACTAAACCTGCACATGTAGGGAGTGCAGAAAATCTTAAACAAGAAACAAAGCATTTGTCCCTTGCAAAACAATTTCCTAAAAGAGAGACAACAGACACCAAGAAGAATCCTACAAATAATTTCCTTTACATGGTAATGCAATAATATGAAAAAATGGAGTGACAAAAGACCTTCGAACATAAAAAAGAAGCATCAAAACCTTGATGAGAAGTCAAATTAAATGAACTTTATAACAAAAATCTATAACAATCACAACAAGAGTAATATAGAGTGGACCTGTGGATCTTTGACTCCATTATAACATGGAGACGCTATATGAAAAACACCTTCACATCCATCAACTATAGAATCAAAGGATCCTTCTTCCAATAAGTTTGCTTTAAACAATTTAAGTCTCTCATTGGCTCCAGAAAGTGCACGTAAATGTTCAGTCTTCTTTGGATCATCTACAACATCAAATGAATTAAACTCATTAGCATCCTTAGCTTGTTAGAGCCTAGAGGTACAGATATAGTTTTAAATTTCAACATATTTCCACGAAATATACCAAAATATTTCAAGTTCCACAAGGTCCAACATGAAATTCTCATAATGATTCTACAAAAACGATGACTATTCAAAGACAACAAAGTCTAGAATAGCATCAAATTCAGGGTCACTCAATAGCTTTAATAACCATTGAGGCCGATGGAAGGAATTTTGAGATTCTTAACCAAAATTCTGAACTGGGTATTCTCTTTCTTCAGAGCCTAAATCAGAACTGAATTAGGTATGTGATGTGGAATGGCATAGAAGATACATTAATGTGCATATCAGTATCTACACTAACATTCATCACGGCCATAATAAGTAATTACTATCCTTCCTGTTACAAACTTTAAATCAAATTTAGTTTTATGAGGTAAAATCTTGAAAACGGTATAAGAACAGAATCAAAACCGACACTTGAACCCATGATGAGTCAAAATCAATTGAGTAGAAATATTAGAACCCATTTCCATAACCAGTAATTACAATTGCTATCTCTCTGCCTTGTATTCCATTTGTGTTATTGTATTGATAGAAGAGGGACTGTACACCAAGGAGCAATCCTGAATTTATTGGGGTGACTGTTTTACTCAATTTTGTTATTATCTCATCACCATCATCACATGTGGATGTAGCAATCTTTTTTTGTTTTATTTGTTTTTATATGTTTAAGAGTGAGTTTTTGGGGTGACACCTTCAGGTTGACATAGCAAGATCGCTGAATCACGTAAATTTGTGTTGTACTCTCTTTACTTCTGTTTAATTTATGGATTTCTATTTTGATTGTTATAATTGATTCTTGCAACTGTTTTTCTACAACGATCCTTCCAGTTACAATCTTTAAATCAAATTTAGGCTTATTAGATAAAATCCTTAAATGGGTATATGACTTTGTTCCAGATTTGAGTCCAAATTTGCACCAATTTATCTAAATGAAGGTGACACCTCAGTGAAGTAGAAAAGTCTCTGTGTGGTAGTGGACTAGTGGTAATACGACCTACCTGCGATCAAAACCTCCTGTTCACTCTTTAAATTAATCAAAGAAAAATCAAAATAGAGACTACAAGAACAGAATCAAAACTAACACTTGAGAACCCACAAATGCTAAGAGTAGAAATAGAAAGAGAAAAAGAAAGGTGTAGACAAATGGGTAATTGGGTACGCTTTTGTTCCAAAATTGGGCCTAAATTTGCATTAATTTATCATTATATCTAAGTTTATAAAGTATAAAAGTTAAGAACAGAATCAAAACTGAAACTTGAGAACCCATAATGAATCAAAACAAAATGAGAAGAAATACGGACTTGGGTCACGAACAGAAGCTTTGACTGTGTACCCTCTCTCAAGAAGAAACTTAACCAACCATGAAGCTATGTAACCAGAAGCACCAGTAACGCAAACTACCTTCCCTCCTCCACTCATTCTCACTCACACACCTCTCTGTGAATGGTCTTCAAGCTTTGGATTCTTGATTTCTAACTGTGGAAGTATATATTAAATATTCTGAAGAGCATCTCCAACAATGCTATTTAAAATAAAGAGCATCTTTTGTCAACTCTTTTTCCTCTTCGAGCACAACACGAGAAACTAAAATATTAAAACTTTATAGTTTATAATAGTAGGTGAGAAATTACAGTGAGATTTGACGTCATTTGATTGCATGCAAACGTTGGATTGAAACAAATGGAGAGAAGAGAACAGAAAATGAATTGGATTGAAACAAATGGAGAGAAGAGAACAGAAAATGAATGGGTTTCTCTCCATTTCTCTTATTTGGATTGTTAAGTGGGGGAGAGAAGAGAAAAGAATTAGAGAGAAAAACAGCTAGTTTTCTTTTTCTCAAAAAACATGTAGAGAAGAGTAAAAAATGGAGAGAAACCCTTTTAAATATTTTATAATTCTAACTCTACCCCTAGATCTCTTTTAAGATATTTTAAAATTTCAAAATTATCCCAAGTTCTCTCATGTCAATCCAAATATGATGGAGAAAAATGAAATTTCTCTTCTCTTCTCTTCTCTCTTACTAGTGAATTTATCTTTTCTACCCTTCTCTCAATCCAAACATAGCCTAAGTAACCAAACTAAACCAATATGTCGTAACCCAATGCTGACTTGGGGTAAACCTAGAAGAATTCATCCTGAATTTCTAAGGGCATAGAACATGTCTCAGAACGATGTTAGAATGGGAGATTTTTTTTATGATATTCTTCAGTTACCCGAGGCATGAAATTGTACCCTGGCATGCACATGTCATGCCCCCCGTGCCAGTTTACTATCCATGCTTTATCTTTAATAATTCCATTAGAAGGATTTGACTACTTGATGCTCAGCGCTCCTATGCCCAATAGGCCCTCCTTACATGGCTAGTATGGCTTCCATTGTGCTAGAGCAAATGGATCCACATTGGCACTATGACCCAACTATGTGCCAAACAAGATTCATATGAGCCTCAAAGTTGTCGCATGCTTGTATTGTACCTGAGTTATGACTCAAATGATAGTTTGTATATGCGGTTAGAAACATTAAAACTAAGCACTGACTAGAGCATGTCAGGGAGGACCCCGAAAAGCTCACTTGCGGGGTGGAATTAAATGTATGAAAATGAAATTAGAAAAATTATAAATTATATATGTATATATTATTTTAAAAATTAATAAAAATTCTAATTTCATATAAAGATAAAAAAAATAAATAATACTAATAAAAAAACAACATTGAAAATTGATGAACACCTTATTTTCATAAAAACCGGCCAAATCGTAAGTTCTTTGAGGTTTTAAGGGAATGAACCCTAAATCACATATCTCGAATGCCTCAATGCACTATCCAATGGATCAAAATTAGCACAATCCTCATTTTGCATGAAAAAATTAAAAATGAACCTTCTTTAAGTTTTTTCCTTGAATCAGTTAAAAAAACATAACGACAAAATAATATATATATATATATATATATATATATATCTGAGTATTGCACTTCCAGGATTCTAGATACCCAAAAAAAAATTATTGGAGGGAATAAACCAAATGCATGTCCGATAATAATATCTACAAAAATTGTAGAAAATATTATTTACCAAATTCAAAAACCTATAGCAATTTAGTTTGAAAGAAATCGATTCAGAAAGGAGATGAAGGAAGTAGAAGTAGTTGATCTCAATTTGGAAGTGGAATTGTATGTAGGATTTCTTGTTGATAATGTTAAAAGAGGACAAGTGTATAAATAAATAGATAACATAGGAAATTTGAAACTGTGGATTTTTAAATTTTTTTGTAAAATAACAATGATACCCCTCTTGCCAATTAATAAAATAGAAATATCTTTCATCAATTAATAAAATATTATATCTTTATAGAGAAGACGGAGTAGGAGTTACAAAATTTTGGTTTTCCCAAATAACCCCCTCCTTACCTTTACATTTAAACAGGGTTATTTTGGTAAAAAATCAACAGAATTGCAATCATATGATATTATGATCATGTTAGTTTTCAAAATTACAAAAATAACTTCTTCACTGTGTAATCTTATAAGAAACACTTTCCTTATTAAGTAAGATTTCAAATCTTACCAAAGATCACTGAGGTCAAATGAATTACCAAATTGGACAACCAACATCACAACCTTCTAGATTTCATAAAAAATCTCAAATTCAAAATAATAATAATTATAATTTTGGCTTGATCCAAGATTTTGAAAATGGATGGTTACTGAATTTCAAATTTCAAATTTCAAATTAAACTTTAAAGATAAAAAATAATCATTTTTAGGTTGATTTTTTTTAGTTCAGAGAAAATTGTCTTGTACATCCTTATGGCATCAAATCCAGTTTTTGGATGCTACGAGGTGAGCTCAACGACCTTTAGTAAGAAGTGGAATCTTACTAAGTTGACAAGGCTAGACTTACTCTAATCTTAAAATCCCATTACTTAATATTTTTAATTAAAAATAAGCTACATCTGCACATTTTTACTATTATAATGAGAGAAGGTGGAGTAGAAGTGGTTTGACTGTCCATAAGCCCGTAAATACCCTCATGTTAACATTTAAATTTAATATAATCAAGGTCATTTTGATCAAAAATAAAAAAAAACTGCAATTCCACATACCTAAAAAGATGATTTTTGATTTTCAAAATCACAAAAATATCCTCTAATTTTTTTTTTTTTTGTAATCTTCAAAATTACTCTTTAATTAATATTTTCAATTACAAATAAGCCCTTAGATACACGTCGGTTTGCACATGCCACCTTCTATATTCTTAACCATATAAGGCCAAGACTTCTTTTTCTTGATGATTGACTAATCTTTTAATATTTCAACTTGGATAAATTTTTTTTTAAGATTTTGCCTAAATTGATATCCCTAGTGAAAGTCAACTCTTTAAATAGTCCTTGTCAAGGAGCTGGTGAACAATGGAACATTAGTATGTGGAAGGCTGCAAGTTGCATTATATTATGAGTAAGAATAATGACGAATGCAAGTGGTTTTGGGTACGGGGTTACTAAGTGGCTGACATGGCAAGGGAACATAACTGTAGAACTTTTTTTTTATATATCTCTAATAAAAAGATCTATGGTTACGTGCCTTTGCCATATCAGCGACATACCAACCACTTATCAAAAGTTGTGTGCATTCATCACAACTCTACGAGTAATGATTAAATGACTTTTCACATGGCATACCTAATCGATTCTTCTGACAATGACATGTGTTAGAATCTTATATCTATATTCCTCGAGATATACAACTATAGATCCCCATAAAAATCTCAATGAAAAGTATATATGATTCTGACACAGATCCACATCAGAAATGTCCCCCACGATGTACATTTCAATGTTACTCCAACACGACTCATATTATTTTATGAAAAATTGGAAAAATTACTTAAATTATTTGGCAGAGGGATTTTTTTTAATTAGTCCCTGAATTTTTGGCAATTACTTGAAAGTCCATTTAGTAATTTTTTATTATTTCTGAATGGTCCCTCAACCTCATCATACGTTATAATATTTTTGAAATACCCAAACTACCCCTTTGTCATCTACTTCAAATACAGGTTTTTTGACAACGATTCCAATCATTTCCGACGATTATTTTTTATCATGAATGACGAATGAAAATGACATACTTCTAATTGTAAACATTAAGATTTTTTTTTCAACGATTTATAACAAAAAACGAAGAATGAAGTTGAGATTCAAAAAATAAAAATAAAAAATACAGTATCAAGCTCACCACTTTTTATTGTCAAACTCATCACTTTTTATTTATTATCAAGCTCACCATTTTTTTTATTGTCGAGCTCACCAATTTTTATTTATTTTCCACTTCACTAATTTGATTTATTATCAAGCTCACCACTTTTTATTGTTGAGTTCGACAAATTTTTTTTAAGAATGTTGAATTTGACAATAAAAATGTTGAACCCAAAAATAAAAAAGTGGTGAGTTTGACGCTAGTAAGACTCACCCATTTTCATTTTTCGAGTTTTTCTGACTAAAATACATGGAAAGATTGTCTAAAAACTTGACATAACAATTTGTGTAGATGATTTCAAATCAAAAGAACCATCCTTGATCAATTTTCATAAATTAAAAAAACAAAGTAAAAAAATTGAAAAACCCTAACTTTTTATATGCATCTTCAAAATGCTTGAAAATGGTTTCTTCTTCCTTCTCAAATCCTTTCCATCGAAATGGAGTCTCTGAAACTCGATTAGGATGTTAGAAATCCAATTTTTTTTTTTTTTTAATTTATGAAAATGATGAATTCAAATGATTGGGGTAGTTTTGATATTTCAATCGTAAAAGATGTGTAAAGTGGGGTTCAAGGACTGGTTAGAAATAAAAATTTTACAAAATGGACAATTAAGAGAAGCCCTAAAACTTAGGGACTAATTAGAAAAAAGTCTCTCCACCAGGGTCTTATACGTAATTTTTCCAAAATTTTTGGTTTACACTAACCAAGTTGTGACTAGCCCCTCCCAATCTCTTCGTTGTTGAATACTCAAAGGACCGTGACACAACAGCTCCAAGAAAAAAACTCTTTGATTTGAGATTTTACTCAAAAGTGAAAAAGATTTTTGAGTTCTAAAGGTAGATTATGATTTGGGAAAATTACTTAAAGATCCCTGGTGGAGGCTTTTCTTTCTTAATAGTCCTTGAATTTTGGGTGGTAGCTTGATAGTCCATTTAGTAAAGTTTTTTTTTTTTTCTTAATGGTCCCTCATTTTGGTTGAGCTCACCAATTTTTATTTATTGTCGAGGTCAACATTTTTATTGTCGAACTCAGCACTTTTTTTATTGTTGAGCTCACTGCTTTTTATTGATTGTCGAGGTCACCACTTTCATTGTTTAGTTCGACAATTTTTATCATTGACCTTGACGCTGTAAAACTCACTCGTTTATCATTTTTTCAAGATTTTTCGACTAAAATACATGAAAAGATCAATGAAAAACTTGACATAACAACTTTTTTAGATGATTTCAAACCAAAAGAATCATCTTTGATCGATTTTCATCCAAAAACAAAGCAAAAAAGATTTAAAAAAAAAACCTAGTTTTCTACATACATGTTTAAAATGCTTGAAAACCCTTTGAAAATGGCTTCTTCTTCCTTCTCAAATCCTTAACATTATAATGAAGTCTCTTAAACTCGATTGGGGTGCCTAAAATCCAATTTTTATTTTATTTTATGAAAATGGTGGGGTTCGAACAGTTAGGGCACATTCAACATTTCAATAGTGAGATATGTGAGGAGCTAGATTTAGGGACTAATTAGAAAGAAAATCTTTACTAAATGGACTATTAAGAGAAGCCCTAAAAGTTAGGGACTATTTAAAAAAAAGTTTATCCACCAGTGACCTTTAAGTAATTTTCCCTTATGATTTATGATGGTTCAAGGAAGATGTAAAAATTGGCATTTCACATTGATATCACAACAACTCCCTTCTTTTTAGTCATTTTGTATTAAAATTCTGTTTTGGTGTGACAACATATTTGTTTGGTGAGCTATATATTTCTTTGTTATTTACTTGTTACTATAAAAATAAAAAATAAAAATGAGGCATAAATGTTCTTAGAAAAAAGGAAGAAAAAAAAAATAGGGAGAGAATTCTTGGGCAAAATGTACATCACTCCAATAATCCTGACTACCATTTGAGTGTTCACAAAATTTACCTAATTATAGAAATTTTTTGAGTTCTCTCGTCTCTCTTTTTTTTTTTTTTTTTTTTTCTCTCTCGCAAGACAATCACTCAAACCATCAAGAAGATTAAATAATGTGGAAGTTTACAGATGTTTTGATGAACATAAGATATATTACAAATAAGAAAGGAGTAAGATCGGCAAGTACCTAGCAGCCACCCTTTACGATGTGTTTGGATTGAGAGAATTGGAGAGAAGAGAAGACAAAAACGGTGAATTTTCTTTCTCTCCAAAAGTGGAGAGATTTGGAGAGATATCCTTTTAAAATATTATATAATTTCAACTCTACCCCTAAATCTCTTTTAAGATATTCCAAACATAGTTGAGAGAAACTGAGTTTCTCTCCTCTCCACTTCTATCAACCCAAACAAAGTTTTAGTTATTTAGATAACTTGCAAGTTGCACCAAAGAAGACTCAGAAACTTAAATTTTTCTCATGCGAGCTTTCAACAATTTCTCTGAGGCTCACCTCCTAAGGAATCAAGTCAATGCCCAAGCCTTTAGCTCTCTCAATGGATATCTTTTATGTTGGAAGAAATGGTTTGTCATCCACACACCTGCCATGAATTAAAAAAGCACACGTTTTCTAAGAATTAATTCCATGTTCATTAGTGAAATAAGTACTTAATATAAAAGCAAACTATCAAGAGTCATTTGGGTTACTATGGAATCTATTATAACTCTGAGTTACAAAGTGGGTTCGATAGGTTCCAAAAAATGTTAATGTCTGGTTGTATCCAATCTGTAAACTATGGCGTTGATCATGTAAAATCTGGAAAGATGGGAACACTTTAATGCGCCATCCAAGATGAAAATTTTAACAAAAGAGAGTGGTTTGTCACCTTTGCATATGCACTGCTCTAGATTCTAGACATATCAATTGGTTGCAAGTCACTTTGATAGACAACCCAGAAAAAAAAAAAAAAAAAGGGTTGATATACATTCAGATATGAGATTCCCAGCATAAGCACCTATATTTATTTGATAAGTAGAACCAAGCAGAGAGCTCTCATTCAGAACTTGAACAGGTTCTTCTTCTTCTTTTTGTTTTTTGATCAGTTAGGTTGACTAAGCAATAAGCTAAGCGAAAATCGACTAAGATATTTTGAGCATGTTCAACGAAGGCTAATTATGGCCCTAGTAAGAAAATATATTATAGTTGAAGGTCCTAAAGAAGCGAGAGGAAGACTTAGAAGAACGCAGATAAAAAAGGTGAAACTAGATTGGACACTCTCAATAACAAATGACTTGGCTTTGGACATAGTGGAATAGAGAAATATGATCTCTTTATCCGACTCTCAATCTTTAGGATAATAGCTAAATGATTTAAACTAGATCTCTGTTCATCTACAAAATGATTTAAACTAGATCTCTGTTCATCTACAAAATGATTTAAACTAGATCTCTGTTCATCTACAAAATGATTTAAACTAGATCTCTGTTCATCTACAAAATGATTTAAACTAGATCTCTGTTCATCTACAAAATGATTTAAACTAGATCTCTGTTCATCTACAAAATGATTTAAACTAGATCTCTGTTCATCTACAAAATGATTTAAACTAGATCTCTGTTCATCTACAAAATGATTTAAACTAGATCTCTGTTCATCTACAAAATGATTTAAACTAGATCTCTGTTCATCTACAAAATGATTTAAACTAGATCTCTGTTCATCTACAAAATGATTTAAACTAGATCTCTGTTCATCTACAAAATGATTTAAACTAGATCTCTGTTCATCTACAAAATGATTTAAACTAGATCTCTGTTCATCTACAAAATGATTTAAACTAGATCTCTGTTCATCTACAAAATGATTTAAACTAGATCTCTGTTCATCTACAAAATGATTTAAACTAGATCTCTGTTCATCTACAAAATGATTTAAACTAGATCTCTGTTCATCTACAAAATGATTTAAACTAGATCTCTGTTCATCTACAAAATGATTTAAACTAGATCTCTGTTCATCTACAAAATGATTTAAACTAGATCTCTGTTCATCTACAAAATGATTTAAACTAGATCTCTGTTCATCTACAAAATGATTTAAACTAGATCTCTGTTCATCTACAAAATGATTTAAACTAGATCTCTGTTCATCTACAAAATGATTTAAACTAGATCTCTGTTCATCTACAAAATGATTTAAACTAGATCTCTGTTCATCTATATTTCTGCTCTTATTGCAGATTTAGTTCTTAGCTCATTCAGCCAACCAGAACACCAGAGTGTTCTTCATATTTTCTTCAATCTCTCTCCCTCTCTCCCAAATTCTATTTGCCCTAAATCAGACAAAAACAGACGAAGAAGAACTCGCCCCTTCTTCTTCGTCGTTCTGCTGGTTGCAGCCATTCGGCCAACAGAAGAGGTCGCCCTCCCTTTCTCTCTCCCTCCCTCCCTCTCTCCCTCATCGCCATTATCCCCCTTTCTTGTCTCTATCATTCTAGAAAAAACTTTCGGTGTGTGAATCTGACAAGAGAAACGAAGTTAGGGCACGTTCGTGCTCTTCACCTTACCTCCCTCTTCGCCATTAAGGTAATTGGGGAGAAGTAAGAGTGTTTTGAGTTTTTTTGTGAGACAGATCTCTGTTCATCTACAAAATGATTTAAACTAGATCTCTGTTCATCTACAAAATGATTTAAACTAGATCTCTGTTCATCTACAAAATGATTTAAACTAGATCTCTGTTCATCTATATTTCTGCTCTTATTGCAGATTTAGTTCTTAGCTCATTCAGCCAACCAGAACACCAGAGTGTTCTTCATATTTTCTTCAATCTCTCTCCCTCTCTCCCAAATTCTATTTGCCCTAAATCAGACAAAAACAGACGAAGAAGAACTCGCCCCTTCTTCTTCGTCGTTCTGCTGGTTGCAACCATTCGGCCAACAGAAGAGGTCGCCCTCCCCTTCTCTCTCCCTCTCTCCCAAATTCTATTTGCCCTAAATCAGACAAAAACAGACGAAGAAGGAACTCGCCCCTTCTTCTTCGTCGTTCTGCTGGTTGCAGCCATTCGGCCAACAGAAGAGGTCGCCCTCCCTTTCTCTCTCCCTCCCTCCCTCTCTCCCTCATCGCCATTATCTCCCTTTCTTGTCTCTATCATTCTAGAAAAAACTTTCGGTGTGTGAATCTGACAAGAGAAACGAAGTTAGGGCACGTTCGTGCTCTTCACCTTACCTCCCTCTTCGCCATTAAGGTAATTGGGGAGAAGTAAGAGTGTTTTGAGTTTTTTTGTGAGACAGATCTCTGTTCATCTACAAAATGATTTAAACTAGATCTCTGTTCATCTATATTTCTGCTCTTATTGCAGATTTAGTTCTTAGCTCATTCAGCCAACCAGAACACCAGAGTGTTCTTCATATTTTCTTCAATCTCTCTCCCTCTCTCCGTAGACGAAAAGCCAAGGTACGTTAGATCTCTCCCTCTTTGAGTTGAAATGATTTTTTTTCCATCCAAATTGAAATGAAATTATATGTATTTGTTTCAAGGACCTAGTTTGATAGAGATTACATGTAAATGGAAACTAAAACCCATTCTTCATTACTATTCATCTATCGAATGGGCTTAAATCCATTCGAAAAAGTTTCTTATTTTCTGATTCATGGGTGTAACTAAGTGCTTTTAAAACAAAAAATATATTTGTTTTTATGAGCATAAAAGGGAGATGTGTCATGTGAGGAAGTGATCGGACTACTTTCCAATCCATCCGATGGCATGATCAGCCGGATAGAAACGAAACCGAAGCTTAATCTGTTGTCTCCATAGTCCTTGGAATTCTGGATCAAGGGCAAGCAAACTTTTTTCTATCTCAGTGTCTCCGGTAGTTGCAAACAATGTGTAAGAGCAAAAGTAATTTGGGTAACGGTACTGGACCTTGACCACTTTCACCATTGTAATGGTTATAATGCTAGGCACTTTTTTTTCCCTGTTATGATCAATATTTTATTTTTTAAATATGACATATAATATTTTCTATTTTGAAGGAAAGTGAAATAATAATAATAAAACATTATAATGATCCCAAAGAAATAAGACGATGACCTTTGCATTGGGACACTATTAGAATGCGAACTGGATGGTAGTGTAAGTGTGCTTTTCTGGGGTATTATGATCGATGCATCCTAATCAAATTAAAAAGAAAAGTTTATAAGATGACTGTATGTCTGGCTACATTCTATGGAGCTAAATGTTGGGAATCGAGGAACATGTTCATAGATTGTGCATTGCAAATATGAGGATGCTGAGATGAGTGAATGGAAAGACCAAGAAGGATAAAATTGTGAATTAGCAGATTCATGAAAATGTAGTAATAGTACAACTAAATTGTGCTTCTTGAATGTGAACCGTATCTCAGAGAGTCATACTATGCATGTTTGGTTGCTGTTGAATTAGTGACTCTGTCATGATTTTGGTAACAAATTCTTGTTTGGAAAGTAAATGACCGATTCCTGTGGGACTGAATATGTAGACCTGAAGGTGTGATTTAGTTTATGTCATTTTTACTTTCATTTGTGATAAAATTCATCTTCGAAGCTTAATGACAAGCATGCCTCATTTTTGCAGTAGTTCGAGGCATACAATTCAAATGGTACTGTTGTAGCTGGAGATAAAACAAAAGAGGTAGGCTTGATTATACTGAAGTTTTTATGCCAATTCAGTCCCAATATCGAAGTTCTTGATAGTAATTTATTGTTGTAATGGTATTCCCAACGTAAATAGCATTCCTAATGTGACAGCCATTATTAACAGTTATATCTCTGTTATAACTTATAATAACCAATATCCTGCCATTTTAAGACTAATGTAGCGTTAGATATCATTTTTTCTTCAAAATATGTAAATCAGAGTCAGTAATAAAATAATAAAAAAATTAGAAAAAGTGTTGATTATAAATCTGTTACTGTTTGTTGTTTATTACTTTAACCATTGCATTTTGTTTTCCTGTAGACTCTATCTACTCTTAAGAGTATCTGTTGATCCATGCGATCCCCATTTCCCATCTTTATGTAGGTACTTGTACGTGATATATGGGTATTTGAGAAATCTCTCTTTCACGAAGGAGCATATTGGCGCCTTTGCGAGCGGATTAAGTTATAATCCATTGTAGCCCAACTGTGCGAGATAGTGACAGATCGCAGCCATGACCCAGATTAAGTTATAGAATTTATTTCAGGATTTCTTATTTTTTATCTTCATTGACAGACAAGAATGCAATCCAATATTTTTTTTTGCAACGAAAACACCTCAGCGGACAAAACAATGGTCCTCACCTGGGCACTTGGTGGGTTACCCTTTGAAGGGTTCTTCTTGTGTTTTTTAGATTTTTGTTAGTTGCAGTTGAGATAGAAACAGCAAAATGAGCATGTAGAGTTATTTAAAATTCTGAGGACAATGAAAGGCCACATGTTTCTTTTACCATTTTATTTTATATATCTTAAAAGGATAATTAGTGGCCAACCTCATTTTATTGTGAACAAATTTGTGCCATGTGTATATGAGAAGCCTAATTGCCTGGGAAATTGATTTGCAATTTGGGGGGGACAAGAGCTTCTTGTCCAAGGTATCTTTCTTTTATTTGGTCCACTGCCTTGTGTAAAATCCTGACTGTGGAGGACATTACGTCTCGGGGCATTTTTTCATTTGGTTTTCGTTAGCTTTGTATGGAAAATCCTTTGTGCATCATCTTGGTTCTATTTCTTGTCTTTGTTTCAGGTGATTTGGTGCTTCACATTATCATTCACCTATCATGTTCACTGAGAAGATAGGACATGCCTTTGTCATATAAACCAATTATCAAAGTTAATTGTATCATTGTAAATCATAAAAGAAGTATTTGTTTGCCCAAAGAGTTAAACTTGGAGAGAATGTGATCCTCCGTTAAATGTTTTCAATGTTTCATTGTGATGAAGTTTGGTCACCACTCACAATCACTCCTCAATGTTTTTGGTGGAATTTTGAGATACCTCGTGTTTTCACTCGATATGCCTCTCTTAACCTCAAGCTTCCTTAATAGACTTAAAAAGAGTGACCCAAATGCTCTTGTTTTCAAGTAAAAAACCCTTGATTTTTCTTCTCAAAATCAGTTATTTTCAACTTACAGGTAAATTTTATTATTTTCATATTCAATCTTAAGATTCTATGTCTTCAACCTTCAAACCTGACAAGAAAGAATTTTGGATAAATAGAAACGATGAAATTTTGGGTAGAAAAATTAGCAATTTTCTTATCAGGTTATGTTTAAAACCATAGTTGAAGATTGGAGAGCTTGAAGACAATTGATTTTGGAAAGAAAAATCAAATAGAATTTTGTAGGGAAGTAGGAAATAATGAAATTTTGTATAAAAAAACTGGAGTTTTATTTATTTTACATAAGATTAAGGTTTGATTGGAAAAGATGAATTCAAGATAAGATTGAATAGATTAAAAATAATATACATCAAAGTTGAAGAGTTTCAAGTTGCCTGGCTTGGAGAAGGAAAACTACGGTTTTTTCAATTTAACAAGACTAAGGGCAAGGGGGCATTTCATTAGTATGAATACAGAACGATATAAATCAAAGAGAGGTGCTGTCAATTTTTTTTTTTAAATTTTAAGTATAATGGATTTAAACACATTATATTAATATTTAATATTTAATATTTAAAATATTAAAAAGAAAATATTAAATTATATTATATTAATATTTATTATATTATATTAATATTTATAGTTAAAATGTCAAAAACAGTATAGTTTGAAGGCATATTATGATACTAAAAAACAAAAAACAGTAACTGGTATAATATAAGGGTATTCTGGTCTTTTTTCTATAAGTCATGAGAAGTCAGTATGGTTCCCAAACAGACTTCCAGCACAAAAGTACTTCTGCTAGTACTTCATAGAATTGATTGCCAAACGCCTTTCTGCACAGAATTACTTTTCCAGCTCCTCCACAGAGTACTCCAGCTCCTACTCTTTGGAACAGTAGTTCTGCTCCTGGTATCCAAACACGCCCTTACTTTTCAAGAAACTAATAAGCAGGATAAAGATTGCGTAAAATCTTCATGAGCTCTGAAAAGTGAGCAACTCTCTCAGCTAGACAATATCTTCCACTGGTTGAAGGAATCTCAAATGCCATTATGCATGCATTGGCAACATCTTTAATATTGACCCATCCATGAGTTGCATTGGGAAATGTATTTCCTATACATTATACGAAAACTTCAAACTCATTACATGATTGAGAACATTATCTTGTCAAAAAAACGTTATCCAAAATATTGTATGAAACAGTCTATTAAATGTTTATGATGTAGGCACTAATTTTAATGGAATTCGATAAAAGGATTTGTTTCACTTATAAGTTATACCTCAACCTCTCACTCTCAACATCAAATCGACAGAAAAAAAAATTGTCTCAAAAGGAGTTTAATGCTGACATGTGATGCTAGAAACATATAGTAGTAGATAAATTTGGGTAATTAGTTAGATGGCAGAATAGGATTTGTGTAGCTGAGCGAAAATAGCATAAGGTTCTAAAAATTGCAACAACACTACAATGATGATGATGATGATGATGATGATGGAAATGACATGTAATGATAAAAGGGTACAACTTATGAGGGAAGTAACATATAGTTCCTTTTATGCAATCGATTAATCATATAAAAGCATGAAAGCCGAGATCTTTGAGAAAATGGAATTGTAAGGAAAATGCACTTGTTTGTTGTTGTTTAAATTTATGCATACAAGTATACGTATCAAAACAAGTAATAAAGTGATAAGAAAGTATCGTTCCCACGTAGATTAAATACCAATCTATTGCTAATTATCAATTTATGTCACTCTAATTTTATCCAAACAAAATTAAAAATAGAATTTAAAAAATAAACAAGAAAAATAACGCAGAGAATAAATTTGCAGATTTAAAATTAATGAATGATAAAACCTAGGTTTATAATTTCCCCCAAACAATCCACTTGATTAAATTCTTATTCGTTTTATAATAAATTAATCTATTATGATTGTCATCCAAGAACACTAAATTCTCTATAAGCCTCTTCCGATGGTCATGTAAAAATACCCTTCTAGACTAACTCCTTATATGCCTATGAGAATTAAATCAAGAAAATTTATCAAGAATAAGCTCTTATAAGGGATACACACGCAACGTGAGTATATGCCTATCTCAAATTAACATATGTTATTCTATTTAGGTCATGAACACAAAATAACTCTGCCGATATTATTAAGGTTCACCAAATCAATTCAATCAATGGCCAGTTAATTAAATCATAGGAAACATCAGATAGAATAAACAATTACATGTAGAAATAATCATAAAAAAAAGATAGAAAATTAATTAAGCATCATTAATGGGTTCCATATAACCCTAGAATAGAAATTAGTTCATCATTGAAAATAAAACAAAATCACAAAAGTATTCAGTCATTCTTAGAGATTACAAAGAACAAGAGCAGAGATAAAGTTCAGAAAAATAAAACTCAAAAGTCGAATCTCCAGTTCTCGTCCTCCTTCTCGATCTTGTGTCTCCACAAAAAAATTCAGAATTTCTCCCCAGAATAAGGTTTAATCGTTCTTATTTATAGGTATGAAGTCATTAGGGTTTAAGAGTCCTAAAATCCATCTCTAATTCGGCCCAAAAAATTAACGTATAATGCTGGAAATGTAAGCAGGTCATGGCCTCAAAACATGTCATGCCGCGCCTTGTATTTTCATATTTCTGTTGTGCAATTCTTGAATTCTCGCAGCAGCCTCGTTTTCTATCAAGCTACGGCTTGAAGACTTTTTAGTTTGTATGCTTAGTTTCCTTCTTCCGAGAGTGAACCAATTTGGAGTCAGAATTTTTCTTAAATGTTGACAAATATCCCAATGTTCCATATTGTTCCTAAACTGCAAAATAAATATAAAAATCAAATAAAAACACAGAATCACATAAAAAGTATAAAACAACCTAAACTTAAATAAAAACAATTAAAAGACTCTAAAATTAACAAAATATTATATTTAAAAGTGGTTAATTCGCAGGTATTAAACCCACTCATCATTTGCTTTGGTTTAAATTGCAAATGCATGTAATTTTGGTAAGCTTTAATATATATATATATATATATATATATATATATATATATATATATATATATATATATATATATATATATATATATTAATGGTTACAAGCGGGTTAATGGTAACTAACTAGTGGGTGAAGGCAGGTTTTGAACCCATGTTGTGGTTTCAACACTCAAAGACCCTACCAACTCAACAAGTTAGCATCTGCACGTGCTGCCTTTAGTAAATAATATAAAAATTTTGAGTCCAAAACAACTAGGGAACATGTTTACTTATTAAGATGAAGAATAAATTGACCTTCAGGTACAGGGAAAATCCACTAACATGAACCTTAACAACAAAACAAAACATACCATTTATTAGCTTTATAATATCCCCGGCACTTTTAAAAACCGTTGGTTGCAAAAGCGGACCAATTACCATTGATGGATTTATTACAACCATATCAGTCCCATTCTCTTTCACAAATTTCCAAGCAGCCTCTTCAGCTAAGGTCTTCAAAATTACATACCAAAGCTGATAGAAACCAAAGAAATCGTTAGTTTACCAAAAAAGTTATTGTTATGTATGCATATTATTATAACTGATTTCTTTAGTACAAGAGAATACAAAACATATATTGATAAGAATATAATGATCAGGATCATAAGATATTTAAGGAACTTGATCAAAAGTGGTTAAAATTTTTAGAGACATTTTGAGATCTTTATCGAGTGTACTCATATCTATTTAAGTTGTTACTCTTCCTAAGAAAAATAAGGAAGATACATTTATCAAAATGCAATGTTCTAATTTTCTTCTAAATTATCATATTGGAATCAAAAGACTGCCAGAAATATGGTAAATGGAGCCTTGTTATAATAACAGTCAAGGATTCTTCACATGTAACCACACATAATAAGAGGGGCCAAGACACGGGAAAAAAGTCATGAGGTTGTTGGAGACTTATTGGAGGGATTACACAACGAGCAATGATGATATGGACTGTGGTAGGGGCGTCCCCAAACTCAATCAAGTTTGGCTAAATTGTGCTCAAATTCAAATGCATGGGTGGGCACACAATTGAATATGGGTGCATTAGATAGTCCTCAACACGGTCGAAAATGTTGTGAATGAGATGTCTTATATTCTGTTGTCCTACATAGAATTGCAAGGGTGTAAGAGGAGGGCCCTTGGCCCAAATTTTTTAAGGTAACAAAAAAAGTAATCATGTAATATTTTCTTAAGGATTTTCTATTTTAGGAGGGGGGGCGGGGAGGATTCTGGTTTGGGGAAACAAAAGTGTTTTAGCAACTCTACTTTTTAAATAGAGATCTCTCTAGAACTATAAAACTTGAAAGAAAATAGTGATTGTTCTTGTTCTAGTCTATAGAAGTAAGCACACTACCAAGCTATGTAAATCCTTGTGTTTGTGTGATTTTTATCATCTTTGCTATTTCGTTATTTTTCTCAAAAACGACAATAGAGTCAGAAATAGTGTGCCATCAAATGACAAAAAGACCTCAAATAACATAAACTTAAAAGAAAATAGTAATTGTTCTTGTTCTAATCCGTGGACATAAGCACACTATCAAACTAAATAAATCCTTGTGTTTATGCGATTTTTATCATCTATATTATTTCGTTATTTGTCTAAAAAACAACATAGGAGCCAAAAACAGTGTGCCATCAAATGACAAAAAGATCTCAAATAACATAAACTTAAGCATCAAAACAAGTCCAGTCTAAATCTACACAAGTAGGAGAGTGCAGAAAATCTTAGAAAGAAGCTTTTGTCCACACAAAACAATTCCATGAAAGAAAGACCAACGGACACCAAGAAGAAAATCCTACAAATAATGATAAAAAGACCACAAAAAAAAAAATCTAATTTTTTCTGTTCTGCTCGTCTCCTCTGCAACAACAACAAATCGAACCCTAAACAGAAATTATTTTGAAAAACCCTCCTCTATTCTCCTTCTCCTCTCTTATTCTCTCATTTGGGACGAACCCTAGTCATATTCTCTCGAACGAACTGGAGCAAACCAAACTCTAAGAGGTGAGTTCGAAAAATTGAAATTTGAACGTCGTAAACCCTTGTATTTGGTTCACATCATTAATTATCTTTCTTTCACACTATTTGGTTTTTCCTTTTTGTTGTGAGATTTGAAGAACCTGCATTTATTGCTGTAAAAATCTTGTTTTGGGAGGCAAAACCTTCGGGTTTTTTTTTAATATCATGGTCTGTGTGTTCTTATTTTTCCTGTAAAAAATTGTTTTTTTTTTTTCTTTTCTTTCTAATTAGGTTCCATGGATAAGCCCTTTTTTCATTTTTGTGAATATTTAAGATATCTTCTTGTTTTTAATAAAAATGATTTTAATACCCTCATCACCTCGTTGACCAATTGATCTTCTAACACTAGGTGGACTGTGTTTGTGTTAGGTTTAACCAATCCATCCTTCCATCTCTGAGCTATAATAGAACAGAAGTATGAGAATTCTTGGAGTGTGTTTCTTGCCTTCAAAGATAAATGGGTTTCATCCCAGCTTATCATAATTAAAATGAGAAGCTCAACATAGTTTAAATGTAGAGCCATTGAAGACAACACTTCCATTCATTATTTTTCTTTGTAACTTTACTTTCTTCCAAGTTGTAGCTCTGCTATTCCTCTCATAAACAGAGGGAGCTGCATCAGAAACCACTACAAGTGAAGAACTCAAAGGTTTTGGCTTTTCAATGGAAAAGCTAGTGAAATTTCAGAAACTTCGGATTAAAAAAATATACCAGTAATGTATGCTTGTAATCATTGAAAACCTTAAACCAGTCTTATGTACACGTATATGCAAATTTGTTATGTATTAACCCATGTTAAAAAGAAATAGTTAACAGTGTCTAAGAGAAGACTCACATCCACACCTACTCTTGTATTCCAAGAAATTCATAGTTTTTTCTTGATTTCATTCATTTAGGTGGCTTCTTGGTGTTGCATGATGATTTTTGTGTTTTTTTTTGACAATTATGTGGAAGATTTTATGTTTTTATACCGATTATTCATATTGGATCTGTTATCCACCAAGATTCGATGTGATTTGGATGAGTCTATACATCCAAAACTTGTTCAAATGGATTTGAGTTTTGAAATTCTGATATACAGTGTTAATTTAATGGGATGGTTCCTGATATGCCATCTGGACTTGTGTTACATACACCTTGGGATATGCTTTTGAACTTCCAACATGTATGTGGTGCTTGTCCAGTATTGAATCTCAATGCCCTCCAATGATTTTAAAGTAAGAGAGCTCTTTCTATCTTTGTAGATAGTACAATGGAATAGTTTTCTGGAACCATTATACCCAATTCTGTGATCAATGGGTGATTTACAATCTAGTGTACCTTAATATTTTTAAAATTGTTTCTCAAGACAATGTTGAAGTAGTAATGGTATGGCCGGGTTAATATGAGAAAAAAAATATTGTTCAATAATGACAATTTAATGTGTTTTTTGAAGAGAGATTGGTTTTTATTATTAATATAGTTCTGAAGTTGTGAAACTTGAAAGTCTATGGCCCTATTGAACTACTATATTGGATTACATGAGTAATTCATTTGTTTGTGCGCACAAATATGTTCTTGTCATTCCACATTAGTGGATAGCAATCTGGAAAAAAATATCACATTTTTTTTTTCATGTTTTGGCACAATAAGAAGAGATGGTAAATCACAGTATGGTATGACACCCATATCTAATATTGGCATGTAATCTGTATCTATGCTTTTGTGTCAATCATATTGTTTTGAATTAAATTAACTTTCTTTAATGTTTATTTTATGCATAAGATATGGAAGATTGTATAATCATTGAAGGGTTTTCGTCGAAAGATAAAGGAAAAGAAAAAGAAATGGGTGAGGTAGAAGAGAGTCCGTCGAAGGAAAGAATGGGTGTAGATGATATAATACCGAAGAAAGGAATGAAGTTCAATTCATGTGACGATGTGTATGTTTTTTATAATTAATATGCTCAAAAAATAGGATTTGGCGCCAAAATTAGAAGCACTTGGCGTGAAGAAGGAGAAGTGATAAAAGGTATCATGACTTGCATTAAGGAGGGGAAAGTTAATGCAAGACGGGAAAAAGATGGTCATCGAGATTTGAATGCAAAGGAAACAAAAATGTCATCGAGAGTTGGATGCAAAGCTAGAGTTAATGCAAGACGGGATGTAGATGGTACATCTGGTACATGGCATATAACAAATGTGAATCTTGAACATAATCATATAGTTAATTCATCAAATTTGAGATTTTATAGGAGCCATAAAAGATTGGATGATCGAGTGAAAAAACAATTTGAATTGAACGATACGGTCAGGATACCAGTATGCAAATCATTTCTTTCATTTGCTACCCGAGCAAGGGGCATCGAGAATTTAACATTCAATGAAAAAGAAGCTAGATATTACGTCGAAAGTGCAAGACATTTGAGATTTGGTGAAGGCGATGCTGAAGTGATATGCCAGTATTTTATGCGCATGCAAAAACATAATTCAAACTTCTACCATTTGATGGACATTGATGGCAAAGGGAATTTAAAGCATGTATTCTGGGCCGATGCAAGATCTAGAGCATCTTATCAATATTTTTGTGATGTTGTTTCATTTGACACGACATATTTAACAAGCAAATATGACATGCCATTCGCACTCTTTGTCGGAGTCAATCATCATGTACAATCCATCTTATTGGGGGGTGACTTGCTTTCAAATGAATCAATTGAGAGCTATGTATGACTTTTTACAGCTTGGTTCTCATGCATGTCAGGCCGATCACCTAATAATGCAATCATCACCGACCAATGCAAATCTATTCAAGGAGCTGTGTCTGAGGTATTTCCTAGGATTCGATATCGTTTGTGTTTATGGCACATAATGAAGAAGGTCCCTGAGAAATTGGGTGATTTCAAAGAACTCGAAGCAATTATTCGAAAGTTGAAAAAGGTAGTGTATGATTCTTTAAAAGTAGAAGAATTTGAGCAAACATGGGGGGAAATGATTGAAGATTTTGGACTGCAAAATAATGAATGGCTTTAGTCTTTATGCGAAATTCGGCATAAATGGGTCCCAATATTTGTAAAATTCCATTTTTGGGGAGGAATGTCCACGACTCAGCACAGTGAGTATGAATGCCTTTTTTGATAGTTATGTGAATTCGAAGACTTCCCTGAAGCAATTTATTAGTCAATATGAGATTGCATTGGGAAGGAAATATGAAAATGAAGCTTTAGCGGATTTTAACTCACTTCATATGGAAAAGGAATTAGTTTCGAATATGCCTATAGAGAAACAATTACGCGTACTTTACACGAGCAACATATTTGCAAAATTTCAAGAAGAGGTAAAGAATGTGGCAAATTTTCGATACATACTTTTATCTGAAAACGGGCCTTTTTTAACATGTGAAGTAAAAGAAAGGATGACCATTGAGGGGATTAGTGAGCCCATCTTGAAAAAGTTTGAAGTTTGTTTCAATGCAGAAAAAGTAGAGGTGCAATGTATATGTCGTTCATTTGAGTTTCGAGGTATTTTGTGCAACCATGCAATTTGTGTTCTTGATAATAATGATGTCACAAAGCTTCCATCCCAATATATCATACAACGATGGAGAAAGGACTTCAAGAGTTTGCATAGCCTCGAACGTTCTCTTGAAGTTGGTGTGTTTGCATGTGCCCCAATAAATCGTTATGATGACATTTATACACATTGTCATGAAATTGCAGAGATTGGGTCGATGTCAGATATGAAATACAAATTAGCATTGAATGCAATAAAAAAAGTAAAAGATGAGTTGCTTGCTTTCAATGAGGAAAATCCCGACAACAACCCAAATGGTAGTATTGACGAAACAAATACTACCAAGATTATTGATCCCATTAAAGTTATGCGTAAAGGTCGGCCACGCGAATTAAGGTTGCAGTCAACAGTTGAGAAAGTGGGGAATGCCAAAAGGAAAAAGGTTAGTATTTTTTAATATTAAAAGAATTGATAATGGAATCATTGATTAAATTTTTTTTTAAATATTTTTAAAACTAAGCTTATGATTTTAAACTTCTATCATAGATACGAAACAACCCAAAGAACAAGTCAAATTCTGTCCATGACACCAACAACAACCAACAGGTTAATATTTGGTGTGTTTCTTAGATGTGGGTTTTATCTTAATATAAATTATATTAACCATGGTTTTATATAAATATGGTCTGTACAGCTACCTGTGGGAGAAGTGAATAACATCAACCAATGTGATGTATCTTTTATCCAACCAAGCATCCAGATTGGGCAACAAGTTAACCCATTCACTGGAACACAAGAAAACATAGTAGTGAGTTAAACGGTAGTAAGTACGTATATGTATTCGATACTGATTGTTGGGTCTAATTTATGTTAATGTTTAAACATTTGTAGGAACAGTCCGAATCGATTCGTAGCCAGGTTGGGGTGCAATCATCTATCAGTAATCCTCCATATTCTTTTGTACCAATGGGTCACCAAGGTAATAATATTTTCCAGCAACTCATGTTCCAAGAGTGGTTGTGCAAAGCGTTAATATTTGTTGTTCATTTGAGCAAACATTTAGTTCAATTCTGTTAGTAACTTTTGGCTAACAAATTTGTCTTAATTCAGGGAATTGCTAGTCATGAAACGAACATTCTGAGGTGGAATTTAAGATCTGAAGATAGATATGCTGACGTCTCCATATGCATCTTTTATAACTTTTTGAGGTGGAATTTTTTTGTACACAAACATATTTCTGTAGATAGGTATCTTTTTTGTACATGCAAAGATATACAGATGAAATGACATTTTGAGGTGGAACTCAAGAAGATCTGAAGATAGATATGTTGGAGTCTCCATATGTATCCTTTATACCTTTTTGAGGTGGAACACTTTTGTAAATAGGTATCTTTCATGTTCATGCAAAGAAATACAAATGAAATGAGATACAAACACATTTTCGACTTTGCAAAAGCATGTATTTGCCTTGACAGATATACTAAAGAGCCTACGTGGATACAAGCCACATACCAATCGACATTGATACTAAGGAGAGTGATCAATTGAAGAGGCTAGAGGATTCAACGACTCATTTCCCTGGGAACAATGATTTTGGAGCAATTAATGATGTGAAAGAACTTGCACGAGATCAATGCATCCAATTGCTCAAATTTCCAAAATTTCAAGTTCATGTACTAGGATGATGCCATACTTACATTGTTCACAAAAAAAGAATTTTATATAAAATGTATATTCACCATCAATTTCATGCACGAGTTAAGTGATTTTCTACCACATATTCTTTTTATCCACATTAATTTTCTTGTTCAGTATTTTGGAATCAAGTAAAACAAGAGTTAAATGGAAAAAAGTTTCTTTAAAAAAAAAAAAAAGAACTTTTATTGATGCTAGAGTTGAAATGTAAAGATGTCTTGTACCTACATAGGTTTAGGTGTTGATTGATTCAGCTGTCAGAATCTGCTGTTAGCTTCTGCTGTCAGAATCTGTTGTCAGAATCTGCTGTTAGTTTCTGCTGTTAGAATCTGCTGTCAGAATCTGAAATACTGAAAAACTTGCTTGATAGAGTTTTCTAAAAGTGTTGTGTTGTCAGAATCTGATAATTATTGCTTGATACAACTTCAAGAATTTACTGTATTATGGTAAAATGACCAAAATACCCTTAAGGTTGATAATGCACTCAGAATGCATTAAAAATTACTAGAATACCCCTATAAATATATAATTACACTAAATATATATAAATATATTAAAATTATATAAAAATTAAAATAATTATTATTTTAATTTTAAAATGTCTATAAAAATTATAGAAAAATTTATAATTCTATAGAAATTTCGACAGCATCACATATTAAAAATAGACATAGAGAATTTTCTTAATAAACAAAATAACAGCATGATACGCAATCCAAAATTCACATGATACATAACACATCCACATTACATCGTATATACATAACACATCCACATAACATTTAATTTACATTCTAATATTATTTAAACATAATAATCATAGTTAATATAATAAGTAAAACTGAAATTAAAAAAAAACATGAAAAATATACATCTAACAAATGCATACAAAAGATATTTTTCATTCTTCTTATTTGACTCCGCTACTTTATCTTGAGAAACACTATCATTGATAATGTCAACTTCATCTACCCACAGAACAGACCCTGTATATCTCTATAAATAAAAATAACACATGAATTAATATCAATGTCACTAAATATAAGTACGCACCCAACATTAATATCAATACCATATTACCTGCCAAGATGGACACCTATAAAACATCCTCCCATAATTTTCTTTTGTTTTACCTGTAACTAATGTCATCACTCGACCACATGAACAACATGGTGGATACGTATAGTTTGCCATCAATGTTATTCATTATACACAAAGACAATAAATAAATAAGTATAGAATTTTGGAAATATACTTAAAAACAGTATAATCTTTATTCCAACATTGTTTAACAGTATTTATAATTACAATACAAAATAAAAAAAATAGAATATGAAAATGTATCAATGATTGCCAGTAACCATGACCTTGGTAGCGTTTAACCATGTAACTTTTATTAAGCCATTGTGAAAAAAAAAAAAAAAAGGAATTTTCCATTGTGTAGTAGATAATATTGATACATGGAGAATCTTCTAACATTGGCTCAAGTATACATGATCTTAGATGAAGCACTAGAAATTGCTCAAAAGTTGTGGATTACAGAAAACCATTATGCAGCTCTCCTGCAGGTTGGTGTTGTGCAGCCTAACACCTTAATTAAATAAAGCTATGTAAAGGTGGTACAAGAAGTTGTGGATTGCAGAGAATCATGGCTACTATTCTTGCTTGATACAGATTTGTAAAGTAGATTTCCATTTATAGAGAAAAAAAAAAATATGATGTGCGTTTAATAAACACCTGAATCTTGAAAACCATAACCAATCAAGCAACAAGCAACAACATTGAAAATGCATTTCGCAAACTACTAACTATAAAGAAATTTATTTAAAGTTGCGGAACTTGCAATACCCCAACATTTGCCACAAAACTCTTATATGTAATATAAAAAAGAACGATAATTTTTTCACTACATCATTTCCTTAAATTTGTTTTATCTACAAAATTGGAACATAAATTTTACTCCACTTGTTGAACTCAAAGACTTATTAGCATTTTCATTGGAAGATGACTAGTCCTATGACACCCCACACATCTTCCTCCAAGTTATTTGTGTTGTTGTAAGGAAAATCATAAGTTGCATCTCGATCAATATCATTTGTATCAGACGGAAAATATTTGTAGAGGCAAAAGAAATCAATAATTTACAACCAAAAAAAAGAATCAATATTTTCACAACCTTGGCTCTAGTATAAAAAGAAATTGTTTTTTGATGAGCAATCATAGCTAATGTGGTGGAAACAATAACCAAAGATATAATAGGTCTCGAATTCTCCTTGCACGTACAAATGTAACACATCAACATCTCTCTCCCACAAATATAGCAAAACTTGGTCCCACACCAACATGCACACCATTCCACAACCCAAAAAAAAAATTTATATTTAATCTACAACCTAAAGTGTTGTTATTATTAATTACAATACGAAGCAAGACTAGGAGCTCAGAGCCCAGAACCTGAAAATTGCATTACAACATGTCAATGAATTGTGTCATACATCTAATGTTAAAAATGCTCTTGTATCTCTTATGTAGACCAAAATCCTGAAAAAATCAAATCCTAACCCTTTCTTCCACAATCATGCCATTATTCTCTTGCTAGTTTTAAAAATGTGATTCCAAATTCCAATAAACTACAAAAAGGTAAAAAATTCACACAACAAAACATATAATGAGATAAAATAAAATAAAAACCATTCATTCTACCACAAAATCATATGGTTGGTGTGGCCCCATGTTTGTCATCTACTTGAAAATAAACAATAGGTTAGATCATTTATAAGGTCTTTAGTATTGGAATATTTTCTGGAATTTTGGTTTAAAATAGGACAAAAGTGATACCCAATCGAGCATGACAGATGCATTAAGAGCTCAAAAAAAAAAAAAAAAAACACCACACAATAATGTGGATGGACACTCCTGCGTTTATCTAAATTTTAAAGATTTCACTTCTGGTGCATGCTATGTGGTATGTGTAGGAGGGAAAAACTGTGGCATTCCCAAACGCATTAGTTAGGATGAGAGCGGATCCTCTGTAGCCCATTTTTCCTGGAGCTCTTGTTCTACTCCACAAAACATCAAATTGAGAAAAAGTAACAACTCAAATCCTTTTGTACTCATGATTTAGATGACATTTTTTTTTATTAGAAAAATAAAACTTCTTTCCCTCAAATCTTGGATGAAACTGTCTTAAGTGATGTGGCACACCCTCAATGGTTGACGATGTAAATACAACATCATGCAACTGTTTGTTCAAACTTTATGCATGTCTTCGTAACATATATCCTGATTATACTTATCTCAGGGGTAAGTCCCAACCAATCGATTTTATGTTTAGATGGTTAAGATCGTGCTTTATTTCTTAAGTCAATGGAGAGAGAAAGAGATAGAATTCATGTCCTGAATGGTCATCACTCATAAAAGCTCAACATCTGAACTCCAGAATTATTATTTTTTTCCCACAACGGTGCTCTCAAACCAACATGACCAAAGGAGGCAAAGTTGACTACTTGCAACATGGGAACCCTTTATTTGAGTCATGCTGGAGTGACATTAAAATTGACATCGTTTCACACATTGCGGATGTGGAGGTGCGCAAAGAAACAATATTTATTTCAGTGTCACGCCAGCATTTTCCTTATTTTATTTAAGATAACTAGCACCTACGATGAATCAGAAACTGATAAAACTTTTCTCCTTCAAGCTTTCAACTGTTTCCTTGAGGCTCACCACCAGAGGAATGAAATCAATGCCCAAGCCTTTTGCTTTCTCAATGGAAACCTGATATGTTGGAACAAAGGGTTTGTCATCTGCACACCTGTCATGAACCAAAAATACAGTTGTTAAATGCATTTTCTAAGACTTGGTCAATCATCAATGGGTTCGTTTCAGTTCAGACATCTTAATTTAATGGATTGGGTTCATATCTCATAAAATTGCAAAGGTGACGTACAAAGTAGCCCTCATTATTAGTGAGGGAAGTAATTGAGATATGAAATCAAGACTATGAAAGAGAATGAGTTCACATATAGAAAATGATACAATTTCTCAGAATGTCAAGCATAACATTGGAATTTCCACTAGAAGACTACCATATTTATATTTATTACTATAACAAGCTGAATATTGATGTAAATTTGGATATAAGATTTCCAAGTAATTTAAGGGTTAGCTTTAATGTAATGTAATGTAATTATCCCATAACATTGCAGATGTGCAAAATAGCCTAAGATTGAGGAGAACCATCATGAATATCCTCTTGCTTTCTCTTTTCTTCTCCCTTTCATTCTTCTTCATTCCTAGCCTAAACTATAAAAAAGGTGAAGCAATTTTGAAAGCAACAGAAAGAAAACATGCTCACACATATGTTAGGAACTACCATTTTTTGAAGTACACACATTTCTGGAATATGACATTATAATGGGAAGTTCTATTTGCAATGACATTATTTATGGGATTAATTGGTAGGCGAATCTAGATATACTTCAAATGCACTCCAAATACTGTCTTGGTTTTACTTGTTATTCTAAAGCCCTTGGACTGCAAAATATTTCTCTAGAGTTGTTTATAGGGTCCAATGAAAGTAAATTCATTGAGACTATAGCCGCCAATAAAATCATCGCAATGCATTTCATGTCCTTGATCCTATAAAAGGAATCCTTGAGAATAGTCGCTACACACACACACACACACACAAACCACGTTTGCTACAATGTGCACCCATAAACACAAACTATTAAATAACATTCCATGGATTATGAATCCTACATTTTCCATGATTGATTTTTCCCAAAGATCGGAAAGATGGATTTCCAAGATTGATTTTGCCCAAATATTGGATAGAGGCCATGCAAGTGTGTCATATTGTTCTAGCCAGAGTGTGAAGTGTAGATCAAACATAATTACTTCTTCTTTTGGCATATTAATTTATTTATATATATATATATATATTTAAAGAAATCCTTGCAAATGCTTTGAACTTACTTTTCGGGATGCTGAAGAGCAGGGTAAAGCTGATACAAAATCTTCCCCAGCTCTGAATAATGAGCAACACTCTCTACTAAACAATATCTTCCACTGGCTGAAGGAATCTCAAATGCCAGAATGTGTGCATTGGCAACATCTTTAACATTAACCCATCCAAAAGTTATATTGGGAAATGTATGTGCTCCTGCCACAGATAAAATCTCAGACACATCATATGAATGACACATATCAGAAAATAAAGTTTTCTGTATAATTGACCTTATCTTCTTTCTTTTTGACGAACACAAACACAAATTTGTCAGGAAAAATGTATATGATGAAACAGTCTGGTAAATATTATTTTAGGTGTTAATCTCGTAAAGTTCAACAGAAGGCCTCATACCACTTATACCTTAACTTCTAGTTCTCAAAATCAGTTATACAGAATGGGGAAAAAAAAAGATCTTATAAGGAGTGTAATGCTCACATGTGATGCTGGAAACAGAATTGTGTTACAAATTCTTTTTTCTTTTCCAGATCCCATATAGTTGGGTTAAGGCGCTAACAATGGCAAGAATGCAAATGAAGCTGATGTTGGCAAGTAATGAAAATTTTGCAAACGAGTAAATATAAAACTGATTAGAGGACGTAATTTATGTTAGTTGAGTATATGTAGATCATCGGTGCTTGAAAGATGTACCCTTTCACTTTGGTTCATATTGATAAGCACTCTTAACTTTATTAAGTTTCATAAAAAGTTGCGATTCAAAACAAAGATAAGAGAGAGTAACCCCTATTCCTATTCATGGAACACATTTTCGGAAACATATTTTTTCTTGAAACTCATACTTTTTGTGGGAGCAGTTAGCTAGAGCTCATTTAGTCAGTAAGATGAAAAATAAGATGATATTCAGGTAGGAGGAAAAGCCATATACATTAACCTTAATAACACATCAAACATACCATTTATTAGGTTGAGAATAGCCTCCGCACTTGTATTAAGCGTAGGCTGTAAAAGAGGACCAATCACCATTGCTGGATTTATAGTAACCATATCGATGTTGTTCTCTTTTGCAAATTTCCAAGCAGCGTCCTCGGCTAAGGTCTTTGAAAGTACATACCAAAGCTGATAGAAACCAAAGAATTTGTCAATAGCTTATAGAAAAAGTTACTGCTATGTATGCATATTGTTAGAATAGAAACATATTGATAACCAAACAAAAATCAATATAAAAGAAATTATTGCATTGCAGGCTTTTAATCCTCTAATAATAAAATGGGCACATGAACCACACCTTTGCTTTCTCACAAAACTCTGGATCAGAAAACCAAGTTTCATCAGTTACCACTTCTGGAGTTAGAGGTTTCCCATTGACTACAACTGCTGCCATAGAGGACGTAACAACCACTCTTTTAACAGATGGAGTTTTTGAGCAGGAACCAAGAACATTAAGAGTTCCTTTCACAGCAGGTTCAATTAGTTCAGCCTGAAATATGGAGTGGAGATTTATAACAGACAAGGATGCTTTACATGTAGTTAACTTGTTAACAGGAAAGAAATAAGTGTGCATATGATAAAATAAGAGTGACATTCTGGCAATAGAACACAAAGGAGAAAACTACTTTTAAGATTTTGTCCGCTAAATTCCGTGTCTGTCCAATGTTCATGACATCCTGGGTACTACGTTATTTTGTAGAACAATATTTGCAGCAATAAAAGTACGAAATGGAAGATAATAGGATTTACTTCAATATTTAATATTGTGAAATGTAATTGAAGTGAACATATGATAAGCGTGCAGCTTTGTCAACTATATGTGCCTCGGGTAATAAGCAAAAGATCGCAGTGATAATACTACATATGGATTGATTTAGGTTTTAATTACATTCTGGGTTTGTTACTGTCTTCCCTATTTAGCCATGGTCAATCATGTAAAGGGAGAAAATCAGAAGTGGGAAAATTACAAAACACTAGTAAAACCTAAGAAAATACATTGATGTCTACTTTACAAATGGAAACTCAGCCTCAAAAGCAAACAAATTAATATGAACTTTCCAATACTGAAGGTTTTGGTTAAGATAGTCCACAAATATTCCACCAAAAATAATTTTCATCAAGCATGGGATACCCTAGAGAAATACTTCCACTTTAGCGTGGCCAGAGACCTCCTTCATGAGGCACTAGAATAATTCTCCATTTTCTAGTGCTTCTGATGCAGCAAGCATGCACAAGTGACACAAAGTTCATGTTATTCTGTTTTGCAATGCAAATTCCTAGATTTTCAAAGTCCATCAACTTATAGTCAATTACTTGCAAAACCCTAAATTTGATGCAACATAAATCTGCATTGTTGAAGTACCAGCCCTCTTTGGATTGCAAACAAACGGTTCGCAAGGAAATTTTGGAGCTGCGCACTTACAATTTCATGAAAATTTGGCATGCACGACTTGGAAAAATGGGTGTTCAGGATGTTATAATCAAATCACCGCAAGGATATGCGCATTCAAATTATGGGAACTTGGATCACGCATGGAGTGACAATGAGAAAATCTGTTTGCAATGGTACGTTCAATGTTACACGGTAAGAACAAGGAAACTAATATGAAGTTAACTCAAGCAAGGAAAATGATATAAAGTTAACCCATTTATGTTGATTTGGTCAACCAAAATATTGTTTGTGTGTGTGTGTGTGTGTGTGAGAGAGAGAGAGAGAGAGATGGGACGGAATCAAATGGCATGACAACATGAGAGGGGTACAAAAGTCCAGAAGCCACTGGGGAATTACTGGAGGGCTTACACTGTAGGCGCTGATGATATGGACCAAGGTGACTCTGTGACGAAGCACGACCAAGTTCAAGTAAAGAGCGAAGATGTGATAGGTTCTGTCAATTTGGGGAAGATGAGGCTTTTTCCTATTGATTTTTTTTTTTTTTTTTTGATTCAATGGAAAGATGGGGAATTTAAATTACCCGATTTGTGCAAAAGTGGATTTATGCACAAACTCAATTACTTCCCGGGGAGAGGGGGGGCAAAGAGGGCAGGCATTCAGACCTAGGTGCATAATGGAATATGAGTGCATAAGGCCATCCCAAGCAAGGTCTAAATAGCAGAGAAACCAGAACAATGCTTTATTAACAGGTATCCAACCAAGAAAATGAAATGACAAAAACACTTCAAATCTGAAACTTAAATAACATGAGGGAGCGGAGAGGAAGAGAAGTCTCCGAAAGATTAACTTCTTAAAATAAGCATTCCACTATTTAATTTGCACAGCAACCAATCGGCTACCAGTGATGTCGACAAATTTAGTGTCTGTGATCATCAGTAACTTCAGCTCCTACGGAACGAGATCTCCGTAAGCCTGTAAAAATGCTCCATTTTAATTGCCCGAGATCCTGGGGATGCTGGTAAGTGTACTCACTAAATCTAGAGTTGACATTTTCAAAACACTAGCGATGGTTTTAGCATCCTTAACCACAAATTGATTATTAAGTTAAATAGCATAGTCTTAAGAACTAAAACAATGCCAGCCTATTAACTCCTGTTGAGCAGTTAGTTCAATAGACACCAATCCCATGCATGTAGGAGACTGCAGGAAATCACAATCAAGAAAAGAAGCATTTGTCCATGTAAAACAATCCCATAAAAGAAAGAACCAACAGATACCAAGATACATGTGCAACACGATAATCACAAAATGGAATGACAAGAAGTCCTTCAAATATGGGAGGCATCAAATCTTGATGACCAGTCAAAGTACATGAACTTTCACAACAAACATCTATAATAATTGCAGCAAAAGTGACAGAGAATGGACCTGCGGATCTGTTGGTGTATTAAAAAATGGAGATGCTGTATGAAAAACACCTTCACATCCATCAACTACAGAATCAAAGGATCCTTCTTCCAATAAGTTTGCTTTAAACAGTTTAAGTCTTTCATTGGCTCCAGGAAGAACACGCAAGTGCTCAGTCTTCTTTGGATCATCTGCAACATCACATGAACTAAAGTCAATAGCATCCCTAGTCTGTAAAAGTCATGGCAGAAACTCTATGTGAAATAATGCAAGGTGTATTTAGGGTTGGATATCCAAACCCATTTTTGATGTTCACAGATTTGTACACGGGTCTCTAATGATCCAACCCCATAGTGAGTCATGTTCCACATAATGATAATTGTCGGGGAAAAAAAAATCCAGTCCAGTATAATGTTATTAATCATATAAAAAAGTTCTCCTAATGGTTTAAATGTCCAGACTTTTCAACTTCAAAACAACTTTCCATGAGGATTAAACATGTAAAAATGGATTTCATTGTTGAGAAGATGATCTTGATCAATCAATTGGTGTGAAATCAGGTTAATATTCCATCAAGTGCCTGGAAAAATAGTTTGTGTGTAATCACTGTAAAGGTATTGGAAAACTATACAATTTACAAAATGCTAGAAGACGACCGCAATTCAAAGACTTCAACATCCAGATTAGCAATGATGAAAGAAATTTGTGATTCTTAATTGAAATTCTGAAATGGGTACCCTCTTTTCTCAGAACCTAAATCCAAATTGAACTAGGTAACTTACGTAGAATGGTGAAGAAGCTGCATCAGGGTTCAATAATTTTTTTAACCATTACCACTAATTTCCATCCTTAATGTCACAAACTTTACATCAAATTGCAGGTGCTAGCTTACTTGGTAAAGTCTTTGTGTAACAACCCGGAAATTCAACTCATATTTCAAGGAAAAATTGGAAGTTATGATTCTACAAATTTTATTGTGGATTAAAAGTATGGATTTATATTTACAAACTTTTGAGGAAAACCAACGTCACCATTAGATTCAAGAAGGATGAAAAACATAACTTAGTTTGTAAACACGCCTTAATCAGAGGCCGAACGAAATACTTTCCAAATCCTTGAATTCCATGTCAAAGTTGGACCCAAAAGGGGGATATTTCTATGGACTAAGAATTTTGGAAACTCAATTACACAATTAGATCCACAACGAAAAATTACCCAAAAAGACTATAAGTTCATTTAAAACAGAATTTAGGACATAGACTTTTTAATTAAACTAAAACAAACCGTTTAATGACCTTTACGTCCCTAAGACTATATATATACCAAACTTAAGAGAAAATTTACAAAATTTTCTAGTTCTCACATTCTTCACTTCTAAAATAAAACCCTAGAGAAAGCCTAGCCTCCCTCAATCTTCCACCTAGGTTATCATCTACAACTTCCGTTGGACTTTAGCGTAGAAGAGAAAATCGTTCAATTTGTCGCAAGCTTCGAAGGGAATCAAAGAAATTGCGTTTTCGATCACATCCGAGAGGAAACTTTCAACCCAACTCAACCTCCCGCATTTCTTGTGGATTGGCATAGATCTGAGGTAGGGAGCTTTTAAATCTTCCTAATAGTCGTAGATTTCGATGCATCTTAATTTTCGATCCAAAAACCTAATATTTTGTTAGAAATTAAGAAAAATTGATATTTTTACAAAATCCATATTTTGAATATGCTATTAGATGTTTTAGGGATGAATCTATGATTTAAAAATGATTTTTGAGGTTTGGTTGAAGAAAAATTGAATTCGGAGTCAAGAAAATGTGTTTTTGGAAAAACTACCTGAGTCGTAGGTGGGTTTTGTAGTTGCTGCCGATAGATCCCATTGGTGCCACCGACAGACCCATCAATGCCACCAACAGAAGTATTTTTTACCACAAATTATTATTTTTTTTTATACCAATTTTGGTCATTTCTTCAAAATAGTTTTAAAAGATGATTATCGACATTTAAACTTCCTTAAAACTTCAACTTCAACTCGTTCAAAGCTTATAGAGGATTTTGATCAAAATCTTGAAAGTTTGAAAACAAAGTGGTTTGAATCATTAAAAAGTACAAGGGATGGCATGGTAGGTGCGATGTCCTATGAAAGAAAGTATGGACTCTCGTTGTGTGTGTTGGCGAGTGGGTATCCAGGGTTAACTTTATTTTTTTGTTATGGCGAGGCAATGTTGCATGTTTATTTAAATTCTGTTATTGAGAGGCGATAAGTATTGTTGTTTATTTTACGTGTTGGATCGTTGCATGGTAGAAAACTGGATATCCATTCCACACACTTGTGTACTTTGTTTTCCATTTTGTTTTCAAAACAAAAAGTACTATATGTAACTATTTTGGGATCTGTTAAAGAGTTTGTGAATGCTTGAACAGATAGTCTATCATATCATATTCGGAGTGACATATTATCCTAGGACGAACAGTTGAAATGGCAAATCCCTATATAGTATGGGATGCATAGGGGAGTAGCATCATTGAGATCCTAGAGATTCCTCTCTATCTTTACCGGTGAACTACGTGATGTAACGATAACTTCTAGAAATGTAGAGAAGTCTTAAAGAACCATTTGTTCGCCTGATATGCATATATGAAGATGGATAGTCAATGAATCATTAACAGTTTAGAGTAGTCAAACGTATTGATATTTCGTGAAAGGACCTTGCCTTATAGTCACAATCAACAGCTAATCTGAGTTGAATAAATGATCACCAAGATGTGGTAAGTGCTACAACCGACCACAAAATCAGGAACTAACAATGGGGTTCCACATCGATGAAGTCTGGAATTCAGATCCTACCTAAGAGGTATCCAGTCATTATTCCCACGCTCTTATCAACTACACTACCATTGTCTGTATTTAGTACCATTAGCAATGTTACGTGGATTTTCAATTGGAGTATTTACAATTTAATAAAATGATCTATTTATATTTCCAGTCTTGTTTACATTATGTTACAAAGTGTTTCATAAATTTTTGAAGGATGATATTACATTTTGATAGTGGAACTAGTAAATTGATAACTTTTGCAAATGATTATTGGTATTCGGTTATTCTTTATTTCGAGAGTTATGTTTTGGCAAAACCTGCAGTTAATTTATATTTCTAGTATGATTACGCATTTTGCTATTATTTTACACTGAAAAACTTACATATGCTTTAAATGCTTTAGAATGATGTTACCCTCATATTTACAAGACTGTAAGTTTGAAGATAGTTGTTTACTTGCTGGGTAACTCCCCTGTTACTCACGCTATCTTTCATCATTTCAGATATGTCAGGCTATTGAGGAGTCAATCTGTGAAGAGCTAATTTCGAAGATTGAGGTTCTTTATACTGATGAGTTGCAGCCTATGAGGATGTTTTTAGGGTTAAGTTATTTATATTTTTTTGTTGAGGTTGTGTATTTGGAGTATTGTAAGTGGATCATAGGTTATAATTGAGGTTCAGTTTTCACACTTTAATCTTATTTGGTTATAAATTATTCTTTTTCCACTGCATTATTATTATTTTATCACTTTGTTACCTATTTATACAATTATCATTTTTGGGTAGTGTTTTTAATGCCTTAGATTCTAGCATAGAATCATGAGGATTCGTGTTAAAATTTGGGGCCGCTACACTTTGGGTGATGATACCATAAACCTGGGTTCAAATCTCGCTAGCACCAAGTTACTGAACTCATTAAATACAGCCTTACCGACCCACCCTCCCCCCCCCCCCCCCCCCCCCCTCCCACCCACCCAACAAAACAAAACAAAAAAAAAAATAAGGTTTAATACGTAAACTGAAATGTCTATGCCATTGTTCCTACTTTGGATCAAATTTTGTGCTAAGCAATCGATGTTAGACCATGAGAACAGAATCAAAACTGCTAAATGTAATCAATTTTTTAGAATAAACTTTTTTGAACCATGATCAGTAATTTCAATCCTTATTGTTACAAACTTTACATCAAATTTTGTGCTAACCAATCGATGTTAGACCATACAAACAGAATCAATACTGCTAAATTTAAACAATTTTTTAGAATAAACTTTTTTGAAGCATGATCAGTAATTTCAATCCTTATTGTTACAAACTTCACATCAAATTTAGGTTAATTACATAAAAAAATCCTGAAACAGATATGCCTTTGATCCAACTTTGGATCAAAATTTTCACTAATTAATCAATGTTAAACGAGAAGAAGAAGAAAGGAGTAGAACTACTGATCATGGTTAATAACATAAAATGTAAGTTTAATACATAAAATCCTGAAATGGATATGCCTATGTTCCAGCTTTCGATCAAAATTTAGGTTAATTACATTAAAAAAAAATCATGAAACAGATATATGCCATTGATCCAACTTTGGATCAAAAATTTCACTAATTAATCAATGTTAAACGAGAAGAAGAAGAAAGAAGTAGAACTACCGATCATGGTTAACAACATAAAATTTAGGTTTAATACGTAAAATCCTGAAATGGATATGCCTCTGTTCCAGCTTTCGATCAAAATTTAGGTTAATTACATTTTTAAAAAAATCATGAAACAGATATATGCCTTTGATCCAACTTTGGATCAAAATTTTCACTAATTAATCAATGTTAAATGAGAAGAAGAAGAAAGGAGTAGAAATACTTATCATGATTAATAACATAAAATTTAGGTTTAATACGTAAAATCCCGAAATGGATATGCCTCTATTCCAGCTTTCGATCAAAATTTGCGCAAATTAATTGATATTAAAGACTAAGGCGGTGTTTGTTTGCGTTATTTTTCAGCGCAAATTAATTGATATTAAAGACTAAGGCGGTGTTTGTTTGCGTTATTTTTCAGCGCTTATTTTTGAAAAAAATTAAATTCAGCACTTTTGTCAAAACAACGCGTTTGTTTATTCTATATTTTCAGCGCTTATTGCTGAAAATAAGTGAAAAAAATTCAGCACTATTTTGATGCTGAAAAAAAGTGCTGAAGCGGTAAACACTTCATTTTTTTCAACACGGACAAGTATGCCCTTTGTTTTTTTGAGCATGGACAAGTATGTCCTTATTCTTAAAAGGATATTACCTCTTATATCCCATAGATAAATATATAAACACCCCACAAATTAATAAACCCACACCATAGCTAAATTATTTTGTCTTATATAGGTTAAAAGTTTTGAAATGAGTTGATTTTTGGTGAGGATGATCTCTATAATGAGGAGATCATCTTCACAAAAAATCAACACATTTTGAAACTTCTAACCCTATCAAAACAAGTTCAAGAATCGTAAATTGTCCCTTTTTTTTTTTTTTGAAAACTATTTTTGGGAGTTAGAAGTTTCAAAATAGACTGATTTTTGGTGAGGATGATCTCTAGACCATATAGACCATCCTCACTAAAAATTTGCTCATTCCAAAAACTTTAATCCATATAAAACAAAACAAAAAATGGCTATAGTGTGGGTTGCCTTTATTAATTCATAGGGTGCTTTTATAATTACACATCCTTGATTTCCATCGAAAATTATTCATCCAAAATTAAGTTCTTTTAAAGTTGATTTCAAATTTTGGTAACTTGTTTGACATTATTATTTTTAATTTGAAATTTGTGGGCTTTTATAAATAGAATTATTATTTATAAATTGAAGATTTGAGTATTATTTATTATTTAAAAATAAATTGTATTTTAATTTTATAAGAAATAATATATTTTATTGTGTTTGATAATAAATAAGCATTTGAAACATGCAAACAATGTATAATATGATTGTAAGGGTAACAAAGACAATTTACCAGTTTCAGCAATGTGTAACAAACATGATTCAGCATCTAAACAAACAATTTTTTCAACGCTTAAATTCAGCACTTATAAGTTTCAGCGCTTAATGCTATTCAGCACTTATTTTTTATAGTTTAACAAACAGCACCTTAAATAACAGAATCAAAACTGAAACCCAAACCAACATTGAGATCGAAATCAAATGGGAAGAAGTAGAAGAAATACTTACTTGGACTGCGAACAGAAGCTTTGACAGTGTATCCTCGATCAAGGAGAAGCTTCACCAGCCATGAAGCGATGTAACCAGAAGCCCCAGTAACGCAAACCACCTTCCCTGCACCGATGCTCATCTCTCTCTCTCTCTCTCTCCTCTTTGAAATTTGGCTTCTGGAGATCTAATGTGGAAGACTTGCTCTCTCTATATAGGATTAGGATCCGTATACACGTAAAGCTACTCACAGAGATCATCATTACAAAAAATCAGCTCGTTCCGAACCTTTTCAATCATATAAGACAAAAACCTTTATGAGTAGCTTCATATGTCTACAGAACCCCTGTATATATATAGACTTCTTAAAGGGACTGAATCACCGTACTAATAGTTATCTTTCAAAAAAAGGAAAATTAATCATTGTAGTAGGAAGGATGGAAATGGTTTTAAAACCATAATGAACCGGTGGTCCACCAGGTTCAACCGGATTTTATTAAAAATGGGAAAATTAATTGAAGGACCCTGGAGAAGGGACTTTTTTATAAATGGACCCTAAGTTTTGTGCGGTCTCTTAACAATCCAATTTGTCAACTTTTCCTTTCTAAATGGTCCCTAAACCTCAAACATGCCATTTTCAATGTGTGAAATCCCGAAACTACCCTTACCTTCTTTGATGATGATATGAAGTCTTAGAAGCCTTTTAATAGACAAATCTTTCTCTTATTCCCTCGATTTCTTTTTCCTAATTTTTTATACAACAAAAACGACACAAGAGGTGAGTTTTAACACCCTTTTACTAGTTTTCTATGAATATATTATATTTAGGATTTCATTTCATGAAATTTCAAGTAAATGGATGTTTATAAAGGGTTTATGATTCATCCATTGTGTTCTATCTGTCATTTTGATGAAAATAGTGTGTTAGATGCAAAAATTGAATTGTAACATCGAGCTCAACTTTTTATTAGAGAAACTGTTGAGTTCGACAATTTTGATAATGGTATAAGCAATGTCGAGTTTGATAATTATAATGAAAATCGCCGAACTCAACAATACTTATATTACAAAAATGTCGAGCTCGATGGTATGTGAATTCGACGATATTTTAAATTTTAAAAATTGTCGAGTTTGATGTTTTTTTCAATTATAATTTATTGTCGAACTTGACTATGTTTTAAATTTAACTTTTTGCTGGATGTATTTATCTTCAATAATTATTATTATTTTTTTATGCAACAAAACCATTACCATCGTGTCTGAAGATAGTTTAGATGTTATTTTGAGATATAGTGGTAATATAAGAGTCTGATTTAATAAATGTAGAGTTTTTTATAAAAAAAATATTGATTAAATTCATTAACTGTACGGCATACGTACATCCATGGATATAATATGTAGGTTTGTCAAGTTGTTCACGAGCTCAACATATTTTGACAAGATGGTGTCATTGCCAATTGAAAGCAAGAAAATGCCAATGATGTAAAGAAAATCCAACTTCAAGAAATCATCACTATTCATTTAAGGAGTTTTCAATGTTACAATGACATCCTTCGTAAGGATCTTTCAAGATGTAGGAAAATATTTCTCCATTATGATTTGTTTACCCTTCTCTAATGCTATGTTTAGATTGAGAGAAATGGTGAGAAGAGAAGAGAAAATAAATGAGTTTTTCTCCATTTCTCTTGTGTGGATTGTTAAGTGGGGAGAGAAGAGAAAAGAATTGGAGAAAAGATAAGAGAAAAAATGTTAATTTTCTTTATCTCCAAAAGTGGAGAGAAGATGAGAGAAATGGAAAGAAGCCCTTATAAAATATTTTACAGTTCCAACTCTGCCCCTAGACCTGTTTTATGATATTTAAAATTTCAAAGTTGTCCCAAGTTCTCTCTTGTCGATCCAAACATGGTAGAGAGAAATTGAGTTTCTCTTCTCTTCTCTTAATAAGTTTCTCTTCTCTCCACTTCTCTCAATTCAAACATAGTCTAATGGTTGGACTACAACTTTCTTATTTTCCACACATTTAAGTCTTAAGAAAATGTTAAAATTGATTTATGTTTTTTCATTAAAACTATGACAATAGTTTGCTATTATGTAATCTTAATCCCCTTCTAATCATACAAATTCTCGAAGCATGTACCTTTGAAAACTTCGGTCTATGCTTTTGATAAACAATCAAAAAAATTGATAAGATTGCCAATACTTGATTTGAGTGTTCATTTCTCATACAATGGTAATAAAAATAAATAAACAACGAGAAAATAACATATGTGATGTTTAAGTTGACAAGCAAATAAGCAATAAGCAATAAATAATGATACATACCATATTTGATACTCATATATATATAAATGTTGTATTTCACGAAATAACTGCACTACTATATAGTTAGCAACTATGTGTACGGCAAAAAAATGTTGCAGGATTAATTTGAGTAAGATTTGGAATATACATGTAGTAGTTCGTTTAAATTTTGGTCAAAAATTCGAAGAATAACAAAAATGTGATACGAGAATGGTTCAGGTATAATTCAACTTCAATATTCTAAAAAAACTTTCAAAATTCGTATGTATACATATTAGTTAGAAAACTCACCTATCTTTTTAAGATTTATTGTTTTCATATTTTATTTTTCAAAATCACCATCAGTACCCTTCATCTTTGAACTCTTCCTTGTTAAATTAAGAATATATGATATTTTTATGCATGTATATCAAACACTTAAGCCTTATTACAAATCAATAACACTTGAATACCTTTACTGATATTCCATTTTAATATTTATTATAAAATAGCATATATAGAAGAAAAAAAAATTAAAAGTAAGAACAAATTTTTTTTTTTCTTATGATTTATCATACTATTAATTCAAAGCTTCATAATGCAAGCACATACTATTTGAATAAATTGAGTTACCAAGACTCATGTTCAAAAAAACCAGAGAACAAAGAGAAGATATATAAAATGAGTGAAAAAACTAACTGTTGATTGATAATCATGAGATTCGATAACAAACAATGATTAGTGCGATAACAATCAATGATTAATGATTTAACCTTTAAGTGTGAAGAGAGAATAATGAAAATATTATCATGCGAAATTGAGATAAAAAATTTTATTATAAAAAAACAAGTTAATTTGTTTTTAAATCTTTTTGCAAAAAGTATTTTTTATTTGTTTAATTCGGGAAAAGAATAAATTGTGAATGATTCAAAAAGATTAAAAAAGTCGAGAATTCTTAATAGGAATTCAATTGAACAAAAGTTTTAATCGTTTTGTATATCATTCGGTTATAATTCTCGAATTATTCGAAGAATTGCTAACTATGTTATACACAAGAATCAAGATTTAAAATAAAAATAAAAACCCGTCGAGTTCAATAAATTATCGTTGGATTCAATAATAAAAAATATTTTTTTTATAGAGTTCAATAATATTAGTTTTGAATTCAACAGTAATGCCAAAATAGTACATTTTGTAAAGATTGTTTACGGTATCATTATCGTCGAGTTCACATTATTAATTACTACCGAGTTCAGTGGTAATTTAATTATCGTCAATGTTGATAAAAATAAATAAGCAACAAGAAAATAACATATGTGGTATTTGAATTGACAAACAAATAAGCAATAAGTAATGATACATACCATATTTGATACTTAGATTAATAAAAAAATGTTGTATTCCACGAGATAACTACATCATTATACACAAGACTCAAGATTTAAAAAAGAAATCGTCAAGTACAATAAATTATCATCGGCTTCGAGAAAAAAAAGTAATTGGTGTTGAGTTCAATAATATTCATTTTGAACTTGACGGTAATGCCAAAATGGTACATTTTGTAAAAGTTGTTCATAGTATCGTTACTATCGAGTTCACATTATTAATTACTACTAAGTTCAACAGTAATTAATTACCATCAAACTCACATTATTAAATACTATTGGGTTCAATGGTAATTAAATTAATATCGATTTCACATTATTAATTATTATCAACTTCGATGGTAATTAAATGACTATTGAGTTCATTTTACTAATTTGAACTCGACATTATAAAAATCCAATCTTTCATCTTCTCCAGCTAGAAATCACAGTAAAAAAACAAAATGAACTTGTATTTTTAGTTTTAAACCAAGTGAACCATAAATATTGAATTTTTTTGGAAAAATAATTTAAAATTATCAAGCTTATTAGTTGCACTTGTCTGATGAAAATGGAAGCTCTTAAACAACGATTAAATGCCAAAATTGGGTGTCCTCTTTCGTAATAATGGTGGTGAGTTCGAGAGTTACGATAATTTGAGGAATTCAATTAACAAAAATGGAGGGAGGGGAATGAGGTTCAGGGACCATTTAGAAATAAAAACTTTATTAAATGGACTATTAAGAGATCACTCAAAACTTAGCTATTTAGAAAAATGTCCCTTCGTCAGGGTCCTTTAAATAATTTTTTCTATAAAAAAATCGGTTTAATCGTGAACCACAGGTTTTTTGTGAATATTATTTTTTTAATATGTATATTCTAAATTTTTAATAAAATGTGATTCAGTCCAAATTGAACAGGGTTCGACCAATTTGACAAATTTTCGGTCCAATTAATGATCCGATTTTTAAAATGCTTCTTGGAAGTGTCAGTTTTAGTGTACGACTCACCTGACGTCAGAATTTTGCTCAAGTTTACAGAAATTTGACATCCACTAATCACATGTACGCACGTGCACTAAGTGGCATTTCTAATTTAAAAAAGTAACTTTATTAGGTACAAAACCACCCTTGAATGCTTGCCATGGCTGGCAAGCCTGTCTGTCCTCATAATTTTGGTGAGAGTGATTAGGCCTGTTAATGGATAGTCGAAATCCGAATCCGAATTCGAATTCAAATTCGAAAAATCGGATACTATCCGAAATTTTCGGATATCAGATTTGAATTTGGATGTATTTTTAAGATTCAAATAGATTTCGGATACAAATTCAGATATCGCTACATCCGATTCGTTAATATTCGATCCGAATGCTTGTCTCTTCCTTTATATAATATATATATATATATATAGGGTCCCGTTCGCCACCCTTAGTTTTACCACACACTTTAACAAACGCGTTTTGTCTTACATGGGTTAGAAGTTTCGGAATGAGCTGATTTTTGGTGAGGATGATCTCTATGGTGAGGAGATCATCCTCACCAAAAATCAGCTCATTCCAAAACTTCTAACCCCATCAAAATTGATTTACAAAAAATGGACGGTCCACAATTTTTCAACGTGTAAACATGGGGCTAAACATTTCGGAATGGGCTGATTTTTGGGGAGGATGATCTTCTAATCATAGAGATCATCCTCACAAAAAATCAGCCCATTCCAAAACTTCTAACCCATGTAGGACAAAAAACGTTTGTTAAAGTGTGTGGTAAAACTTAGGGTGCTGAACATTTCCCATATATATATATATAAAGACAATCCCTCTCTCTCTTTATCTCTCTCTTTATAATAAAGACAACTCACTTACACTCTCTCTCTCTCTTAAATAAAGACAAGCTATTAATTAAGACAAGACACGTATGTTTTACTTTATATATATAATATATATATATATATATATATAAAAGACAATCCCTACTCTCTCTCTCTCTCTTAAATAAAACAAGTTATTAATTAAAACAAGACACGTCTGTTTTACTTTATTTTTTTATATATAATATATATATATATATATATATATATAAAAGACAATCCCTCTTTCTCTTTTTCTCTTTATAATAAAGACAACTCATTTATACTCTTTCTCTTAAATAAAGACAAAGACATATCCCCCCCTCCCACCTTCCCTCTCTCTAATAAAAACGAGACACCTTTTTTTTTTTCTCTCTCTCTCATAAAAACGAGATCTCTTTTCTTCTTTTTTTTTTCTCTCTCTCTCTATAAGACGAGACAAGACAAGACATGTGGTGGATAACCTTTTTTCCCCTCTCCTTTCTCAACTCAAACTGTGCAAATACTCTGCAAATAATTTCCATGGCGAGCCTGAGCTTCAATCCGACTAGAATTAGAAATCATAAGCCTGAGATTCAAGACCAATGGTAGATATTAGAGGGAAGAAGGTTTGGGAGCTCGTCGTCTGTGATGGTAGATTTTCACTTCAATATACCAAGCACTTCCCAAACAAGGTCATCAATGGTATAACTTTAAAGGATGCATTGATACAATTAGCGATGAATTGGATGTTCCTTTGCTAGAAAAAATCTTATTTTTCAGGTAATTTTTTACTTTATTTAACTCTTATTTTGCCAGTAAATTGACTGTAAAAAATCAATTTTTTTTTATTATTTAAAATTTTCGGATATTCGATAATTCTTTCGGATGCGAATTCGAATAGTAGTTAGTGATATCCGATCGGATTCGAATTCAAATTCGAATATTATTTTTTTTTCGGATTCGAATTCGGATAGAGCACTATCCGGGATACGTATCCGTTGACAGCCCTAAGAGTGATACCCTTTTAATTTTGAAACTGGTGAATATTGACTGGATTTTTAAGAGAGACAAGATAAAAATTGACCCAAATACCCTCTTATTTAACTTCTTGCAAATTAAAAGAAAATTTTCATTTTCCCATAAGATCAACATCTTAACCTCTAGAGTATAAACTTGGATTTCTTTGGACATTATTTTTAACTTCCTTAATTTTTTTCGTTTTGTTTTAATCCATCATTTTCACTTCTTGATTTATTTGGAAGTCTTAGGGTGAAATTTTATTTATTTTCTTCAAACTCATTTATTAGACAAAATAATAGGGAACATCAACTAGTCAAACAAATTGTATGGAGAATAAATGACAATCCTATCATCAAAAGCTAAGATTGAGAAGGAAAGGAGTTTTATTTTTTATTTTTTATTTTTTATAAAGGAAGAATTCAATGATTTTGCAAGAAGTTGAAGATTAGGGTATTTTAGTTATTTTACATTAATGTCTCATGAAAGTCCATAGTCAAGGGGTTGAGTATCTCAAGACTCAAATATTTAACAAAATCTTGAAAGATATGCCCAAATCCCCCATTTTATCCTCCATCTTTAGCACAAAAACAAAGAGACTGGGTACACTGCATATAAGTGCTGCATAAAGCCAAAATATAATGAGAAACATTTTCCTTATTAATTTAGTAAGATTTTAAGCTTTACCAAAGGTTGTTTTGCTCAAATGAATTACCACATTGGAATTTTATTTTTATTTTTTGATTTTTTTTCTAAGTTCATAAAATTTTGTCCTCTACAACCCTACGGGACTGGATCATGTTTTTGGATGCCACAAGGCGGGGTCAATGAACCTTAGTAAGGGTGGAATCCTTGCTTAACTTAGTAAGGCTAGTCTGACTCAAATATAATCTTCCCATTTATGGAAAGAGAAGGGAAATTATATTGAAACACTTCACTTAATATGAAAAAAAGAAATTAATCCAATGACCTTACTAAAGCTTTGACACGCAACAAGGGTGAAACTGGAAGGGGTGATGTGAGAGTTATTTCTTTATGTTCTAATTTGGCATTATGTTTACTTCCTCACATTTTATTAGGACCTAATTAGATTGTGACATGGTTGATCCAAAACCAATCCAATATGTTACTAAATCATATCCTTATTGGATCAACTCTTCGATGAAACCCAAACCATCAACTTGGGTCCAAAGATAGTTTGATACCCAATATGAGCATTAATTCCTCATGGCCCACCCATGAGGGCGCACCCTCACTTACCTGGCCATGGCATAGAGGTACACGCAAGAACACGCACCACGGGTCACGGATTGAAGTGAATGGCAATCTTCTGCTCGAGGTGTGGATGGCCAAAAACTTCTGAAATGGTTTGAAGGCAACATGTAGAAGGCCTTAGGAAAAAGAATTTAAAACAAAAATCCTTCAAAGATGGCCTAATATCGAGCTTGGCCACCTCTTCCATCTCCATACTCTCAATCGAACGAGAAGACATTAGTGGAGCAGGAAGAGGTTAAACGTTGACGATCCAAAGGAAAATCAAGGCCAAGCTCATCATTTAAGAGTTGCATACATCTTGAGGAGTGGAAAGCCTAAAAATCTCTCCACACTTTTGGTTTCGTTTGTGGGAAGTTTTGTTAAACTCAAGGACTACGTGGTAAAGCCCAAAAAGGTGTCTATTACTTCGGATGAACAATACCCACTAGATAGTGGTACATAAGGAGGAGGTCAAGTTTGAACAAGGCAGAATCACACCCCTAGCGAGACTAGGAGAAAAGATCTTCAACAATACAAAATCTCAGTAAAATGGTCAGTTGCATATGGCAAAGGGCATGATTGACAAGATGGTGGCACATGAAGAGAACAATGAAGATTTGCCCAAACGAGACAAGCTGCTCGGTTACAAGGAGTAGAAGAGTGCATCTTCCTGTTTTCCTCCTGAGAAGAAAATACAATTTTATAAGTGCGGACATTATGGAGATTAGTCGACGGTGCCTCAGATTGGTACACTACGAACAAGCAAGGCACATCACTCCCTCACAAGACAAAAATAAAAAGACCTTCACCATTACGAGATTTCGGTTGCAACCAAAATTAAAGAAAGACACGTGCAGCCAGATACACGAAGAAGTGAGGGGAGATTTTGGTTTTGGGAAGCGACTACTTAGGTATAAACTCAATACTCACCTATGGTAAAAGAAGATGAGATAGTGTATCGAGGACACTATACGCACTCGAGGGGGCATGCAAATAAGCTCAAGGTCGCTACATGCACTCGGGGTCATGCAAAGCAAGTTTGAGGTCGCTATACGCACTTATGATAACATACTGAGGTAGCTATCGTACAATTGGTGTTCAAAGGGGAAGTGGGGAATAGAAGTACAAAAAAAAAAGTTTGAGGTCGATGTACCCACTTACGATAACACACCGAGGTAATTATTGTGCAATCAGTGTGTGGGGGGAAATTCTTGAGCACGGACACGTGGCTCGATCAGGGGCCAAGATTAATGATTTGAGGTCGTGGCTCGGTCTATTAATCTCGACGAATGCATGTATTCGAAGCTCGGAACTGTGCCATCAGCTCGTAGGTCGGTATGACAGGTCTGACAGATAAGCCTGCAATGCCAGTTCTAACCACCCACGTCATGTCAGACCAAACCTGACTTTCTCAGAAGCGATAGGGCAGTTGCAACAACTCCTGCAGCTGACATGTCAGAGAGTAGGCTAACTACCCCAGGTCACCTCAAGGGCTGGCACAGAAAACGATCAAGTTGAACGCCTATATAAGGGAGAAAACTACGAGTAAAAAAGGTTCGAATTCTTCTTCTCTAAGCACATTACACTGATCAATTTGGCTAACTTGATCGTCGGAGTGGGCTGTTTTGCAGGTCCCCCCCGAGCTTAAAGAGAAGGAAAGTGTAGTGCCATTTCGTGCATCTACAATTTGGCGCCGTCTGTGGGAAACTTACAAGGAGAAAAACGACCAATATGGGAAGAGCTAGAGGCGAAAATCGTGGAGAGCCATCAAATCCACTACCAGCAGACTCGCCCCCAAATGCGCCGGATCCAATGCTAGCAATGTACAACTTACTCACAGAGATGAGGGAGGAAATACGCAGGGGGTTGGAGAAACAAAATGATGAGATAGTGAAAATCAGAAAGGAAAACGAAGAGCTCAGGCAAAGGTTAGGCGAGCGTGCGGAGACCGAGGAAGGCCCAGGGGCAGAGCAGTGACCATCCTGTTCGAACGGCAAGAACGGAGGTAGATTGGACTGAAGATTCAGCAGCAGTAAAAACGCAGCAGGGAAGCTCCGAAGTTAAAGAAACCATGACGAGGAAGGAAGTGGAGGAGATGCTCAAAAGGAGGGATGAGGAATTCGCGCGAGGAAAGGATCCCGCGCAAAAGGTACGGAACGCAATTCGGGAGCTCAAAGGGACACCATTCTCGCAGGCGATAATGAAGTCAGAACCACCCAGGTCGTTCCACATGCCAAAGTTTGAAACTTACGACGGGACGCGAGATCCCATGGACCATATACTGCACTACAGAAGTCAAATGGTGTTGTACCAAAATGATGATCCGTTGCTCTGCAAGCTGTTTCCGTCAACCTTGAGGCTCGGGGCCATGACGTGGTTCCAGGCCTTACCAGCTGGGTCCATTACTAACTTTTCCGAGCTGGAAGAAGCGTTCGTTGGGCAGTTCGTGCACCTGCGAAGGAAGAAGGTCGGAGTTAACACTCTATTTAACCTTCGACAGGAGCCCGGGGAGAGTATTAGGTCGTTCGTAACCCGTTTTCGAACGAGAGCCCTGGACGTAGAGGGCATGGACGAAGCCACAGCATGCGCGGCGTGCACCGCTGCGGTGATCCCGGGAACACGGTTGCATGAGTCCTTGATCAAGTCTGATCCTACTCGTCTAGAAGATTTGTATGCGAAGGTGGAAAAGTACATCCTGGTGGAGGAATCTGTGAAGGGCAGAAGAAGAAGCACCCAGACAGTGGCTAACAGCGAAGGAGGAGTAGACGCTTCAAAGGTACCGACCCACCCCGGAGTGGGAGGAAGTAAGAAAAGGCGGAGAGATTCGAACGAGCAGTCGTGGTGGAAAAGAGGCCGGGTGTATACCCCGCTCAACGAAAAACTATCCGTGATACTGAGGCGCATAAGGGGGGAGCCCGATTTCGTTCAGCCGCCGCGGGGGTATAAGGGGAAACCCGGAAAACCGTTCTGCGAGTATCATGAAGCTGAGGATCACCCTACTGAGGACTGCTACAGGCTGCGCCATATCATCCAGGATATGATCGATGCTGGGAAGCTCAAAGGTTATGTTTCCACGGGAGGAAGGAGAAGTGGGGAGACTACCGAGAGAGCTGAGCGAAAGCCCGAGCAAAGAAGGCCAGCTATAGAAGGGCGTCGAGAGACGGAAGAGCGCAGGATAATTCATACCATCACAGGATTATTAGGAGCCGAAGTGCCGTCTAGGCGTGAGATTCGGGAGAAGGTAAAGAAGATACGACATATGGTCGGGGTTAACAGTGTGGCGTCAGGAGTACGGGTAGTTGGAACGACAAACCACGGAGCAGATCCCCGGGCAATCGTATTCACTGAAAGTGACCTAAGGGGGACGGCAGGGCCCCATCAGGACGCGTTAGTAATCGCGCTTCCAGTGGGAAACGTCGAGCTCCGAAGAATACTCGTGGATTCGGGGAGCGTGGTGGACATTCTCTTCCTAAGCGCGGCTAAGAGAATGGGGGTTTCAGAAAGTTTGGAGCCAACGCCGACCCTCGTCTACGGGTTCAACGGCGCCGCTAGCAGCTCGGTAGGAGAAATCACACTCCCGATCTCAGCAGGGTCTAAAGTGGTAATGACAAGATTTGTGGTAATAGATGCAGACTCGGCTTATAACGCGATCTTGGGCCGGAGATGGATACACGAGATGAAAGCAGTCCCGTCAACCTATCATCAAGTTATCCGTTTCCCGGGTAAGGAAGGAATAATGGAAATCAGGGGAGATCAGGAGATGGCGCAGAGGTGTTTTCACCTGGCTTTGAAGCAGGACCGAGGCTCTGAGGCCGTCCCACCGAAGAAGAGAAAGGTAACTCCAACTGTTAATAAATCTTCGTAGCAATTACAGAAGCAGCCGCTGCGCGAGCAGCGAGGACAGTTGAGGAGTCGAAGCCGTGGATCTCGGGGGCGATGGACGGAGCTGGTAGTGTGTGTGTCGGCCACGATGTTGGAGAGGAGAGGGCAGCACTACTCCAACTTCTGAGGGCAAACAAGGATGTGTTCGCATGGTCATTGGAGGACATGCCTGGGATAGACCCGTCGGTGGCATGCCATCGACTAAATGTTGATGAAAGCTTCCGACCTATTAGGCAGAAGCCACGGAGGCTGTCGCCGCGCCTCAGGCAGGGGGTGAATGAGGAAATCGAAAAGCTTTTAAAGGCCGGGTTTATCAGGGAGGTAGAGTACCCAGAATGGATAGTGAACATAGTAGCAGTGCCGAAGAAGGATGGAAGGGTGAGAGTGTGCATCGACTTCACGAACCTGAATAAGGCATGTCCAAAGGATAGCTTCCCGCTACCAAGGATTGATAGGTTGGTCGATGCCACGGCTGGACATGAGAGAATGTCGTTTATGGACGGATATTCGGGGTATAACCAGATCCCCTTAGCAGTGGAAGACCAAGAACGGACATCATTCATCACCGAGCAAGGGCTGTTCTGTTTTAAAGTTATGCCGTTCGGTCTGAGAAATGCCGGGGCAACCTACCAGAGACTCGTGACAAAAATGTTCGAAGGATTGATCGGGAAGACTGTGGAGGTATATATCGACGATTTGTTGGTAAAAAGCAAGAGAGCGGGAGACCATCTGGCAGACCTCAAGCAAACATTTGATCGGCTGAGGAGTTTCAAAATGAAGTTGAATCCGAAGAAGTGTGTCTTCGCCGTTTCCTCTGGGAAATTCCTCGGGCACATCATCATCAGGAGAGGTATCGAGGCAAACCCAGACCAGATCCGGGCGTTGGTAGAGATGCCGAGCCCCGCTAATCAAAAGTAGGTGCAGAAGTTGGCGGGGAGAATAGCTGCGCTAAACAGGTTTATCTCCCGGGTATCCGATCGATGCCGCCCGCTCTTCGCGTTGTTGCAAAAGGAGAAGAATTTTGCATGGAGTACGGAGTGCGAGGTAGCCTTTAGCGACCTAAAGAGGTATTTGGGGCAGCCACCGATCCTTAGCTCTCCGGAAGAAGGAGAGGAGCTGGGGATTTATCTGGCGACCAGTCCATCATCGGTAAGCTCCGTTCTCTTTAAAGTTGAAATGGGACGGGAATATCCTATTTATTATGTCAGCAAGACATTGGGCATATCGGAGGTTAAGTACACCAGGACGGAGAAGGTGGGATTGTCGCTCGTTTACTCGGCACACAAGCTCAGGCCCTACTTCCTTTCCCACCGCATACGGGTTGTGACGGACACCCCGCTGAAAGAGATGATGCACAGATCCGAAAAGTCAAGGAGAATGGCGAGGTGGGCTGTAATCCTCGGAGAGTACGACTTACAGTTTGAATCCCGGACAGCGATAAAGGGGCAGGTGTTGGCAGATTTCCTTGCGGACTTCCCGGTTGAGGATCCGAACTGGGAAGAGTTGGAGAACGAGGATGAAGGGACGGAAGAAGTAGAGCTGTGGGACAAGCAGGCAGGATGGAGAATTTTCGTCGATGGGTCATCGAACTACTCGGGCTCGGGGGTTGGAATAGTTATCGTAACACCGAGCAACGATAGACTGGAAAAGGTAATTAAACTTGGGTACGGGGCATCAAATAATGAAGCTGAGTACGAGGCAGTTATCCACGGGCTGAGAATGGCGAGCGAGTTGAAAATCGGCCGGGTAAAGCTATGCACCGACTCCCAACTTATAGCCAACCAATGCAACGGGAAATTTGAAGCAAAGGATGAACGCATGGCGAGATACCTGATCTCAGTTAAACGAGAAATTGAGAAGTTCGACACAAGTGGAAATATGCCAGATTCCCAGGGATGAGAACAGGCATGCAGATTCATTGGCTTACATAGCCTCAATGCTAGGGGAGACGGAGGGACGGTCTTTACCTGTGGAATACCTGCCTAAAGCAAGTATCGAATATATGGAAAGGGAGTGCTCACAGGTCGATAGAACGTCGGGATGGATAGAAGAATTTACTCAGTATCTGCGTTCAAAGGTACTGCCAGAAGACAGAGGGGAGGCCAGAAAGTTACTTCGGCAGGTCAGCAAGTTCACACTCTCGTTGGGGAGGAGTTGTATAGAATGTCCTTCGGGGGGCCACTTCTTAAGTGCCTTACTAAGAAGAGTCCGAGCTCATAATGGCGGAAATCCACGAGGGAATCTGTGGCAATCATTCGGGAGGACGGTCGCTCGCCAATAAGGTTATCACACAGGGCTACTTCTGGCCAAGGATGCAGGAAGACTGTAAGAGGTATGTGAGGACCTGTGGTCAATGCCAAAAACATGCCCCCATGCATCTGCAGCCAGCCAGTGAACTCCACCCTATGAAATCACCCTGGCCGTTCTCAATATGGGGAATGGACATCGTGGGACCTCTGCCTCGGGGAAAGGGGGGCAAGCTATTCATCCTGGTGGCCACGGACTATTTTACTAAATGGGTGGAAGCTGTCCCCCTTACACGGATCCGGGAGGAAGAAGTTATCAAATTCACGTGGGAGCACATCATAACGCGGTTCGGGATCCCTTATGCACTGATCTCGGACAATGGAACTCAGTTCAAGGGCAACCGCGTGCAATCGTACTTCAAGGAATACGGAATCCGTTCTCTGCAATCATCGCCAAGATATCCACAAGGAAATGGCCAAGCTGAAGCATCAAACAAGACAATCCTCGCAAACTTGAAAAAGAAGCTGGAGGAACACAAGGGAAGGTGGGTAGACGAGCTACATAGTGTCTTATGGGCATACCGGACCACGGCAAGAAGGGCGACAGGTTTCACTCCGTTCGCACTAGCCTATGGAACAGAAGCTGTTATTCCCACCGAGATACAGATTCCTACAACAAAACGTGGTGGCCGAGACAGAATTCAACGACGAAATGGTGGCTCGGAATTTGGACTGGTTGGATGAGACGCGGGAAAGGGTCATAGAGAGGTTGGCACGGTACCAACAGGTGTTGAAGAGATCTTATGACCGGAAGGTACGTTGCAGGGAGTTCAAAGTCGGGGATGGTGTTACGAAAGGTATTTTCTAATACCAAGGAAATTAATAGTGGGAAGCTCGGCTGCAACTGGGAAGGACCGTATATTGTGCGAAAAGTCGGGGAAAGCGGCGCCTACTACTTGGAGACTCCGACCGGTGAGGAAATTCAGTCACCATGGAATGTATTCAATTTAAAGAAATACTATCAATAAAGTCATCTTAGTGCCTATGCCTGCTGTTCAAGGAAAAGCCTCGGCCCCTCCATAGGAGCCGAGCCCAACCGAGGGGTTGGTCTGGAGGAAAAGCCTTGGTCCCACCACGGGGACCAAGCCCAACTGGGGAGTTGGTCTAAGGAAAAGCCTCGGCCCCTCCATAGGAGCCTAGCCCAACCGAGGGGTTGGTCTGGAGGAAAAGCCTCGGCCCCTCCATAGGAGCCGAGCCCAACCGAGGGGTTGGTCTGGAGGAAAAGCCTTGGTCCCACCACGGGGACCAAGCCCAACTGGGGAGTTGGTCTAAGGAAAAGCCTCGGCCCCTCCATAGGAGCCGAGCCCAACCGAGGGGTTGGTCTGGAGGAAAAGCCTTGGTCCCACCACGGGGACCAAGCCCAACTGGGGAGTTGGTCTAAGGAAAAGCCTCGGCCCCTCCATAGGAGCCGAGCCCAACCGAGGGGTTGGTCTGGAGGAAAAGCCTTGGTCCCACCACGGGGACCAAGCCCAACTGGGGAGTTGGTCTAAGGAAAAGCCTCGGCCCCTCCATAGGAGCCGAGCCCAACCGAGGGGTTGGTCTGGAGGAAAAGCCTCGGCCCCTCCATAGGAGCCGAGCCCAACCGAGGGGTTGGTCTGGAGGAAAAGCCTTGGTCCCACCACGGGGACCAAGCCCAACTGGGGAGTTGGTCTAAGGAAAAGCCTCGGCCCCTCCATAGGAGCCGAGCCCAACTGGGGAGTCGGTTTGATGGAAAAGCTTTAACTCCTATACGGGAGCCAAGATAAGCTATGGAGTCTAGTTCGGAATCGGAGGTCCGGTTCTTTGCTAGCATCAAATCCATGGAAAAATCCTATGATCGAACCTAAGGGGCTAGGTATAGGTAATTATTTCACTTGTTTCTTAAGCAATAGACCTCAATATGATAAATAGAAAAAAGAATGCAGAAAGCAAAGGACACAAAGATTTCAAAAAATATCTATTCATATATACTTTCGTTGATTACACATGGGATTACAAAATGTGTTACAAAAAGAAAGAGTAAAAGAAAAAAATCAATCAGCATCCGCGGCAGGAGTGGCTCCGGCTTCATCAGGGACTTGTTCCTCGGTCGGAATAGGCTGATCTTCGATAGGTGGCTCGGGGGCAACGACAGTTTCAACTTCGGGAATCACCTCTGGCCTCTTCGCAGCAGCCTCGGCTTTCCTTAGTTTCGCTTTCAGCTTGTTGTATGCCGCCTCCCAGGCCTCCTCCGAGGAATCCAGTTGGGCTTGGAGGGAGTTGAGCTGGTCTTGAAGAGCTCTCTCTTGCTCCGCCTCTTTTGCCTTCACTAGCTCCTCCAACGACGAAATCTTCCCCTCCGCCAGAGCTAGCTTGTCTTTATTCTGCTCCAGCTCGGATAGTGCGCTATCCAAGCTTTTTTGGAGTTTTTGGGAGCTGGCCGCAGCCATATCCCTCTCAGCTTGGAGCTGAGATATGCGACCCTCCGCGGATTTAAGGTCCTGCGCGGAGGTGTCGCCAGCCTCAACGAGTTTGGCCACGGCGTGTTGGACCTGGTAGAAGAGAAGAGCAAAGCGTTAGAAAGATACAAGCGCAGCGGAATAGCACCAAAACAGAAACAAAAAGTAGAAAACTCACCAAGGCCAAAGCTCGGAATGCCTCATTTGAAAATTTTGCCGAGTCGCCGACAAAACTACGACGCACCTTCTCCACATCCCGCGGAAGCGCGGACGCGTCAAAGATCGCCCTGGCAACGGCCGGATCAGATAGGGCAGAATCCTTATCCGATACCGGCCTACCCCTAACTGATGGTTGTACCAGCCAGGGGGGAGGGAGGGGCAGGCTTCCCCTACGAGCCGAACCAGCCGAGGATGTGTGCGAAGGCTCGGCTGGTTGGATTGAGGCGTCGGCAGCTGGAGGGGGTGGTAGCTGCACCACTTCCGCCGGGGCTCTGGAAGGGTGAGGCCCCCTCCTCAGCCTCTTAAGTAGAGGCTGGTGGTCTTCCTCTTCTTCTTCTTCTTCTTCTCCTTGCCCGATGCCGGAGCCCCCCACCACTGGGACCCCGGTAGCTGGTGTCGGCGCAGCCTCCGTGATTTCGTCCTCGGAGTCGGAATCCAGGACTGGGGGAGGACGCTTGGATTGGAGCGCCATGCTCGGAGGTCGGATGGCTGGCGGTAAGAAGGCGGTGGCGTGGTTGTAGAGCTCGGGAGTCGATAGCAGGTGATTGATCACCACCGAATCACTCGGGAATTTGTCTTTACTCGGGGCTGTGGAAACAAGAAAAGTTTGAAGTTAGTTACCAAAAAAAAAAGGAGAAGAAATCGAAAGGGTGAAGGAAAGGGAATTAAAGTGGAAAGTTCACCTTGGGGGTTGAACGAAGGGTGGGCCAGAGAGGGAAGCTCGTCACCAGGAGCGCTCTCCCATCCTCCAGATATCCGAATTGGAAACAAGAACCATTCCTTGTCCGAATCGGGAAGATCGACCAAGGACGGCTTCCCTCTCCTCTTAGATAGGTAGAAGAAGCCCGGTTTGTTCGGGCACTTCTTCAGGACGAATTGGGCCCTTATGTCCCATAGCCCGAGCTGGAGGCCATCCTCCAGCCTGCTGTTCATGTGCTCGCAGGCGCTAATGAGTCGGAAGAAATTTCCACTCATTTGCCCAGGAGCCCTCCTATAAAAATTCAGGACTCCCGAGTCAACCTGCTTAGAGGGACTCTGAGACCTGCCCTGAATTGCCCCCAGTGTACTATTGTGGTACCTGAGGGACTTTCCCTGAGGGATGAGGCCTCATCCACGAAGGACATGCCTACGCTGGCTGGGACACCAAATGTGTCCCTAACCACCTCTAGAGAAGGGCGAACAGGGGCGTGGGATTTTCCCTTGGCCATTTGGGTGTACAGAGGAAAAAAAAAGAGGGAGAAGGGAGAGGAGAGGTGCCTCTGTTTCTCCGTTACCTTCCTTTGACCTTGCACTTCGATTAACCGGACACCTCAGGCGACTGAACGGCACAACAAGGGCGCGGCGGAGGCACTGGCAGAGGCAGGGAGCGCGCGAGGGGGCAAACGGACAGAGTAACAGCAGGAAGAGTGAAAGTGAAAATGAAAATAAGAGGAAAATGGGATATTTATAGACAAGGAAGGCCTCGAGATGCGCGTTTAGGATCAACGGACAGGGTTTTCCCAGGTCAATAATGAGGCATTAAATGCTGAGAAACCCAATACGACCGTTCGCCCCACCGCACGCGAATCGAGCCATTCCCCGGGCGCCACGTGTACACCACGCAATAATTGCGCCGTTTAAACCAACAGACAGGGCGCGAACTGCGATAAGAGCCCAACCGACCGCCGCCCTCGAGAAGTGAGAACGATCTCTTTATTCGCCATAAAGATATCATTAATCTTAGCTGAGACCCAATGAGAGGCATCCACGTGTCAATTTTTGTTATTAATATTCCCGAGTACCCGATCATTCTGACCGAGCCCTCGGGAGGGGGTATTGTGGGGGGAAATTCTTGAGCACGGACACGTGGCTCGATCAGGGGCCAAGATTAATGATTTGAGGTCGTGGCTCGGTCTATTAATTCCGACGAATGCATGTATTCGAAGCTCGGAACTGTGCCATCAGCTCGTAGGTCGGTATGACAAGTCTGACAGATAAGCCTGCAATGCCAGTTCTAACCACCCACGTCATGTCAGACCAAACCTGACTTTCTCAGAAGCGATAGGGCAGTTGCAACAACTCTCCTGCAGCTGACATGTCAGAGAGTAGGCTAACTACCCCAGGTCACCTCAAGGGCTGGCACAGAAAACGATCAAGTTGAACGCCTATATAAGGGAGAAAACTACGAGTAAAAAAGGTTCGAATTCTTCTTCTCTAAGCACATTACACTGATCAATTTGGCTAACTTGATCGTCGGAGTGGGCTGTTTTGCAGGTCCCCCCCGAGCTTAAAGAGAAGGAAAGTGTAGTGCCATTTCGTGCATCTACACAGTGCTTAGAGGAGAGGTGAGGAAAATAAGTACAAAAAAACAAGTTTGAGGTCGCTGTACGCATTCACGATAATATACCGAGGTAGCAATTGTGCAATTGGTGCTCTGGAGGAAGTTGGCTTAAGAAAATAAGGCACTAATGCATAATCGTGTAAATTGAAAGTTAAAGATGTAAAAAACCAAGGTCTTTTAAAGCACTTGAATACATTTGTGAAAGTTACAAGTTGAAAATATATACCGAGGTTGTTTAAATACGTTCATATGTGTAAGAGAAGATAAGCATGCATACATTAAAATTGTTAAGACACTTACCCAAATTACAAGCTAAAAACACTATATATATACTAAAGTAAGTTATGAATTAATTTTTTTTTTACTGAGGTAGCTACTAGTCCCTCACACGAAATATGTACAACAAGAATGGAAGTGAGAATTATTTTTCCTAAGTAATCCAAAAAACACAACATACACTGAAATTCACATACCGAGGTCACCTAGAAAGAACACACATCTTCACTTTAGAAAAATTCAAGCAAAATAGAAACATCAAAGAAAATAAAACATACGAAAAGACCAACATTTGCCTGACACAAATTTCTCTCCATACATCCATTAGTTTTTTTTTGTATGAAGCTCGATCAAGATAGCATAAAAAGAGTAACAATTCGGTAAAAAAAAATAGAGACAGATGTATGTAGGAAAAAAATGTGTACTTTTATTTCATCTTTTTAATTTTTTACATTTTACACGAGGTATGCCTTGAAATTACAAAAAGAAAATGAAGCAAAGAAAGAAAGATCGACTACGAAATCAATAGAAAAGCTCGACCAAAGACAAATCTAGCAGAAGAGCTCGATCGACGACAAAATTAGTAAAAGAGCTCAACCTCCACATCTTGAGCTCCCAAAAGAATTCATTGGAGTTAAAGAGGAGGAAAAGCCAACTTAAAAAGTATGGGTTGTCTAAAACTTATAGACTTGCTCAATAATGAGCCTATATGGGGGGAGCTTAGACCTCTTTCCAAAATGGGGCCCCCAATTACAAAGATAGGTATGAAAATTGAGCCGAAACTCTACCTTAAGGGGCTTCCCCGAGCTACCACCAAACTCGGCTCACCCGTTGAGAATCATGGCATCAATCTCTTCTGAATAGTGGATCAGAGAAGGTCTTGTGCAGAACACCACAACAACGCATACATGGGCATCATTGTTTTCTTCAAGAACCTCAATAAAAAGCAAAACAGAAAGAGAATGTCCACAAAGAAGATTGGCAGAGAATGATGAAATTTCCATGAGAAAAAAAAAAGAGAAGAACTAGAGACGTAAATGAGAAAGAGAATGAAAGAAGAGGTCCATATATAGAGAGAAGAACGTATCCAATCAATCTCATTCAAAGCACCTATAAAAAGGAAATATGTTTTTAGAAAAAAAGTTTAAATAATTGTGGGGGAAATTCTCAGTCATGGACACATGGCTCGAGCAAAGCCCGAAAGTAATAATTTTAAGCTCGGATAGACTACTACATATTCCCAGTTGATTAAATTCTTCGGATACCCGAATGTCTAGCTCAAACCTGAGCCACCGATCAGTTAAGTAGCCCGGACAACGATGGATCTGACATATGTGCCAGCTCTAACAACCCACATCATGTCAGATCAGTTCTAATTATCCCAGAAGTGGCAGGGCAGTTGCAACAACTCCTGCAGCTGACATGTTAGGGGGTGAGCTAACTGCCCTGGGTCATTTTAAAGGATGACACAGAAAACGATGAAGTTCAATGCTTATAAAAGGAAGTTGACTATGGGTAAAAAGGGGGGATTTCTTCTTCTCTCTGAAACTAAATTAATATCGATCAATTTATCTAACTTGATCGTCGGAGTGGGCTAATTTGCAGGTCCGCCTGAGTTAGGAGAGAGGAAAAGTGTAGAGCTAATTTCAGCATTTACAATAATCAAGGTGATTCATCAAGATCAAAGTGATTCTCAAGAATCAAGATTAATGCATTTTTATTGATAAATAATATTTTATTTATAAAAGATTATTTTTATATAAAGATTTATAAATTATTTTTAGAGAGAATTTCTTGCCTTGTATTTTTGAATACCCTAGAGCCTCAATAGGGGTGGAGCCAGGATTTTTTTTGTAGTGGGGGCCAAACTATAATTAATTGTATAATTGAAGAACTTGAATAGTGGGAAAATTATTTGCTGAAAAATACAATTGGAGAGAGGTGAGGGTGTGGGGCAAATGGGCATGTAATTAATTGAAAATATAGGGGTATCTCAAAGTTATATGGGAGCAATTGCCCCCACCAGCTCCTTACTAGCTCCGCCCCTCAGCCCCAATGAAAGGCTTAAAATTTATGAGTTAGATAATGGAGCAAATCTCTAAATGAGATATAATTTAATAAGGGAGAATAATATTGATTAATGTATTTATGATAAGGGACCGTAGGAAGTGTTAAATATTTCATTCCTAGAGTCCAAGTTGTGATACAGACATCTCTTTACCTTTTATCAATGATGTACAATGTGCCTTCTTGGAGATGGAAGGAGAGAGCGCGTGTGGCAGTGACTACTCATGTTTGAAAGCCACTCAATGTTTCCCTTATATTTGAGTTGGGTCGGATCGGTGCTGTGTGGTGATGTGGGCCATGTGGCTTTGATTAATTATCTTTTTTTTTTAATTATTACAAAATATAATTAATTATCTATTTTTTTTTAATTATTACAAATTATATTTTGTAATAATTATTTAGTTAATTATTCTTTACTGTTTGGTCTAAACGCTCCTAATAAATTTACTAGTTGTTTAGATTGTGTTAATTAAGATATTACAAATCTATTAGTTGTTTATGTTTCTATTTTAAATATATACTATCATAGTCTATAAGAGAAAGTATCTCTTTTTCTACGAATTAAAAGGAACGATTGAGTTCGTACTTCGGTTCAATTCAACTATTATCGTCTTGTAGGTCAAATCAAAGTATTAGAAAATATCTAATATAATTCTAAGGAAGCAAATCAGCTAACATCGAAATAAATGGAATTATCTCTGTTGTTTTTTCAATTGGTCTACAACTCATCTCATGTCAATTATAATTATCAATTTGTAGAAGGATAGCTTGAAATTAAATATCTCGAAACATTATGAGTTATCGTTTTTAGATTATTATTTTTGTCATCTAATAATGTGTTTTTCGATTGGTCTTATAAAAATATTAAACAAAGGTTATTTAATATTCATATAATATAAATTTCATGTAATATGGTACTTACAAGGGCATTATACTCATTATCTAATAAGATTATAGAATGATCAAATAATCCTATTATTGGGATCATTAGTTACATAATTTTATTATAAGGTAATTGTATTAAATAAAGTATTTAATATAAAGTCAAAAAAGTAAAACATATATTTTTTTAAGTGAACCCAAAAACTTTAGAAGTTAATGTCCGAATCCATCGAGCCTCCCATGATCCAACTTCGAATCCATGAAAACAAACACGCTCGAAATATCCTAAATCAACTTTAGGACTAGTAAGCTCATTAAAATAATAAAAAAGTTACAATATCATCGAATCATACAAATAGAGAGTTATTATTGCCACACCAACTTTTACTAACACCGCACCAACTATGTGCAACAGATGCTTGTCGGTTTGGATACAACAATATCCGAATCCAAAATTCTTAATATCTGAATTTGAATTCAAATTTGACAAAATGTTCTAAATTCTATCCGAATTCGAATTCAAATTCAAATAATTTATATATTTAAAAAGACATAAGTTTTCCTTGATTTTTTATTATATAAAAAACCTATTATATATTATATTATATATATAATAAATAAATCAAATAAATTTATATATATAGGGAAATGTTCAACTCCCTAAGTTTTACCCTACACTTTAACAAACGTGTTTTGTCCTACATGGGTTGGAAGTTTTGGAATTAGCTGATTTTTGGTGATGATGATTTCTATGGTAAAAGAAAATAATATATATTATATATTATTTCGAATCGAATATTATCATATTCGAAATGTTAATATCCAATAATGATTTGAATATATAAAACTATCCAAATTCGAATTAGAAAAATAAATTTTTTTTAGATAATTTCCGATTTTTTGAATTCGAATTTTCGACAATCCATTGACATTTCTAGGCATTAGTAAAAGTTAGTGCGGCAATATCAACTCCCTAAAAATATTGGAAAACCAATAACTGATTTTGTTCGACGCTGGTTTTCAACCAAAATCCGGTATGGGTTTTATTCACATTTTTATTGTGTGATAATATCAATCACGAGTCGTGCTGGGGTGACACAGAATTTACTGTGATTCTCACAATTCAGACGTGGAGATGCATACATAACCGTAGATGGGTTAAACTCGTATCGCGAGGAAACACATCTATTGTTATGTGCACATCCCACGTCAGACTTGTGAGAATCGCAGTAAAGTCCATGTGTCATTCCAGCATTTTCCTAATATCACAGCCTAAAACGATAAAAAGACAGATAAAGTCTTTGAAGATGAGCAGTTGTTCATACTTGGTACTACCCGCCACGGAATGATGGCGAAAAGTGGGGTTCCCAAAACCACAGCCCCACGCCCTCTATTATTAGCACCAATCACTCTTACTTACATCTCCAAAATCTCTCTCTCTCTCTCTCTGCGAACAAACCTACTCTTCTTCTGCTTCTACTTCTACTTCTACTTCTACTTCTACTTCTACTTACTCTCTTTAGAGATGGCTTTGTTCACTGCAATCTCAGCTACTCCTCGCTTCTTCTCTCTTTCTATCCCCTATTCTCAACGAACCCAAAGACCCATTTCCCTCCCAATTGTATCTCTTAGTTCATCTCCTGAATCTTCTCCAACTCCAAGAGAAAGTATCACTCCTCATTCAATTCCTCCCTTCACCGAAACCAGTAAATTTTCTACTGATACTAAATTAAATTATTCCCTAGCAAGTCCCAATGGTAGTAATCCTGTTACACGTTTTGTTCGATCCACCGAATCCAACATCGAAAGGGTGAGTTTTGATTATCTCTGCTAAACTCACATTTAGTATAATATGATTTAGTTTGTTTTTATATATAGATTTGCGGAAATTTAAGAATGATGGGTTCTATTCTCATTGCATTAATCATTATAAATTAGTTTACATTTATTAAGTTATTGAATGTCTTGTATAAATAAACTTGATACGAAACCGACCAATACACCAAAAAATATCTAGATGTTAATGGGGTTGCCCATATCTCCTATTGATTTTATATATGTACACTATAATCATGACGGCATTTTATCAAACACCTTGTATCCTTCTTTAACCACAACACACATGTTTCTATCATTGTTTCAAAGGTAATCAATGAATGTCTATGTTGAATAAGATACTCTCTAGGACCACTTTGATACAATTGTATTATCTTTCTAATGATTTATTGTTGATGAGAAATTTTTTCTACTAAGCTTCATTTTCTTTTTTTTTTCATGTAGAAGTTTCTTACAATGCTTTAATCTGATATAAGTTCTCTTGCTGGTCCTTTTATTGAGCAGGCAATTTTTGACTTCCGCTTCTTGGCGCTCTTGGCTGTAGGAGGTTCACTAGCTGGTTCCTTGTTATGCTTTCTGAATGTACTTTCCCTTTACACCTTATTTTTCTTCTTTCATGGAAAAAGAAGTAAAATCTTTGTCTTCTATGTGACATCCTAGTGATTGCTCAAGTCAATGCATCATTAACTAGTCTTTCAAGGAGGTTTGTGATTGAACTTTGGTTTGTAATAGTGGTAAATGTAGGAATAAAATTTTCACTAATCACTGCCTCTTGCACTTAATTTATAAGCTTTGGCATAGATCCTAGTAGGATCCCCAAGAAATGGCCATCTCATATGAACACCAAATAAGTTCTTCTTGTTAACCAACCAACTACTCCAAAAGATCGATCTTTTAGAGAGGGGGAGAACTGAGAATATAAGAGAGTCACGAGGCTTAACTAGGTTATGACACACTCAACACTCCCCGTCACCCGTAAGGGTGGAAAGAATTGAACCCATGACCTATTAAACCTAGCACTCTGATACCATATTAACCAACCAACTACTCCAAAAGACTAATCTTTTGGAGAGGGCAAGAACTATGAATATAAGAGGGTCACGGAGCTTAACTAGGTTATGACCTGGTAGTGGAGGAAAATATACACTCAACACTTCTATGATATGCCATTTTATTGGTTTGAGTCATATTTAATGGAAGTGAGATTTTCCTTTTCCCGATGTTGATCACCAATTTTTGAAATTTTCTTAATCTGAACATGCGTATTAGTACAACAATGAACCTTGTGTACCTTTCAAAAAAAAAAAATGAACCTTGTGCCTATTAGTACCACATGCATATTAGATCCGTCTTGTTATATATTTGGTCAAGAAGTTTCGATAGGTAGATCCATGTAATGTTTTCCTCTTGCTCCCAACTTTAGGGAAATTTCAATTTTTGGTGGATATTGTGGATCAAAGTCTTTACATTTTCGCTAAATGGTTGGCATATTCGCGCTCATTCAATTTTTTTGTAGATTTTAAGTTGGTTAAAGTTAATTTCCTTCCATCAAGGGTTATAAATCAATATCATATTTTACTAATTCTTTGAGCAACAACAGGAGCCTATTTTATTTTTATATTCCTAGTTTGGTTGGATCCTGTCATACTGACTACCATTTATCTTTGTCTTCTTTAGGGTTGTGTTTACATTTTTGAAGCATACAAGATTTACTGGACTTGCTGTGTCAAAGGGGTTCACACAGGACAGATGGTTCTTCGATTAGTTGAAGCTATTGGTAAGATTTTTTGATCTTCTCAGTTACTAGAGTTTGATGTTTGTTCGGTTAGTGTTTTGTCATTATCTTTAAGGTTGTTTTTATTTGCACACATTTTCACTTGCGGCATGTTTGATAGTAATTGTATTTGACTTTTTAAATTTCTGAGGCTGTGACAAAGTTCATCCCCTTTTCTTTAAAAAGTATGAGATTGATAATTGATTTTAGGTCTTTCTCTTCCATAGTTCTTTAAGTCAGAGTGACTCTTATTAAGCAAACTGAGGTGGAGCTCTTAATGGTTTTTCACCTAACTTGAACTGACCCAACTCTAGAGATGGAGGGGAAGAGGTTTTTGTTGTTCGGCTCCATACTCTTCTCCCGTAGTTGCAGAAGCCTAGAGAATAGGACTCTAAGAAGACCAGAGACCATGAACAAGAAGCCCAATTTGATCATATAACAGTTTCTTGAGGTCAAATAGTAGAGAAAACCTTTGAGGATTGGTTTGTCTAATTGTCTTACTAAATAATCTATACTTATTTGTCGTTGCTGAAACATGCCCATTTTTTCACATTTCTTTGTCTTATAGGTACAATTAGAGGATATATTCACCCATTCAAGCCTCTCATTAAAATAAGAAGTCTTTATACTTTTAATGGTTTTACAAAAAAAAAATTTCATTAACTGTCCCGCAACTTCCCACCCCCTATGCATTTTGTTTGTTTAGTCCATTTATGGACTCTCTTGTGGGACATTTGGGTAGAAAATTTTTGTGAGGCATAGATTATCTTGCAGAAATATGTCAATTTTAAGAATGAATGGCTTATGATAGCATCCTCAGTAATTTAATGTAACCTTCTTAGCTTGATTTAATAATTTTAAGTTTACGATATTTTTTTAGAGCTGGGAAATTCACTAGTTTCTAACAACAGCACATTGAGATTATTTCAATTTATCAAATAATTAAAAGATTCTTGGCATTCTTTAGAGTGAAGGTTCAAGTTGTTTTTATACTAGATTCTCTTCCCTTTGAATTTGGAAGCAATACATATGCCTTCATAACCGAGGCCAATTTGCTTCATGGAGAGTTTCAATAGTTTTGTATTCTGTTACCAAGTAAAATTATAGCTTTCCTTTACAGATCGAGCTGGCGGTTTTAACATCTGTTCTTAGTGCAGATGTCTATCTTGCTGGAACTGTCATGTTAATATTTGGCATGGGCTTACATGGACTATTTATTAGTAATGTGTCTACTGATACACCTCCCGACGTCGATCGTGTTCTCAAAGGATCTTCCTTGTTTGGGATGTTTGCTCTTAAGGTATTTACAAACCGTTAAGCTGATACCTTATATCGAGATTAAGAAGAACCACTTTTTAATTAATTCTTTTTGTTATTCATCTTTCTAGTGTTACATTTTCTAATTGCTATTATTTGGTGATATTCAGTTTTTTTTTTTGCTTATTGTGGTTATCCCACCCCTTTAGGTGAGACTAATCCCACGGTTACACGCATTGCCCCCTCGGAAAGTCCTACGTGCAACTTGTTGAGTTGCCCCAAGGGATTAATTACTTTGTGGGGTTTCGAACACTTGACCTACTTTTCCTCAAGAGCTTATCAAGGCTTGGCTCGCCACTAGGTCAACCCCTTGAGGTGAAATTCAGTTACCTTTGTATGTAAATCTCGGGTCCTCCTACCCATGAACATCTCACATCCCACAATTCATTTATTCTTTCATTTAACTTAAAGGGCACATGTCTAAGTTCTAATCACTAATATATAAAATTGTAACATTGAATGTTTCACTTTGGTCTCAGCTAAAATATCTGAGGTGTCACAAAACTTCAAAACATGATTGTACCTTCTCGACGAATAGTGCAACAAGTGCTTTATGACTAACTACTAAATTGTTACTCTCCTTTATTAGAGAAGGATTACGACATTCTTTATGACTACTATCACAAATGGGTTGATTTTTTTTATTTTTGTAGGAGAGACCTAAATGGATGAAAATTAGCTCGCTTGACGAGTTAAAGACGAAAGTGGGACACGTTATTGTTATGATTCTTCTGGTAAAGATGTTTGAGAGGAGCAAGATGGTACAAATAACTACTGGTGTAGATCTTCTAAGTTATTCTGTATGTATTTTCTTGTCATCTGCTTCGTTGTACATTCTCCATAATCTTCACAAGTCAGAGTGATAAAGTTCAAAGATTGCTTCTTTGAATTTTTAATGCAATTTGGAAACTTGTAAATATCTTTTATTATTATTATTATTATTTATATGAGACTTTTCTTTTCAGAATGGGTTATTTGATAATCTTCAAAGTTTACAAACAAGCTTTACAAGCTGTACTACCCAACATTTAAAGCTTATTTTATCGACGAATCACTTTTTGATCTATATAGACCCATAGCTCAGTGGGTTTAACACATTGCAAAGCAACTTTAAGGTTGTGGGTTCAAGTCCAGATTACCTATATAAAAAAATAATAATAAAAAGAAAAAAAATGGGTACTAAAGTTATAAACAAAAAGGATAGATTATCGAAGAAATTACTTAATAGTCCTTGACGCTAACTTTTTAATTTTTCTTTCAATTTAGTCATTGACTTTTGTGAATTATCAAAATAGTCCATTTAGTAAATCTCTCTTTTTAAAACAGTCCCTGAACCTCACTCTAGACATTTATCATGATTGAAATGTTGAAATTGCCCTAACCATTTAAAGTCACTATTTTTCATTCAAAAAACACATAAGAAACCCTACTCTTTGTCTCAGGGGTGCTGCCCTGAACCCTCACATAAGCCCAAAAGCCCAATCGAGTAATTTGACCTGAGACCTTTCCCTCACACTACGGGCCTTGGCCTTTCAGGCTGAGCCCATTACATAAGGGTAAAGGTCCTCCTTTTGATACTGCCTTGCCTCTTGAAATCCAAGCCAATAAGATTACAAGACATCTCACAACAGTTACTAACTTTTACTTTTAGCACACCAATATTTTCAAATTAAACAAGTTATCTTCCTTTAAGTTGCTCTCACTTTTTCTCTTTATAATTTATTCTCTTAGGTTTTGGTGACAATTAAGAAAATCAAGAAGACTTTAGTATTGTTTCTTTAATCATAAGTGGTTTGTAACGTTTAGTTTAATGAATTGATATGTTATAAGCAAAATTTCATGTGGCAATAGAAGTTCTCTATTAAAGAAAGAAGAGAACTTCTGCTTCTCTTTATAACACACCAATTAATGAAATTAAATATGAGATATCGAATTAAGAACAATGATTTTCTTCTAACTAGAAAATCTTCACTCGGTCAATTCGGTTGACATGTTACAAACACGAAACCATAGATCTGTTTTCTCAGGATACAAAAAAGTAAATCCCTATATGGTTTCATAAAAGATATGGATTTGTGTATCTCGAGAAAATAGATCTTTGGTTGCATGTCCGTAACATGTCACTTGAGTATTGATCGAGTGAAGATTTTCTAGTTAGAATATCCGCCCTCATCCAATAATGATAAATGCACACAATAAATATATATATCTTAGTCTTATTCAAAAGAAAATCCTAACAAAAGACTTTAAAAAATTTAGGAAAAGATGGAATGTAAAGAGAGAAAGTGAGAGAGACAAAAAGTGTGATATTACCAAAACGTGAACGCTAACGAATTCAATGGTTTTTAAAGTGATAATTTCGCAGGTTTAAACTTGCGAAATTGTCACTTTAAACCTGCGAAATAGGAATTTTAAAACTGACGAATTCGTTATCATTCTAAATTTTTTTTAATGAAAACATGATTGTTCATGTTTTGATAATTAAATGAAAAATTAGTGGGAATCGTAAATAACTCATTTTCAACTCACGAAATGGTAATTCACCCTAGATTTCATAATTATGGGACAATAGTTGAAGACGGCCCACTGATACTCATATTATTATTATTCTTTAATGGGTAAGCTGGATTTGGATCATCTGACACTCGTATTATTGATTGGAAGATCAACAGAATGATTGGTGTGGCCCACATATTATTGACTTGTCCAAAGGATGGCTGCAATAAATAGAGAAAAGAGAGCTGCTATTAATTGGCACGCTAACTTTTACTTGTTACACCCCAATTAAAAATAAAGAAAATAAATGATTTGTTAAGAATGAGTAAAAGCTGGGGTGCCAATTGAAGATCGATCTCTCTCTCTCTTCTAGATTTCTAATCATAATTGCGAACAACTAAATTATTTGTACGAGTGTTATAATGTTGAGATTGTAATTTGAGTCAAGCCTTTGTAATAATTGCAAAAGTGTGTTGTAATATTTAATTGGGGTGTGATCAATAATTTAAGAAATTGGGGTGTAATAAATAAAAGTTGGGATGCCAATAGAAACTCACAAAAATGGGTCTTGTTAACATGTGCCCTTAAGGCACACATTAATATGCATTAAATACACCTTGGAAATATTATTTTTAATATCGTAAATGCCCCTCAAATAATTTTTTCCCTATAAAAAAAGAATTGTGTTGGAGTGACCTCAAGCTGGAATCTCATATTGCACTTCTTGACGTGAAAGTGGAGAAGAACTATAGATGCTTTTTCACTCGTATCTCGATGAAAATCGTCTATGGTTCCTATACACTTTCACCTCAAGAAGTGTGATATGAGATTCCAATTTGAGGTCACTTCAGCATTATTCAAAAAAAAAAAACCCTCAAATGCTTGTTTTGAAAGTGTGTTTAATGTATCTTAACGTATGATCTTAGGGAACTTGTTAACAAGACCGTAACAAATTGAGTACCCATCTATAATGATATCCCATTCCTATAGAAACAAACAATGCCTATGTGAGACGTTTTGATTGGATTTAAAACACATAAGACTGCATGCATGACTTCTTTAGTGACCCAATGTATTTTAAATGTCAACCAAATCTTGCCAAGACACCGCTCCTATTCTATATGAACAACTTCTCGAACCTAATTCAAAAACAAAAAATTAGTTGTATGTCTACATTCAACCCATCAGGGGTTAGCTGAGATGGCAAGATTGACTGGGTTTGCTCCTCAAGTCATTACTTCGAATTTCTATATGCCCCTCCACAAAAAATATAATTATTTAACTGTTGTAAATATGTTGAGTGGGCCCACAAACTACATTTACTACTGGATGTAGACTATTGAAAACTTCTTTATAGACCAAAATGGAGGTGCAACTCAAAGTTCTTGAGAAGTTGAAGCTCTTTATCTTCTTTGTCGACTCTCGAATCTCCCTTTACGACCCTAGATCTGGGTTTGAAGTTTCAAGGTTTCACCCCCCAATGTTGTTGAAAACTTTATTTCTTTTTTTCCCCTTGAAGCTTGCGACAAGCTGATTAACTTTCTCTTTTACGTCAAAGCCTTACAGAATCTATACGAAGATGATAACTAATGTGAAAGGTATAGAGAAAATAAGGCATGTTTGTTAGAGACAAAGAAAATGAGAGAAACTCTTGAAATTTAAAAGTGTTGGTACTTATACTCTCCCTGGGATGAAACTTTAATTTTCAAATTTGTTTTACCCTTTTGCCATAATTCAATGCTTAGGACTTGAAAATTTGAAAACTTAGACTCTATTCTTAATAAGTTTTCATTATGAATCTAATGGTACGATCGAATTTCCCAAATTCTAACCCCAACAATCATTTCTCATTTTGGGTACAAATTGACACAAAAATTCGATGATTTGACAATTTTTTCATTCAACCTTTGATTAAGACGTGCTCACAGACTAAAGTATATTTTTCGACCCTTTTGAATCTAATGGTGATGTTAGTTTTCCTTAAAAATTTATACATCAAAATTCGTACTTTTAAACTATAATAAAGTTCAAAATTTACAAAATCATAACTTCGAATTTTCCTTGATATGTGAGTTGAATTTTCTGGGCATTACAATCATCTTGAACCGTTTCTGTACACCTTGTCATTCACATCATAAATTGTTGATATTCCATCATTCGTAGTCTCCTTGGACTACGTGTCAGATAATCGAAGACTCGTCAATCTCATTTTGTCACTAAGGTCATAATTCAATTAAAACTCCTTGGCTTCTTGATATTATCTCTCTAGAAGTTTATTTTTCTATTATAGAATTTGTGGAGAGGTTCTTTAAGCCATCATATATATATGGGAAATGTTTAGCACCAAACATTTTTCAAAACATGGGTTAGAAGTTTTGGAATGGGCTGATTTTTGGTGAGGATGATCTCTACGATGAGGAGATCATCATCACCAAAAATCAGCCCATTCCAAAACTTCTAACCCCATCAAAAATGGTTTACAAAAAATGGACAGTCCATGATTTTTCAACTTGTAAACATGGGGCTAGAAGTTTTGGAATGGGCTGATTTTTGGTGAGGATGATCTCCTCACCGTAGAGATCATCCTCACCAAAAATCAGCCCATTCCAAAACTTCTAACCCATGTAAGACAAAAATGGTTGGCTAAAATGTTGGCCAAAATGTTTGGTGCTGAACGGGACCCTATATATATAGGGAAATGTTCAGCACCAAACATTTTTCAAAACATGGGTTAGAAGTTTTGGAATAGGCGGATTTTTGGTGAGGATGATCTCTACGGTGAGGAGATCATCATCACCAAAAATCAGCCATTCCAAAACTTCTAACCCCATCAAAAATGGACGGTCCACGATTTTTCAACTTGTAAACATGGGGCTAAAAGTTTTGGAATGGGCTGATTTTTGGTGAGGATGATCTCCTGAATGGGTTGATTTTTGGTGAGGATGGTCACCTCACCGTAGAGATCATCCTCACAAAAAATCAGCCCATTCCAAAACTTCTAACCCATGTAGGACAAAAATGGTTGGCTAAAATGTTGGCCAAAATGTTTGGTGCTGAACGGGACCCATATATATATATATAACATCCAAGTAGGACTCAAAACGTGACAGATATGGTCACGATATGAGTATGCCCATATCCATATCCAATTTTTTTTATTCGGATTCATATCCGGATTCGGATCTAACTAGGATCCTAATAGTTAAAACCATATCTAAACCATTGTACTTTTATCAAATTCATATTCAGATCCAATCTAATCGAATTAATTGATTCGGGTCGATGGATCGGATAATGTCAAACTATTTAAGGTTATTTTAAATAAGATTTAAAAAATGTGGTTAAATGGTGACTTGAAATCAAGACCTCTTTATTTTAAAGGAAAACTTTAACCACTATACCCAATTATTGTTGGTTAATAGAAAATAACTTAAAAATATAAAAATACAAGTAACAAAGTAATATATCATTCGGATCTTAGTGGATATAGGAATGAATTTGTCTCCAACCAAGATCCAACTTGAATCAAGAGACATCAACCCATATCCGAACCATATTTTAATTCAAATATACTTGATAGAACCAAACCCACTAAATTCGGATTCGATGCACTCGAATTTCAAATAAAATATGTACCATTTTAAGCCCTACGTCCAAGACCTCATAGGGACTTTAGCATTATCCAATACTTTACTTTTTAATAATACCCATGTACGTTTTGTGTTTTAGTGAAAACATATAGAGGCATATTGGTCTTTTACATGATAAATGCTTGTTTGCATTGAATGGCAAATCATTTATTGCAACAAGACCTTTAATTCTAAATATTAAATGCCCTTAACATTTATTATGAAAGAGACAAGTATTAATTACATAAATAAACATTTATTATGTAAAAAGACTAATATACTATTATCTTCTTCACTAAATGACAAAATAGGTGAGGGTATTATTGAAAAAAAAAGTGTTGGAAAATGCTAATGTCCTTAGCATTCCCCATATCTATATAGATAGATATTGTTATAATTAATGACAAGTTAAAATTTGATTTCTATCTAAAGCTAGTTTTATATACTCTACCACCTTTTCAAATTTTTGGTAGAACCCTCTTTTTTAGATTACATGTGGTGTATTTAAGGAGCTATGCCAAATATTGATATAAAATAGGAGTACAAAATAAATACAAAAAATCATGTGTCATGTTATAAAGAGGGTTTTATCAAATTTTGAAGCGTCCTTCCCGTTTCGAGGTAGGATTTTGTCTTTTCCCATTTTTTTGAATCTAGGTTTCCAAGCCTCTTAAAGCACCTAATTAATCATTTGGAGTGCCTTCCTCCACCCCTCCCCCCCTAAAAAAAAAATGTGTGTGTGGGTTGGGGGGGGGGGGGGGTAACATGCTTCATGATTGTTATCTAGTTCAATAAATGCATTGTACTTTATTCTAATAAAAGGAAAAATTACTATGAGCAATTCCAACCGGTCTCTATATCTTTATATTTAGAGATAGAGACCTCCGAACCAAGCTCCAACCGATCTCTTAATTTCGGACACACCATCTAAATCACCATTCACGTCTTTATATTACTATTCATCTTGTACAAATACCAATTGTATCCCCATTATTTTACATAAATGCCATTCTTAATTTCCTTTTTCAATAAAAATATGTTTTAAGTATAATTGTTGTCCCTTATTTATTTTCAATTACTATTATTCAGTATTTTTAATTCTTTTTATTAAATATTTTAAACTTAGATTCAATTAATTGTTTGACCAAATTCGACAAAAATTGTAATAAAAAATCAATTTAATCATGAATATTCATTTTTTTAAATAAATGAAATTAATTTAAATGTATATATTTATATTTTTCTACTAAACATAAGATGATCAGACCAAATTTGATTTCTCAAACAATTGGTGAATTTTTATTTTGTTATTAAAATTGGGGTGTAACAAGTAAAGTAGTGTTGCCAATAGCATTTTTTCTTTTCTTTTTTTAATATTTAACTTGGGGTGTAACAAATAAAGTTGGGTTTCCAATAACCATTTTTCTTTTTTTCTTAATATTTAAATTGGGGTAACAAGTAAAGTTGGGTTGCCAATAGCAATATTTTTTAAAAATATTTAACTTGGATTGTAATAAGTAAAGTTGGGTTGCCAATAACAAACTTTATATATTTAACTTCGGGGTATAATAAGTAAAGTTGGGTTGCCAATAGTAAGTTTATTATTTTTTATTATGCGAAGAGTGAATTAGATATGTGAATAGCGATTTAGAGGTTGTGACCCATTGAATTCGTTTAGGTTCGACAGAGGAAATAATCATCTCTAAAATGTAAGAATATGCCAAAATAGAGATGAAAAATAGAGACACCCGTTGGAATTGCTTTAAAGTAGGGTTAAATATCTTTGTATTTATAAAAAAAATATATACTTTTTCAAAAATTGTCATAAACGAACTAATTGCTGGATAGTTCAGCTTTTTAATGTGTTAAAATACATTATTTTTATCAAAAATGCCCTTCAAATGATTAAAACAATGAATAGTCTAGTGAGTAACAAAAATGTTGGACAGTCCAACGACTTAATTCATTTTTAATAATTAAAAAAAAAAAGTAGATTCTTTTTTCTAAATATTAAAATATTTAAATCTCTTTTAATAATTTTCTCTTAATAAATAAAAAATTATTTCAATGCATTTAATAACCTTAGTAGCAATAAAAAAATTAACATGGCTAAGGTAATTCGAATGATCTAAAATTTTAGATAATTAAGATAGATTATATTGCTTCCCACCAACTAATTTGAAAACTAAATAATGTAATTAAACATGGTGTTTCAAATGTGGACAAGTATTATTATGTTTCTTTAGTGACCCATGTATTTTCATTTGTTGAATAATTTCAAAATAAAATTTAAGTTTTTGTGGTTTATTTTTTTAAATTTTTCTTAAGTTAGATTTTAAGGATTTTTGTGTATATACAGTTTAGTTCTACATTGCTCACAAGTGAGAAAGTGGTATACCTTATAACAAGAAGTCAACATAGTTAATTGTATTTGTATCACACCTTTAAGATTTTGATAGGCTCTTCAAGGTGGTTCGAAGCACCACCCACACACGCACACGCGTCTTGCTAAAGGATGATTAGGCGCTTTGAGACGTACTTTGCACTTAGCGAGGAGTTGTGGAGCCTTTAAGTTTTTGAAAACGATCAGGTGCATTGGATCAAGTTAGTACCTAATAAAAATGATCAGAAACGTTGATTCATGATTGGTATTTGATCAAAGTCAATCAAATTTGTTAGATCAAGTGACAACCGATCAAATACAATCAAAATCATTAAATCACACAAATTCAACTAATAAGTGTGGATTAAAAGGCATGAAACACATACCTTCGATAGGATGCAATATGGATCGTTAGCTCTAAAATTAAACACAATCCAACAACTATTAAACCAAGATATATTAAATTATGAATCTTGATCAACATGCACAAAAATAATTATAAAAAGTCAATCAGAAATCATATTTCTTCATTGAAAATTTCTGTGTTTTATTTTTTCTAACCTTAAGTACTTGGCATCATCAGTTTATAATTTTTTGAATGTTCTAGATTAAATCAGATTGTACATATTCTGATTTAATAATTTGAATATAAACTTCTCTATATTCTGAAGGATTTGTTCGTTGTTTTTGTGTACTGTGATTCTAACTAATAAAGGGGAATATTTATCTAAAAGAGATTGAATTTGGTTCGAGCCTTGAAATCCTAAAAATATCTCCTTCATCGAATTCTTTCAAGTTACAAAGTAAATTTTCTAACATCATTTATTTCTCTATTTGGATTTCTATTAAACACATAAAATCTTTTCAAGCTTTGAAGGAATTAGTAATGAAAGTGAGAGATCAAGAAAAAAATTTAATTTTAGGAAATTGAATGTTAATTTTTGACCAGTGCCATGATAACTTATTCGATTCCTTAAGAAAATTTTGAGGTCCAACAAATGACTGAGATGATAAAAACAAAAGTGTCCTAGAAATCAATACAAGTTTTTTAGGGATCAATTTCAATGAGAAATTTTTAGGAAATATATCCTCACCTTAGATGGTTTCTCATGGATTCTCCCCAACCCATTTGGGTTGAGTGTTTGGTGAGGTGAAATGATGTGGTGTTTAGTTGAAAGAATGAGATTTGAGCATTAGGTGGGATGAGGACGTGTGGTGTTTGATTAAAAAAATGGATTGTGTAAGGAGTTAGGTGATTAGGTTTTATGGAGGGTGAAGGAGATGGTGACAAGTATCCAAAGAGTATAAAAATTGAGTGTTTAGATGAGTTGATTGGAAAAAAAGGGTGTGGGGATAGCTTATGAGAATGGGTTAAAGGTGAATGTTGAAGGGAGGTGTGGGTTGTGATGTGAGTTGATAATTGTGTTAGAGAAAAGCAATGGAGTATGGGGGGTGGTATTATTAGAGAAAAGTGATGGATAGGTTGAGTAGAATGATTTTTGGGAGGTGAGTTGTGATAAGGACAAGTATCAATTTGATGATCAAAAGTTGATTGGTTGATGTGGATAATGATTTGTGGATTAGGGTTATGAATATGGGTATGGGCTTTGATGTATTGGGCTTAGGATTTTAGGTTGTTAGGATTGGTTAGGGTTTATTTTAGCATGCGGTTTTGAGGATAAATTAGTTTTAGGACTTACGTGGTGTAGGGTTAGGATTAAGCTAAGTTGGATGAGGTGAGAAATAATTTTTGGGGAATTGAAAGTTGGTGGGCCTTAAGCGAGCTTGGAGTGGTGAAAAATGGGGAAGGTGGGTGATATGCCAAGTCTTATTTGTGAGTTCGTTAGACATTGGAGGGTTTTGGAAGTTTTTGAATTGATCAAAATGTCACGATTATTTGGGATTTTTAGGCCTGTTGAAAATTTTTATTAGAAAAGATGATTTTTTGGATCTTTTCGGGTGAGGGAGTGTTCAAATTGAGGTGCTACAGTGTCCATAACATGTCAACTGAGTATTGATCGAGCGAAGACTTTCTACTTAGAATATCAACACTCATCGAATACTGATAAATGCACACAATAAATATCTATATCTTAGTCTTACTCAAAAGAAAATCCTAGTAAAAAACCTTAAAAAATTTAGAAAAAGAGAGGGAATATAAAGAGAGTGTGAATGACAAAAAGTGTGTTATTTATTTTTTATTTTTTAATATTCTTTTTCTTCTCTCTTTTTGCATGTATGAGTGGGCAAATAAACTTTTCTTCTTAAAATCTCACCAATGGAGACATCCATCAAATAGATTTCAGAGATATTTATGAAAAAGTGATCAAGTTTTGATGAATTTATGATTTCGGCTCACTATTCATTTTAATTACCAAAACATGAACGCTAATGAATTCAACGATTTTTAAAATGACAATTTTGAAGGTTTAAACTTGTGAAATTGTGACTTTAAACCGACGAATTCGTTATCATTTTGAACTCTTTTTAATGAAAATATGATTGTTCACGTTTTGATAATTAAAATAAAAAATTAGTCTGAATCGCAAATAACTCATTTTCAGCTCACAAAATGATAATTCACCCTATATTTCATAATTATGGGACAATAGTTGAAGAGGGCCCACCGACTTATATTATTGTTATTCTTTAATGGGTAACCTGAATTTGGGCCGCTGACACTCATATCATTAATTAATTGGATAATGTACAGAATGATTGGTGTGGCCCACAAAAACCTGATTACTCACATGACTTGTCCAAAGGATGGTTGTCAAAAATTAAAAAGAGAGCTGATATTAATTGGCACCCAACTTTTACTTGTTACACCCCAATTACAAATGAAGAAAATACATGACTTATTAAGAATGAGTAAAGCTGGAGTGCCAATAGAAGATGTCTTTCTCTCTCTTCTAGATTCCTATCATTTGAATTTAGGATTTTATATGAGCCTAATCATAATTGCAAATAACTACTTAAATTATTTGAACGAGTGTTATAATGTTAAGATTGTAATATAAGTCAAACGTTTGTAACAATTGCAAAAATGTGTTTTAATCTTTAATTGGAGTGTGATAAATAATTTAAAATTTTGGGGTGTAATAAATAAAAGTTGGGGTGCAATAGAAACTCACTAAAAAATAGGTCTTGTTAACGTGGGGCCTTAGGGCACACATTAATATGCATTAAATACACCTTGGAAATTTTTTTTTTTTAATATCGAAAATTCCCTCAAATAATTTTTCCCTATAAAAAAGAATCGTGATGGAGTGACCTCAAGCTGGAACCTCATATCGCACTTCTTGACATGAAAGTGGAGAAAAATCATAGATGTTGTTCACTCGTATCTCGATGAAAATCATCTATGATTCCCATACACTTTCACATCAAGAAGTGCGATATGAGGTTCCAATCTAAGGCCACTTCTACATTATTCATAAAAATAAAAAAAAAAAATACCCTCAAATGCTTGTTTTGAAGGTGTTTTTAATGTATCATAACGTATGTTCTTAGGGAAGATGTTAACAAGACCCTAAAAAATTGAGTACCCAACCATTGTCATATCCCGTTCCTATAGAAACAAACAATGCCTATGCGACATGTTTTGGTTGGATTTAAAACACATAGGACTGTGTGCACGACTTCTTTAGTAGCCCAATGTATTTTCAACATCAACCAAATCCTGCCAAGACACCGCTCTTATTCTATAAGAGTGAGTTCTCAATCCTGATTCAAAAAAAAAAAAAAGTTATATGTCTACATTCAAAATTACCCACTAGGGGTTAGTTGAGATGACAAGATTGATTAGATTTGCACCACAGGTCATTACTTCAAATCTCTATATGCCCTTCTACAAAAAAGGTAATTATTTAATTGTTATACATGTGCTGAGTGGGATAGTACGTGCAACCTTCCAAAGCAAAAAATAAAAAAAAATCTACATCCAAAACAAGATTAATATACCCTTGTCTTCTTCACTAAATAACAAAATAAGTAAAGGTATTATTAGAAAGAAAAAAGCGTTGGAGAATGCTAACGTCCTTAGCATTCCCCATATCTATATAGATAACTGTTGTTATAGTTAATGACAAGTTGAATTTTGATTTCTATCTAAAGCTGGTTTTATATATCCTACCACCTCTTCAAAATTTTGGTAGAACCATCTTCTTTGGATTACACATGGTGTATCTAAGGAGCTATGCCAAATATTGATATAAAATAAATACAAAAAATCATGTGTCATGTTACGAAGAGGGTTTTATTGAATTTTTGAAGCGTGCTTCTCGTTTCAAAGTTGGATTCTCTCTTTTTTCCATTTTTTTGAATCTAGGCTTCCAAGCCGCTTAGAGCACCCAATTCATCGTTTGGATTGCCTGTCTTCCCCACTAGGAGAAAAAAGGGAGGGGGGGGGGGGGGACTAGGTGATAGAAAATTAGAATCAGTGATCCTTAACAGGCTTCATGATTATTATCTTGTTCAATAAATGTATTGTACTTTATTTTTATTGAATCGAAAATTATTAATAGCAACTCCAACAGATCTCTATATCTCTATATTTAGAGATAGAGGCCCTTGAACCAAACTCTAATTGTTCTCTTAATTTCTGACACACCCACTAAATTACAATTCACATATCTAGAATTGGAGACGAAGCAAAAAAAAAAAAAAAAAGGGATGTTCTCTATTTCACTACATCCTGTGCAAATACCAATTGTGTCCCTATTATTTTACATAAATGTCATTCTTAATTTCCTTTTTCAATAAAAATATGTTTTAAATATAATTTTTGCCCTATTTATTTTCAAATATTATTATTCAATATTTTTAATTATTTTTATTAAATATTTTAAACTTAGATTTAATCAATTGTTCGACCAAACTCGACAAAAAAATTGTAATAAAAAATCTGTTTAATCATGAATATTCATTTTTTTTTTTTTTTTTGTAATTTATTATTATTATTTTTTGTTGAAATAACTGAAATTAATTTAAATGTATATATTTATATTTTTCTACTAAACATAAAATGATTAGACCAAATTTGATTTCTCATACAATTGGTGAATTTTTATCTTGTTATTTAAATTGGGGTGTAACAGGTAAAGTAGTGTTGCCAATAGCATTTTTTTCTTTTCTTTCTTTAACATTTAACTTGGGGTGTAACAAATAAAGTTGGGTTTCCAATAACAATTTTTCTTTTTTCCTTAATATTTAAATTGGGGTAACAAGTAAAGTTAGGTTGTCAATAACAAACTTTATATATTTAACTTGGGTTGTAATAAGTAAAGTTGGATTGCCAATAGTAAATTTATTGTTTTTATTATGTGAATAGTGAATTAAATACATGAATAGTGATTTAGAGGTTGGGAATTTGGGACCCATTGGAGTTCGTTTAGGTTTGAAGGAGAGAATCATCTCTAAAATATGAGAATATGCCAAAATAGAGATGAAAAATAGAGACACCCGTTGGAGTTGCTCTAAAGGAAGGTTAAATATCTTCGTATTTATCAAAAATTATCTACTTTTTCAAAAATTATCATAAACGAATTATGTTGCTGGACAGTTCAGCTTTTTAATGTGTTAAAATACATTATTTTACCAAAAATGCCCTTTGAATGATTAAAACCATAGTTAGGAATTCAGTGGACGGGGAAAAAACGGTACGAAAATAAATTGAGTACCATTTGGAATAGTGATGCATCAATTTGTTCAAAAATTTGGTGAAAAAAGTGTAGGACGGTAAAAATACGATACGAAATTAATTCGAGAATGACTCAGATCCAACAATTTTTAAAATTTTCAAAAATTCGGATATATATAATATATGATATGACGTAACAATTCTAATTTACTAATCAAATTATTAATATTTAAATTAAAAATATCTTAAGTAACAAATAAACAATCCACCATCACATTCATTCAATAAAATATATATTCGCAATTAAAGATTTAGTTTTAATCCATCTAATAATCAATGTAAATGAAAAGTATAAAACATGATATACTAGTTAATGCCGAAATCATCATGTCTGATGACCTAATTAAATTATAATAAAAAATAAAAAAAATTATTGTCGTTTTTAAAAATTTATTAATGGGAAGTATACAGAAATTTCACCAGACGACGAATGGTCAATGAGTAAATTCCACGGTGGATCGGTAGGGGCGATTTTCAACTTAGGATTTTTTTCCCCTTATCTCCAATCTTGAGTTTTGAAGTGAGAACAGGGAAATACAACGCATTTTAATAAAATACTTACAGAATATAAGTACAAATCGCGATTTAGTCGTTGGGATTCAAATATTGCGAATTAATCTGAATCTTTGAATCTAACATCAGTTCTGATTTGGAAGAGTAATATACATCTAATTCGTGTCTAATTCGTGAATCAATCCCGAATTCACTAACTATGATTAAAACGATGAACAGTCTAGTGAGTTACTAAAACGTTGGACAGTCCAACAACTTAATTCATTTTTGATAATTAAAAAAAAAAAAAAAATAGATTCCTTTTTCTAAATATTAAAATATTTACCTCTCTTAATAAATAAAAAATTACTTCAATGCATTTAATAATCTTAGTAGCAATAAAAAATGAACTTGGCTATAGTAATTCGATTGATCTAAAAGTATAGATAATTAAGAGAGATTATATTGCTTCCCACCAACTTATTTGAAAACTAAATAATGTGATTAAACATGGTGTTTCAAATGTGGATAAGTATTATTATGTTTCTTTAGTGACCCATGTATTTTCATTTCTTTCTCTATTTGGATTTCTACTAAGCACATAAAAGCTCTTCTAGCTTTGAGGTCCAACAAACGATTGAGATGATAAAAACAAAAGTGCCATGGAGATCAATACAAGTTTTCTAGGGATCAATTTCAATGGGGATTTTTTTGTTTTTTTGATTAATATAAAGATATTTAACCTTCCTTTAGAGTAACTCCACCGGGTGTCTCTATTTTTATTTTTTATTAATCTTTTTAAGATTGTAGATCATTTGCCTCAGGATACACGAGAAAATGATTTATGATTATGTATATCCCAAGGCAAATGATATACAATTCTGTGATGAGGTCGTAGGAGAGTGATATAATTTTGTAAATAACTGTACCATTAAAATAGTTGGGGACATGATTTTAAAAAGGGCAAGTTGACAAATCATGTGATGAAATGATCTTTATTTATAGGGCTATACCCATTGCAAATTATTTCAATCTTGGTAAAAAAAAAAAAAAATCTAGTTTATGTAAATTAATTGTTTTTAAGACTATAGGACAAATTACTTGTATTTTTCATGAACGAGATAAGACACCGTGGCTGAGATCCTTCTTTTTTTTTTTTTTTTTTTCTTATTAAGAGATCTAAAAAAAATATTAAAGTCGGAGTCCGAGTCTTGAGTCATCTTGGTATCATTCGTCGATGGGGAGGCTCTCATAATAAAATATTTATTACATAATAAAACACAAAAAACACTTAATAATCGTACACCCAATCAAACCAACTCCATTAAGTTAGGTAGGAGAATAAATAAATTTAATACAAAGGCCAATTTTTATTTTTATTTTGGATTTTATTTAGAATAGTGGGTGAAAGGTTGATGAGATCAATCGAGATGGGAAAATGATCTCTTACGTGAAGAAGATTTCCTTAACTTGTGAAGGTTGCAGGCTAATTCTTGTAATCTTTCTTTTAACAGAGCAGGAGATCTTTCCAATCCATCACATATCTGTCGTCAAACCCCAAAAAGGATAATAAAAAAAAAAAAAAAACAATAGGAACTTTGATTAGAAAATAAGAAATACAAAATAAATACAAATCAAAATCTTGATAAACAGAACAAATAAAAGTCTTAAAAATTGAAAACCCACACATGGTTTTCAATCTTGTCAGAGATATTTGCACTGTGTCTCAACATTCAATCATCTCGCAAGATAAATGAGATATCTACGACGATATTTTGAAAATAACATAATTAGTAAGATCGGGATTTTATAGATTTTGATTAAAATAAATTTTTTTTTTTTTTAGATTTTAAATATTTATTCTATAAATAAACAGATCACTTTATGAATAAACATGTTTTAATGTATGTTATTTTATTACAAAATTATAATTATTTTAATTTAAATATATGTAAATTAATCCATGTTAATTGAGTTTAATGGATTATCTTATCGGAAACGAGACGTCAAACCGAGATTGAAGACCATTTGCCCACATCATGGTTTTTAAACTCGTCCGAGACCGAGACGTATCGCCCGAGTTAACTCGGTATCAGAGCTAAACGAGACCAACTCACAAAGTGATTTTTTTGACCGAGTTTTACAACTCATGTACAAATTTTCGAGTTATCTCGTGAGACGTCTCAAACATATCGGAAAACTCGTCCGAGATGACTCGGTATCGGAACTGAACGAGACGAGACGCGATACCGAGTTTAAAAACCATGGCCCACATCATAAAATCATGAATGGGGCACATCATAAAATCATGAATGGGGCAATGGGTTCTCAAATCTTGATCAAATCAAATCATAAAAGAACTTAAACAAACCAAAAAAATTAATAAGAGACTAAGAAAGAAATGTGAATCGAAAATCTTGATCAACCCAACTAAAAAAATACTCAAATAAAAGAAACCCACATCACAAAATCAGATTTGGAGTGATGGGTTCTACTAAAATTCTGATCAAATCAACACTCAAAATAATAAATAAATAAAATTAAAACAAAGAACAAACCTTGCTCTCAGTGTGATGCAGTACTTTACTTCCATCACGACAATGATTAGAACGAACTATTTGAAGGTTATAGGCTTCAAGTTCATCGAAGATGGAAGGCAAACAGAGACTCACTGCAGTACCCTTTGTATCGCTCAAAGACACATTAACTCTGCCATCTCTGACTCGGATTGAAACAGAGGAAGACGAGTCGGGAACGACTCGTAAATCAAAGTCCGAAGATTTACCCGAAGCCGAGGTGGAGACATGGACCGATGGAGAGAGATTGGATCGAGATGAACTTGGTGAGTCCCTCTTTTTCTGGAGAGAGCGAAGACGAGAAGCAGCTAAGGGAATGTATTTGATGATTTCGTCGAGAATTGCAGATTGTTCTTTGCGGACTGATTCAGAGTGAGGAAGAAGAGCATGAAGAGATAGGAAGAGCTCACGCATTGATTTGCGACGTTCGCGTTCTGCAATCTTGTGTCTCTCTCTGGCATTGATGATGGATCCTCCTCTGTTTTGCTCTGTTTCGGATTTGCCATCTGAGACCATTGTATCACAGTCGCTCCCCTCCATTCGGTTGACTTTGGCGTTTTTGGGTGATTCTCTTCTTGATTGATTTGTTTTTAAAAATATGATATTGTGGAAGATAAAATAAAACAAGATTGGGAGATCTATGACATAAGCTAAATTGTTTTTTTTTTATCCATGTGTAACATATGATTCATTTGTTGATCTTTTACCGTTACAATTAGTAGGGGTGCACATTGGATTAGGTAAATCCGAGAGCTAAACCAATCCGAAGCCTTTTAGATTGGATTGGTTTGGATTGAGCATGGTTTGATTTGGGTACGAATTGTATATAAAAAAATCCGATTGATTTGGTTTGATTCCGAATGAGGGGTATAATAAAATTAAACCAATCCGAGAACTGAACTAATCCGAAATATCTATTATAATATATATATATATATATATATATATATATATGTTACGAAGAGATAACTTATCAAAGTCTTCAACTTTATCTTCTCTATTTTTTTCTAACAAAAACTCAAAAAAAAAAAAAAAAAAGTGCACAAATCTCTCTCTCAATTCTCAAATGAATCAACCCATTTATGGAATTTTTTTTTCAAAGAGTTTGATTCTTTATTTTTTTACTAGAACCTTTATGCCGTGTTTGTTAGATGAAATATAGTATACAAATCTAGGCTTGGATTCGTTAGTCTACCATTTATGGATTAGTTTCCTCGTTAATTCATTCAAAATACCAATTTTAAAATTATAATTTTTTTTAGTCTTATTGAACTTCCTCTAATTTTTAATTTATATAGATTTCAGTCAAAATTTAATCATAATCATTTTCATTTTAAAAATATGTATTATTTATGATCTTATCCAAATGGCTCCTCTTTTGAAAGAAAAAATACTAGTTTTTCTATTTTGAAAGTATGAAATCCGAGAACCGATCTGAACCAATCCAAACCAAGGTTGGCTTGGATTGATTCGCTTCTATAAAGTAATTGAATTGGTTCGGTTCCAAATTTGTAAAACTGATTATGTTTGGTTCGGTTCCAATTTTGTCAAAATCTTAACCAATCTGAACCATGTGCACCCTTAACAATTAGATCATTATTTTATTTTATTTATTGAGTCATGATAATATACGAACCTAGGCTTGGATTCGTTAGCCTACCATTTATGGATTAGTTTCCTCATTAATTCATTCAAAATACCAATTTTAAAATTATAATTTTTTTAGTCTCATTGAACTTCCTCTAATTTTTAATTTATATAGATTTCAGTCAAAATTTAATCATAATCATTTTCATTTTAAAAATATGCATTATTTATGATCTTATCCAAAGGGCTCCTCTTTTGAAAGAAAAAATACTAGTTTTTCTATTTTGAAAATATGAAATCCGAGAACCGATTTGAACCAATCCGAACCAAGGTTGGTTTGGATTGGTTCACTTCTATAAAGTAATTGAATTGGTTCGGTTTCAAATTTGTAAAACCGATTATGTTTGGTTCAATTCCAATTTTGTCAAAATCTGAACCATGTGCACCCTTAACAATTAGATCATTATTTTATTTTATGTATAGAGTCGTGATAATATGACCCCCCCCCCCTCACAGAACCATAGATCATTTACGTCAGGATACTTAGAACTATCAATCTTTTTCTTTTGTATCCGAAGGCATTTGATCTATGGTTCTATGATGGGGGCGTAGGGGTGTTTGTCAAAAGGGAATGTCATATTATCACGATTCACTTTTTGGTAATGTCCTCATATTTTATTTGGAGTTGTGGATTCTATGGAAAAACAATCACAAACATAATAAAACATGGAAATGCAATGTTGATACCCAAGAAGTGGTCAGGATCCACTATAAGTGGTGGAAAAATTAGATTTAAAAAATAATTTTTTTTTTAAATAAATAAATAGAGTGGTAAGTAAAGCTAAGCATAAGACATATATCGATCTATATAATAAAATGATTACTAGAGAAGGTGAACAAAATGTATACAAGTTGAAACAAAATAGAGATTCCAAACCTAGAGATTTAAATAGTTTTCCACGACTTAAAAGATGTATATGTGAGGATATGAGTAAGAAATAAAGAGATTAGGAAAATGTGGAATGGTTATTTTCAGAAATTATTAATTAAGAATTACCAAAGAGATTTAGGTCACTAGGTCAGTAATAGATACATGAGAGATTCAAAAGCACACATACTTTCCTATAATTAAGATTTTAAAAGTGAAAATAACCTTAGCAAAGAAAAAAAAAATTAAATGTGTAGGTCGTAGATGCAAAAATCTCACTCTACCACGAGATTTGTAGAGTCATGTTGATGCTTTCTGGCTCCTTTAAAAATTCTTGGGTGTGCTTGCACCACAGAGCCTTTGACGTTCAAGATAGTCCGCAAAATAATTTTGACAGAGTTTCAACATAAAAAATTGCATATCTTTGCTTTGATCATTTGTGCCCTTTTTAATAGAGAATGAGATGGGCATCCTCATTTTAGACGATTCCTAATCCATTCTTATCATAATTAAACAATCATAACTTCAGTAGGCTCTTATCTCCTTTTAAAATTATTTTCTATTTATAATCATTCTAACAATTGAAAGATACAATGCTCAAATCCTTAAAAATCAAGGATTTATTGTATTCTTCATTGGCATACGGTTCAAGAGGATATTTCCCCAACCTTATGCTTTTTGGCGTTGTGCACCACTATACCAAACTCTAAGCCATCGTCCTCAAAGCTCACAACTCGATAGGCTTGCATTAGGTCGGATCTCTACATATCCACATGTGACATGTGCCACCAGCCCGGGTCTTACAGATTTGACCTTCCACATAAGCCCTTTGGTCCAAATGATATTCTGATGGAAGTATGAGAATGAGCAAAAAAGTTTTAGATTGTCTTAACTAAGTTGTTCAATAATATTCACAAGATTTAAAAAAATATCAAAGGAATGAATAAAGGTAACAAAATGAATATATCAAAGAACCAATTTGATTTTATGGTGGGTGGATTAACAATCAAGACAATAAAAAGAAAATTAAAATTATAGATAGAGATATTGAAATTCAAGGGCTTTAGAATAAGTAAAAAGCTAGACTGAGTATGTAGAAAATGAATTTAATACCAAAACCAAAGATGAGGAATCCCCCATAAAGCTTTATGGTCTAGAAATGTCTTGGAGAGACTACTTTCATGATCTCGAGCATATAATACTTAATAATGGATAGATTGATGAAGATATTACCCATAAAATCATGGTTAAGTGATTAAAGTGGAGGTGCAACTTTGAAATTTGGGCATAAATGGGTCGGATTTTATCCAAAGTCTAAGTGATCCGAAATCTGAATTTAGCGGGTCTGGGTCCTTTGAGTAGATTTGAATCACAACATGGGTTGCTTATGGTTTTATATCCCATGATCTGAGTCGAACATGGATCAATCTGCCTAAATTTGATTAATATATTGCTTTAAAAATGGTAGTTTTAGGATTCTTCAAAATATCATTTTCTACGTAACATAAATTCTTATAAAATAAAATTATTATAATGGTAAAATAGAATAGTATAACAATTAGCAAACAAGTATAGGAGAAAAAATATTGAACAAGCCAGATTTATCGAACCCAAATCAAGCAATTCGATCGGGTCGAATCCAGGTTAAATGAAATCAAAATGATTCGGATATGGTTTATCTAGTAGGTTTTGAATCTTATTCGAGTTTAGATGAATATGGATATACTCATATACAAGTCGAATCCACCGCATTTTGAACCTTATCTGAAATGTTATATGTCTGTCACTCCGAAATCCGAGTGATCCATATTCAGCAAGTTTTGGTTTTTGGAGTGGATTTGAATCACAAAATGGTTTGAATAAGATATGGATCCATCTACTTTAATGTCACATAAATGGTTTATATATTGCTTAAAAAATTATATTTTTAAGATTCTTCCAAATATCTTTTTCTACTACTTTAATGTCACGTAAATTCTTATAAAATAAAATGATTATAATAATAAAATAAAATAATATAACAATTAGCAAACAAGTAGAGGAGAAAAAATGTTGAACTAACCAAAGTTATCTGACTCGAATTAAGTGATTCGGTTGGATTGAATCGAAATTAAGTAAAGTTAAAATGATTCAGATATGATTTATCTATTAGGATTATAATAAAAAATTTGAGTCCAGATCATGATTTTTAAATTCGTCCGAGACCGAGACGTATCGCTCGAGTTAACTCGGTATCGGAGCCTAACGAGACCAACTCACAATGTGTCATGAGACGACCGCATATCGTGAGATAAGCGAGTCATCTTGGATAATATTTTCGCAAAACTCCGACGATACGAACAAGATATACGAGACATCGCAGATATTATGTTAACTCGCGAGATAAACGAGTTGTATCGGACGAGATTTTAAAATCTCGTCTGAGTTAACTGAGACAACCGAGTTTTACCTCAATCCTCAATTATTTACTCCCAAATCGATTTTCCTCCATTATTTCTTCATCTTCTCCATCAAATGAAAAAAAATGTAAGATTTTGGGATAAAACTTCATTTTTCCCATCAAATTAAGCCTCAATCCTCTATTATTTCACCCCCCAAATCAATTTTCCTCTATTATTTGTTCATCTTCTCTACCAAGTGAACAAAAAAAAGTCAAGGTTTTGAAGAAAACTTCATTTTCTTCATTTTTTGTGGTTAAGGTGATGATTTTTAGTGATTAATTTGGAGATTTGTGTTTCTTAATTTACTCTCAATATTGACATACTGAATTGGAGTATTTTATTTATTGTTCCTTTATAGATTAGATTCAATTGCAGAACAATACCCATTATTTGACTTAATTATGAAGACATAAAGTCAAGGTTATTGTGTTCGGTTGTACTTCACAATCAACCATCAAGTCTTTAGGTTACTTATTAAATTTACAATCCCAAGTGATTTTTTTTGTTTTTATTTATCTTGGATTTGAGCTTGTTTGGTAGGTGCATCAATACAAGTGGTTTTGGTTATTTTATTTTCATGTTTCAATAAATTTTGTGTTAGTTTCTCTTAATTTAAATATTGAATTTATAGAGAGCAACTAGAGAAGGACAATTCATAGAGGTCCCCATTTGCCAAAAAACATTAAATACAAGAAAAAAAATACTTGCTAAAATCATTAATTTTGGATTGATCTATATGAATTTGTTTTACTCATTTGTTTGATTATTATAAATATCATCATAGATGAAGAATATCCTTCTTCTAGATTTTAATGGCGGTGATTAATCTCTGTGGTTCAGATTCAAGATCCATGGTTAATTTCCAAGATGTTCATAGAAAAAAAACTTGTAAATATTTACTTTATTTATTTTGATAGGTATATTATGAAAAAAAAAATTAATTTTATATATTTTTTTGGATTCATTTTTTAATAAGAATCATTTTTAATTATTTTTTGAAATTTTCAGATTTTTAAATGGTTAAAAATCATTGTCTCAATGTCGAACGAGACGAGACGTATCGTCCAAGTCAACTCGATATTAGATCTAAACGAGACGAGACCAAATACCGAATTTAAAAATCATCTAGATAAAAAAATTCGGATCTGGACCACTGCAAGATCCAACACATGATATAGTAAAGCAATTATTTTCTTTTGTTCCACACTGCATGTAATACTGGCATGTCATATCAGTGTTTAATGGAAGTGTCTCGCGATGTCTGTTTCTCACGATTTTTTTTTTTTTTTTTTTTGTACTTTTTTGTGAAGGTTTCCCATTCAACTTCGTGAAAGAGCCCTCCTTGATGGAATCCTTTTTTTTTTTCTTCTTTCATGAAACGTTTTTGGTGCGAGCCCACCTTTTAAAAATATTTATTTAAGGGGTCGGTGAAGAGCCACGTCGCCCACGCGTTATGATTCTTTAATTAATCCTTAATAAAGTAAAACAACTTAACGCCACGTGTATTGCAATGTCTCCCACGAGGGTGAGGAGTCAAACTTTGATGATCCAGAAACACACCTAACCCCTTATCAAATCTTAATGAAGCACTTGAAGCAACCCCAACCACACGAACGATTGGCCTATTTGTTGGTGGATCTGCTCATCTTATTTTAAATAATATCTAGGGTTTTGTTAACATGCGCCCTAAGGGTTCACGCTAAGGGGCAATAAATACACCTGAAAATTTGAGTTTTGTATTAAAAAAAAAAAAAAACCATTTGTTATCAAAATACCTTTTACGCTTATTAATTGCACTTTAACAAGACCCCTATATGTATTAAACATTGAAATTAATATCGTGGGGGACATTTCTGATGTGAAAGTACACCAGAAATATTTTCACGATGTCAATTTCAATGTTACTCGAGCACTGACTCATTAGAAAAAAAGGTTATTTAGATAAAAATCTTTCTAGTTTGTGAAAATATAGATACCTTATACTCCGTTTTATTATTTTAAGTTACATAATTAATATATATTTTTTTATAAAGATGGTAAAATTTATTCAAAATTGTGTCAAATTACATGACTTGAGTACTTGAACAAAAAAATTATCTATTTCTATATTTTCATCAACAATGAATATTAAAATAATTGTCCAATAACCAATAAATAAAGGAAAATTACCTAATTATTCCATGTGTTATTTTTTAAAATTAAATATCCTTAACTTAAAAAAAAAAAAAAAAAGATTTAAAAAATCAAAAATACCATTTCATTTGATACCATTGATTTTTAACTCAAGATACCTACCAATTAGAACTCATCGACCAAGTCTAAGGGGGTGTTTGTTTAACGCTGATTTCAGCACTTAATGCTGAATGCAATTCAACTTCAGCAATCAGCATGTTTGTTTATTTCACATTTTCAGTATTTATTGCTGAAAAATAAGTGAAAAGCATTAAGTGAAGTTGGATCACTTACTTTTTTTGCTGAAGCGGTAAGCACCAGTCTTTTTCAACACGGACAAGTATGCCCTTATACTTGAAATGATATTACCTCTTATGTCCTATAGATAATTATATAAGCACCCCACAAATTAATAAGGCAACCCACACCAATATTATCTCTCTCCTATTTTCTCTCTCATTTATGTATTAAAATAATATTAATACAAATTAAAAAATAATATTAATTCAAATTAGAGAGAAATTTCCTCTTTCCTTTTTTATTTTTTTGGAATATTTAATATTAATATTTAACGAAATATTTATATTTAATATTCTCTCTCTTTAATTTGAATTAAAAAAATTTTAAATTTACTTTTTAAATGATGTGGAGGAGAGAGAATTTGTTCGACTAGGTTCCCAAAACGAATTTCATTAAATTTAATATTTTTTTAAAAAATAATTTTTATTTTTAGATTTTATTAATAATTTCCCTTTAAACATACAACTGTTGAAAATGATAATATAGTCAATTTATCAATTTTCAGCATTAAGTAACAAACATATTTATGTGATTACAGCGCTTAATTTGAATCAGTTCAGCACAATTCAGATCGATAAACAAACAACAATTTCAGCACTTAAATTCAACGCTTATACAGTTTCATCAATTATAATCATTCAGCACTTATTTGTTCAGTTTAACAAATAACACCTAAGTGAGAATTATCAAACATATGATGTTTACATCTATATATGTTTGAATCCTTTTGAAACATTCATACAAATTTATCAAAATTGTTGAGTATGTTGTTCATCTTTACAAATCTTCAGAATGTAATCGAAATAAACGTTCAAAATCTCATTTAAGGATGCAAAAAACCTTATGTTAGGGTTTATTAATTTACCCATAACAAACAGATATGTAGAATGAGTAAGAACCAGAGTGAGACATTCTTTTATTTTCTTTCTAGTTTTTAACTATAAAAATGTCCCTCATAAATATGAGTTGGATCTATGGACTCTTTAAAGATGATCCACATAAAGCACACAATCCCAACAGTTAAAAAATGAATAATTCAAATAAAACAAATATTTTAAGAATATATCATATACCCTAAGATAACCCCAAACTTCGGATTTTTAAACAAGTTATTTTTCCCGACTCAAGTTGATGAGTCGTGCTCAAGTGACATTGAAATTGACATCATGGGGTACATTTCTGACATACTTCCACATCAAAAATGTCCCCCATGATATCAATTTCAATGTTACTTCAGCATTTAATACATATGTGGGTCATGTAATTAGAAAGTAATTTTTCATGACTCTTGTAACCTTGAAGATGGTTCAAACGGATGTATTTTACGAATTATTACAAATCCAAATTATTAACAAGTATTACTTGAGATTTATAATTCAAATGAACATCTCCGAATCAAGGCATAAGAAACTTCTCAATTTTGGAAATCATTCATTAATGAAAAAATTGGTTTATAGGCCATCATCAGTATCGATTCGATTTCTCTCGAACTATTCAATCTACTGAATCACTCTCTTTAAGGTGTTTCTTGCAATGCACAAGCCTCCCAAGATACAACAGCCCAACGTTTTGCCATTCTTTTTGAAATTTTCACACCAAATAACACAGACGGTCTTATCGTAGAATTTTTTTTTTTTTATTGGTGAAATATTGATTTTTTTTTATTTTATAGAATGTTGAATTGTACATACCTTAGAGATTGTTCTTATAACATTTCAATCTATTTTAATATTCTTATCCTCATAAAAAGTTGAATTGGATTTAAAAAGAAATCTGATTTATATAATAATCATTTTAACTCAGCTTTTTATATCTTTATAATTATAATGAGAAAAGGTGGAGTAGCAGTGGTTCCACACCAAAATTTGAATGGTCAGAAAGGCCCCCACTTTTATCTTTAAATTTAAAATAATCAAGGTTATTTTAGTTGAAAATCAATAAAATTGCAACCCATGACACTAAAATCACGTTGCTTTTTATTTATTAATTTATTTTTAACTATGTAATTTTCAAAAATTAAGCCCTTTTGATGTATGCGTGTTTGCACATGACACCTTCTAGTGATAATTAATTAGAAAATTACTTAAAGGACCTTGGTGAAGGGATTTCTTTCTAATTAGTCCTTGAGTTTCTTGATAGACCATTTAGTAAATTTTTTCTCTCTTAATGGTCCCTCAACCTCATCTCACATTATAATATTTTTGAAATACCGAAAATAAATATTTTCATCTTCTTCGTATACTTAGATTTCTAATGGCGATTCCAATCAGTTCCGACGATTTTTAACCATAAATGATGAATGGAAATCTTATACTTCTAATTGTGAAGATTTAGATGTATTTAATTTTTTTTAACGATTTATAACAACAACAAAAAAAAGAAAAAAGAAACAAACAAAAATGAAGAACGAAATAGAGATTCAATTTTTTTTTTTTTACAGTGTCGAGCTTACCATTGTTTATTTATTGTCGAGCTCACCAGTTTTATTTATTATCAATCTCACCAATTTTTATTCTTGAGTTTGACCATTTGAAAAAAAAATGTCGAACTTGAGAATAAAAATGTTGAACTCAAAAATAAAAAGTAGTGAGCTTGACATTGGTAAAATCCACTGATTTTTATTTTTAAACTTTTTTCAACTAAAATACATGGAAATATCGATTAAAAACTTGACATAACAACTTGTGTAGATGATTTCAAATCAAAAGATCTATCCTTGATCGATTTTCATCTAAAAACAAAGTAAAATAATTGAAAAAATCATAGTTTTTTTACATACATCTTCAAAATCTTAGAAAATGGCTTCTTCTTCCTTCTCAAAATTTTTCCCTTTGAATGGAGTCTCTAAAACTTGACTGGGATGCCGGAAATCCAATTTTTTTTTGTCGAACATTGTGAGTTTGAATAATTAGATCAATTTCGACATTTCAATGGTGAGAAATGTTAAGAGTGAAGTTCAAAGACTAATTAAAAATAAAAATTTTACTAAATGAACTATTAAGAAAAGCTCTAAAACTTTGGAACCAAGTCGTTTTCAAGTAATTTTTCCTAAATAATGTTATAAATTAAACTATGAAAGGTGCAACTTACCTGAGAACAATGACTTGTAAGTTCTAACTACCTTCCTCTCCTAGCCAAGAATAAATGTTAGAAATGTTCATTTTTTTAGTGATAATTAACATCAGATTGAGAGTAACTTAACGTATGATTGGATCATCCAAAATATTATCCAGATATGGGTCTTACAATCCAACAATATATAGTGAAATTCTTCATATCTCAGAGATCATCTTATCAAAATTTCAATTCATTAATCCCATAAAACATTGATTCAACTTTGAAAAATGTAAATTGTTTAATTATTTATTATTGTTAGTAAGATTAAAATGGAATGATTCTCGATGTATCGATCATTGACAATGACTTTTTTGTATTTATTTATTTATTATGATTGGATGATTCAAGAAATTATCCATATGGTCCTGCATGCATGTGTGTGTGGGCACTCGTGCACATGAGAGAGATTAAATAAGGATCCAATAAATATATATATATATATATAAGTACCAAGCCCAATTTGACTATTATTCCAAAGATTTTCGACTGAGCAGATACATTAATAGACCTATGTGAAGTGGTGCAACCAAGTCCAGTTCGGTGGCCAGCCAACCCAAATATACCTTCTCCTCGTTAGTCACAGAAAATATATTGACATACGTTCATGATAACTCTTTGGGCCCATTGATCCATGAATCTTTCAGCCTACCAAGCACTGAAGCTGCACATATATTAAAAACCCATATAATAGGTGATCATGAGCTTCAAACACTTACTGTTCTTTACATTTTGCACCATAAAAAAAAAAAAAAAAAAAAAAAAAAACAAATTGATTTTAACATTATTTCATTATGAACTTCAAACCCTTAGTGTGATCATCAATGACTTGATCATGGGGCAATGATATTTAACATGACTATATATATTATTAATTGGTTTTTCTATAATTTGTCAAATTTTTTAACATACTCTGAGCTAGTCTCTTTCTAGGGTTTTGAAACCAGGTCGTGGTATAACACTGCACAAGCCTTACCAATTTAATTGGTACTTTCATAATTGCAAAGGTAATCGAGCCCCAAGACCCAAACCCATACCTTCATTTAGAAAATCACGAGTCAAGTTTGAAAGTAGGGGTAGGTTATATGTTTCATTCAAAGTTTTCCATTAAAAAATATACAATAAATCTAATATTTAATTTCTTTTAACATTATACTTTATCAAATATATTTTCCAACATTATATATATATATATACCCTACACTTTAACAAACGTGTTTTGTCCTACATGGGTTAGAAGTTTTGGAATGGGCTGATCTTTGGTGAGGATGATCTATATGATTAGAAGATCATCCTCTCATCCTCACCAAAAATCAGTCAATTCCGAAATTCTTAGCATCATGTTTACTAGTAGAAAAATCGTGGACCGTCCATTTTTTGTAAACTATTTTTGATGGGGTTAGAAGTTTTGGAATAAGCTGATTTTTGGTGAGGATGATGTCCTCATCATAGAGATCATCCTCACCAAAAATCAGCCCATTCCAAAACTTCTAACCCATGTAGGACAAAACACATTTGTTAAAGTGTAGGGTAAAGCTTAGGGTGCGGAACGGGATATATATATATTTGTTCGAATTGCTCAAAACTTGACTCCGTGGGCATAGGAGTCAAGTGGAGTAATTAAATCGAGCCTTTGTTTGTGATCTCTATCTAGTGTTGACTTAAAAGTATACTTATGTAGGGCCCTGATAAAATACGATCTAATCCAACTGATTTGCTAGAAATCATCAACCAGAATTATTTTTCATGTGTAGGTCCATCAATGTTGATGGACCCAATTGGTGCTAAGTTTAGGCTGGCAGACCTAGGTCTCAATAATGAAAGGTCCAACCGAGGTCTAGACCTATGTTATCAAATTCATTGCAACTAGTCTGAATCATGAACCGTTACGTACCAAACCAAAGTGTATTATTGCACTTTAGCGTGCACTACGTCATATTTCACAAAAAACGACGGGCCAAAGCCGTCGTTTTTTAAGAACAATGACGGCCCCCACCGTCGCAAGAGCCGTTGTAAATATCGAAGTTGTTTTTGGTGAACGACGGTCGGCACGTGTCAACAAAATGTTGTGGAAAACGACGGTCATAGCCTGTCAAAATAAAACGACGGCCCAAACCCGTCATTTTATTTGTCGAATTTAAATTTAATTAATAGAGATAAACGACGGCTTAGAGCCGTCGTTTTTCCGTCAATTTTTTTTTTTAAAAAAAATCATTTAATCGTTATTGTTTGCTATTTTTATTATTTTTCACCTAAAAAGAAAATGACAATTTTCATTGAACAGAAAATTAAAATCTAACAAAATAAATAAATATACTAAAAAAACAAAATTTTACATTTTTCAAATGGAAACCATGTTCATTCAAATTTTACATGTGCAATCATAGTCCAACATGCCCCGTTTTCATAGTGTCGATTTTAATATACATCCCAATATTTAAAAAAGTTTTTCAAAAAATATATTCTACCAACTTTACTTCACTTCACTTGTAGAAATCAAAACCAACATGTCTTTCTCGATCCTTGCCGAAATCTGTGATTGAAAAATTAAAAAACATTGTCAGATATATAGTAATGACACCGACTACCTAAAGCAATCCAAGTAATTATACAAGAAAGATGAATATACCAAATTACAAAATAAAAGAGTTCTCATAACTATCATTGTCAAACATTTAATTATTTTATTATAATTTTTTATGTTTAGTGTCTATCTACCATATAAAGTAAGAAAAGTACCTCTGTTCAGTAAAACTTTATTCGAAATTTGGGCCAATCAATAATATCACCGCATGTCAAATCAGCGAATGTTCCTTCTCCACTCTGTAGAATCACATTCCCATCAAGGACCTCATCTATAAGAATATCGTAGCTATCTGAATCTGCATTAGATGCACCTATCACTCTTCCTTCGGCAACACAATCATGTGGTCGTTGTAAGCGATTCACCTTACAAGGACCTGTCTGTATGCTTGGTGGATTAGAATGTGACTCATGATGTGGAGAATCGGGCCTTACCTATAAAATAATGTAGACAATAGAAGTTCACTCATCTATCAAAAGTAAAATGCCAATGTTATACCTGGGAAAAACTGCCGGGATTGGTGGAAGACCGCATTGGTGTTCTAGTAGAAAATTTTGATTGTTGTAAAGTCTCATTCATCTTTTGCACCGCTTCCATCAACTTATCCACTCTATTATGAAGGATTGTCGTCTCATACGCCAAGGCTTGCTTGTAAGGAATTGAAGCACGCACGGAAGTCTTGGAAACACCTGAACCCATTCCCCGAACACGACCCCGACTATCAGGACCACAAACCTGTACAAAAAGTTTCTAATATCAATACCTACTAACGATATGATATCATACTTACTAATATCAATGCCTACTACACAACATTATATCATAATTACAAAATATCCTAATTAAAATAATGCACATACCACAGCCACAGGGTCATGGTCTAGATCGTTATGTTTATTAGAAGGGTCATTAGCAATCATTCTATTGATGGCCTCCTGCAAAATAAATAATAATTAAGAATTATAAAGAATAACAATTATTAAAACAAAATAGTGTACTAGCTCTAGTTGTATTACAATCATATGAAATTCTTTTACTACAATAATTACATACAACTTTCTGTACGTAAGAATGGTTTTTATAATGTTTGTTAGAGTAAGAGCTGCCATTCTTACCCAATCGGTGTTTTGATGACCAAACTATTTTCAATGGTGTGTAATACCCTATATGACAACATGGGTATAGCTAGACTTGGATACCCATAAACTGTTGAAGGTCCTTATAATCAATTGTAACAGAAAACAAGTGGTAAATAGTGTACAATGTGGTAAATAGTGTACAATGGCAAATCATTGTTTAAAATATAATTTCGAAACAGTAAATAAGGTCACTATGTATAACAGTATGTCCAATCTATTTTTGAAAGATGTTCTACAAATTAATTTAAAAACAAGGAAATTGGAAATTGGTTAAGAGTTCTAAGATTTCCAAAATAACAATTTAGTATGCTAGATTGTTGGAACAAACATTCATGAGCTTAAAGGCAACTAAAAAACCAAAAAATTGAGGGAGGCATATATTAATACTTGTATACTTAATTCTGATCAAGGTGCTTAATTTTGTGGTCAATTGAGCATCGATGGTAACGTCATGGAAAAAAATAATAATTCAGGATTTGATTTGGGGTCAATCAGATGCTCTAACCTCTGTTTCCGAAAAATATGCAAGACTTTCATGGGGGATTTAATGGGTCTCACAAATTTCAGATTTCAGAAGGTGTAATCTATGAGGTATGCCCTTGACATTTTGTTCCATATTCTATTTATTTAAACTGCTTAGTAACATATTTGGAGAAAGGACTTAGTCCAGCCCTACATATCAATTGGATTTTTAATGGGCTGGAGGTTATTCTAACTGCACCCACAACACACACACACACACACATTCCATTCTACTCTCATTACCACAAACCTCCCCCAACACAGAAACCACCACCAACACAGCCGCCACCAATTACATACCCTCCCCCAACCCATAAACCACCACCAATTACGTATCCTCCCCCAACACAGAAACCACCACCAACACAGCCGCCACCAATTACATACCCTCCCCCAACCCATAAACCACCACCAATTACGTATCCTCCCCCAACACATAAACCACCACCAACACAGCCGCCACCAATTACATACCCTCCCCCAACCCATAAACTACCACCAATTACATATCCTCCCCCAACAAATGATGAATTTAAGAGCATTTATTCCATAGCTCCACTAAAGAGATAGTGTACAATGTGTTAGGGGGGCATACCCCTATATCTATGTATAAAACATTAGCAATGCAAACATGACTCTCTTGTATTCAGATCCACCGTCCGAGAGTTTATCTGTTTTTCTTTTGATTGTAAAAAGATACAATCACGCAACTTCAAAGTTTTTGGATCGGAATTCAATCATGTTATTTTAATGTTTTGATGCTTCTCAGAAGGTAACATGTCTGCTCTGTTGTATTTTCTTGCTTTTAGGAAGTCTTTGCCTCCAGTCTACTTATTCTCTGAGGAATTGTCAAGTAAAATTTCTTTGTTGACTATGCAGTATCCATAGTTTTAAAATTTGTCTTGGTCGATTCGATTTGATTTGAAGTGACTTGGCCCAAAAACTTGTTTGAACCAACTCATGCCAATCGGATTACAAGCTTGACCAAATTAGGTGACTTGTCAGTTGAATTGATCTGAACTGGCAGACATGAGTCAGTTTCTTTTACTAGGAATATTTGACAGCGCCACTGTTTTTTCTTACTTGTTACTCAAATATAAAAAGGGTTTTTCAAAAGGAGAACAATAGCCATCAAACAGACTGTTGAGATGAGAGGAAAAAACACAAATTTCCTAGAGATCAGTGCTGTCCTGTGTATTAGTAGAGTTTTTTTTTTTTTTTCTTTTCTAGAGTTACATTTTTCTGAGTCCTTTTCAAAATTTTGGCGGAACCCTTTCGCTCCCTAATGTTTACAAAATGAATACATGCCCCTTTACATTTTTGTGGATATTTGAGATACCTCATATTGTTCCCGTAACTGTTATATGCCACCCTTGATCTTGGACCCTGGTCTTCTCTTATGAGCTAATGAAAAAATGACATTAATGCCCTAGCCATGATCATTATTATGACCACATTGCTAATCCGAAAGTTATGGAATGGGCTATGGTGGCAGAATGAGATCTAAACCTATTGACAACATTGCTAATCCGAAAGTTATGGAATGGGCTGATTACTTAGACTAATATGGGTTAATTTTATAAATGGGCTGTGCACTTAACACACACGAGGCTCATGTAAGTTTGGGCTGCCAAGGCTTGCAATGGGAAGGTTGTCTTCAACTTCACAACTGAAAACAGGTTGGAGGAGATCTCAATCAACGGTTGAGTCATCAACTGTTGTTTGAGAAAAGAGGAAAAAGTGAATTAAACAGATTTCCTAGAAATCAGTATTGGGCTTCTAGGGATTTGGATAGTTTCTCTAGGGATACTTTACCTTGGGAATCCCTGACATATCAACCGTTTGTTTGATGGGGAGTATCAAACAAGTGTTTTCCTCAAAACGAAGATAGTATGGCTGTTAATAAATCTGATCCGGATTGGATTGGGCACAAAACCAATCTAATAAGAATCATATCAGACACCTTGTACAGAGAAAAGAGGGGATACCAAAACAACCTGGTAAAATAAGATAAAGAATGAATGAGGGGTTGTTTGCACATACTTTTGGCATTTCTTTAACCCATTTACCTAAACAACCTGGTAAAATATTTTCCATATGTCTAGTGGATGAAAATAAAAATTTGGGCAAGAATAAAAACTAAACTAGAAGAATCAAAGATGAGAGCCATGTGGTTTTCCTCAGTTGGATCAGGTCAATAAAAATAATGGAATAATAGTATCTGTACTTTTTTTTATCCCCTTTTATTATGATGTTTGGGAAACACCTCTTTTATAAATTATAATGATCGGGTAACAAGGAGGACCCATTCATTTAAGCTTTGCCCTCATCTTTGAGCCCCATTGGCAAATGAGTCGGGCTGGGGTGACACAAAGGGAGACACAAGGATGATAAAAAAAACTCGTGGTGTCATGGACATCACCAAATCAGCCAATATGCATGGCTAGTGGACTTGTGTATTTTTCTATCAAATTCCAGAGTTTTATCGAATATAATTTTCAATACTAATTGATGAATGGAAAAGTTTCATGTAGCACCATACATCAACGAAAAAAAAATGCATAATTTCAAATCAACAGCAAATTTCACAGATGAGTGATAAAATTTCCTTAAAGGAGATAAGCGAATTTTATTCCAAAAACTAAAAAAAAAATCAGTAAGCATCGTTAAAATCATACCAAGAAATCGAGAAGATATCCAACCAGATTAAACAAACAAGCTCAATCTACTAAGCCTCAAGAGATGAGTAGAACCAACGATGAGCGAACCTTCGAATCAATACTGGAATTGCAGAATCCGTAACAGAACTTTGAGATCTGCAAATAAATAAAGGTTAAGAAGTGATCAATCAACATCTGTGGAATAACAATTTATTCAGATCAAACACAAAATCTAATAAATCTTCTTTCTGAATAAGTGGAATTCAAAAGAAATATCCGAATCTTATCTGCATTTTGTTCTCTAGAGATTAAACTTCCTTTAAAAAATTTGACTAATGGTGTATCAAATATCAATCAAAGCAAATATTAAAATTAAAAAACAATAAGATAATTGAAGAACAAATCAGATTTCTATTAGAAGCTCTCGAACGGAATCGAATAAATTACTAAACATTAAAAAATAATCAAAGAAGATTACCAAATGGATGTAGAAAACATTACGCCCGAGAGAGAGAGAAAGATCGAGAGAGAACTACCGCGCGAAGCTCTCTGATTCGTAAGTCCGAAAATGAAAATCGCGAAAGAAGAAATCGAAAATGCGATTTGTTCTTTTGAGATTTAAAACTCTAGGGTTTTCTTAAGAGGAAGAAGAAGCAAACGAGAGAAGATATCGAAAATCCGATTTTCACTCTAGGGTTTCTTTTTTTTGAGGAAGACGATAACAGAGAAGAAATCGAAACTGATATTCGGTAAAGGTTGGTGCGGAAATAGTGTTACGCTATTTTTGTTAACGCCACACCAATAGGTGTAAGCTTAGTAAAGGTTGGGGTGGCAATAGTGATTCTTTTATTAATTAAATGACGGATTAAATTAGTCGTTTATAATCGACTATTATAAACATCATTAAGGGTTAAATAACGGGTGAAACCCGTCGTATATAAACGACGGCTTTAGTCCGTCGTTTTTTCCGCAATATTTAGTCGTTTTTCACTGTTTATGACGTAGTGGTGTGTCCTTTTTTACATTAAAAAGCAAAATAATAAATACATTTTAAAAATATTTTCTAAAAATAAAATTGTGAGAGGATGCTAATGTCCCTGATTAGCATTGGATGTTAGTATGCCAACAATAACGATACTAATAAGGTTGGGATCGGGATCGGGATCAGGACACAACTATTAGTTACAACTTTTTTTACACCACTACTCAGATATTGTCCATTTTTTAATGCTTTTTACAACACTATTAAATGTCGTTGGATCTTGTAAAATGTATGACATCCAAGCAATGTAAAAAAAGTTGCCATGTGATCCTAACCCATAATAATAATAATAATAATCCTACCCAACTAAATACTAATTGCAAACCCATGTGCCACCTCTAGGGGTGGAGCTCGGATTTTGACCATGTGGGGGGTAACTAAGAGTAGAAAAAAAATTGTGGGGGTAATAGGAGTGGATTTTTTTATCCGCCGTTAATATTTATTATAATAGCTCATTAATCTATAGACTTTGAAAATTCTTATGGGGGAAAGTGCCCTTACTGTCCCCACTGTAAATCCACCCCTAACCATCTCATAGAAGGTTTCAACTTAGCTAAATTTGTAAGTGTGTGAGAGTGTTGATCCCTAGACTTAGATTCAAAACTTGTTTACCTCACTTTCACATTAACCACCCATCTGTTGCTTCCCTAGAAAAAAATAAAAAATATGACACATACAACGATATGAATAATGTTGGAGTGACCTCAAGATTGACCTTGTTTCACACTTTGCTGCCATGAAGGTGTCTACGGAACGATAGATAGATTCCATTTATCTTACAAGTGAAAAGCATCTATGGCTGTGTGCTCACCTCCATATCACCAAAGTGTGAATTAAAGTCACTCCATCCCCTCACCTTCAAAAAAATAAAATAAATAAATAAGTAAAAAAATACAACTTTTAATCTTAATTTATTTGGCAAAGTCATCAAGGGCAATATAAATTTATTTAAGTTCTTCTCATTAATTAAAGAATCAAGGAAGCGATAGAAAACAAAATCAAATCATCTCTGGAAACTAAAACTTAAGTTCGAGGGAAGGATTTCTGAACAAGATCAATGATGGATTTGGGATGGAAAAGATCGATTTTTTGGGCAATAAATTGAAGGTAAGAGTATTTTACGTTATTATTTATGAATCTTCCCTAGATCAAAGACCGTGGTCGGAGAAGTATGTCATCAGTTTGAAAATGAAATGATGTATATCAAATATTCAACACCACCTTGAAGTGAAGTGTGTATGTCTAAATTACCATTTTTTTCCACTAACTTCTATACATGATTTTTATTAACCAAGAAAGAAAATATTATTAGCCCTTAATCAGTGGCCAATTTCCCAATTGATTGGTTTTGGTGTTGATTTGAGTATATACAAATGATCAGTTTTACACCAAGTCAAGGTATTTTAAAGCTAGCATGGATCACGCATTACATTTACCAAATCATGCATCAAAAGAAAACATTAGTAGTTGACAAACAATTACAATTGTTGGTGGGGGTGAGAGTAAAAAAGGACAGACAGAATTATAAGTTGGTGGAAAGTAAAGGTGTTTTCCACATTACGAGACTGTCGTTTTGCTAGAACAACCATTCAAACTTTTAAATTGTCAAGTAGAGGGAAGACCACCACATTTCAAAGTCTCTACATTGATCTTCTTGAAAGTTCAGGATACAAGAATGTGTTGCCTACACGAACATGGTCAGCTACATTTTAATATATTTTTGCTTTCCTTCTTTTTTTGAGAGGTAATTAACTGACTCAAAAAGGTCACTCGAAATTCACTCACCAACATGGCATGTGTACAGAACCATAGATCTTTTTCTTTGGGATACAAATAGGAAAAGAGATCCAAGTGGCATACTCAATCGATTCCCTGACGTGACAAGTTCGAGAATCGTAGATCGATACATCTCAGGATACACGATTGCACTTCCCCATATAAAAAGTGTATCTCGAGGGAGTCGTGTATCCCGATGCGTAAAGATCTACAGTTCCTGAACTTGTTCACGTTAGGGAGTCAATTTAGTATGCTACTTGGCAAGTCATAATATCAGGACTTAGAGATCTATGATGATTTCATACACATTCACATCGACTAGTGAATTTTGAGTGATTTTATTTGAGTCAATTTATCATTAGTCTTATTTTTATTTGAATCTGGATCCTATGCACCCAGAGTGGAGGAATAAAAAACTCTTTGCCCACACCTAAATACATGCCACCTAACTTATAATCTATAAAATTAAAGCCTAAAATATCTCTTTTTCAAATTTCATTGGATTGTGGAAAGAATTAGATGTAGGAGGAGAGTTTCATTCCTCCACCCAGGATGCACACGATATGAATTCTTTTTTATTTTATTTTATTTTATTTTATTCTCCAACTTTGCTTCTTAAATAAATGACATAAGATTAGTGATTTTTGAACTCAACTTGATAGCGTGACTCAAAAACTCACCGATGTGTCATGCACAAATAACCATAGATTATTTTGCTCGAGATACACAATTGTACCCTCGGGATACACAATTACAAATGACAAGTCGATTGTGTATCCCGAGGGATAAAATCTACGGTTCTTTGCCCATGCCACATTAGTGAGTTTTTGAGTCACCCTATCAAGTTGAATTTAAAAATCAGCACTCATGACGTAATTAGCACTTCTTAATTCCCACCTTACCCTCAACCCCAACAACACCAAGGAACGAATCCTCTATAGTTAGTAGTACAGAGTGATAGTATACTCACAGTGCTATGAGCAAATTTTCGCACAGACCAACATTGTTTTGACATGTAGCACTGACGATGTAAATAATGAGAAGGAAATTTCTCTCTCCTGCCTACCCAAAATTATTTATTTTTTAGATTTCAAATCTTAAAAAGTATTGTGGGATCCATATGGATTATCATGCTGGCAATCAAACGTCACAAACTTCTAGAATTCATGAAAAGCTTTGTGATAAAAAAAATGAAAAAAGAAAAAAAAAAAAAAAAAACAAATTTTTTCAAGCTTGATCAATGGTGTTAAAATTGGATGGCTACCCAGAATTCAAATTAAAAATGCAACAATGAAAAATAACATTTTTTTTTAATTCATAGAATTTCATCCTCTACAGCACTTTTGTATTGGATCATATTTTTAAATGTGACAAGATGATGTTCTTAGGAAATTTCAAAAATTCTATTAGAGAGATGTATTAGGCAGACCTCACTGTTGTCTTTTTATTATAAAAACTCCCTTGGAGTTCTGACACTCCAAGGAGATTTTTTTTTTATGAAGTTTGTTACCAAACCTCACTTTTTCAATTTCGTTACCCAACCAACCTTTTCAAAGCGTAAAATCTAGAGTGGCTAGTGGCATTCCAACTTTTACTTATTACAACCATATTTCATAAATTATTTATCACACTCCAATTAACCATTAAACAATACCACTCAAAATTACACATTGAAACAAATTTAACATTTGTTTATAATAAGGATCAAGCCCATATAAAATTCTCAATCTAAGTCATAGAAATCCTAAGAAAATATAGAGAATTTCTATTGGCACCTCAACTTTTACTTATTCTCAATCATTGAATTTTTATTTTATTTTAATTGGAGTGCAATAAGTAGAATTAGAGTACTTTATTCCAACACTAATAATAAGGCATGAAAGGAAGTCCAAAATCAGATATTAGAAGTAAACATAAAATTACTTCAAGCCTTCATAGGCATTAGTCATTAGATGTAACTCCTATCTCACGAGAGATATTTATTCTTATTTTGTTTTTGTATTTTTTGAAAGTAAACTGATGGAGAAGATGTTTTTTTTCGGATAAAAATAAATAGAGAAAAATATATTTTTTGGGTAAAGATATACAAGGGAAAGATGTATTTTTAAGGTGTAAATAAGTAGGGGAAGATGTATTTTGTGAATGTAAACAAAATGGGAAAGATGTAGTTTTCCAAAATTATTCAAATTTATGTTTACATCTAATGATTAATTCTTATAAAGGCTTGAAGTAATTTTATTTTACTTCCAATTTCTGATTTTGGACTTCCTTTTATGCCTTATCATTAGTGTTGAAATACAGTACCCAACTTCTATTTATTGCACCCCAAGTAAAATAAAGTAAAATTTTAATAATTGAGAATAAGTAAAAGTTAGAATGCCAATAGAAACTCTCTATAATTTTTTAGGACTTCTATAACTTAGATTTCTAATTTTATATGGGCTTCATCCTAATTGTAAACAAATGTTAAATTTGTTTCAATGTGTAATTTTGAGTGTGTTGAAAGAGAGTACCCAACTTCAACTTAATGCATCCCAATTAAAATAAAATAAAAATTTAATGATTGATAATAAGTAAAAGTTGGAGTGCCAATAGAAGCTTTCTATATTTTCTTAGAACTTCTATTACTTAGATTTAGAATTTTATATCAGCTTGATCCTTATTGTAAACAAATTTTCCATTGATAAATAATTTAAGAAATGTGGGTGTAATAAGTAAAAGTCGGAGTGCCAATAACCACTCTCTAGATTTTGCTTCCGTATAGAAAAGTAAGGGTAGAATGGACATTTAAAAGTGTACGATCCGACTAAAAGGTTTGTTGGTACCGAAATTGGAAAAAGTGAGGTTTGATGAGTAATAAACTTTATAAAGCAAGGTTCTTTTGGAATTGTCAGAACTCCAAGGGAGTTCTTAGAATAAAAAGGAGAAAAAAAAATATCTGATCTACACCATGATTCTAAGGCTGAGGTGTTAGGTTACGTTTTCAACATATAAATCTAAACTAGTTAAGGGAACTGCAGTGATCACGTACTACATACGATCCTCTCATCTCTTTTCAACATTCGCAATAATCTCCCACCCCCACCCCCCTACCTCTCGACACACCCACACCCACACACACACACACACGTCCCTACCTAACTCTCAATTGTAACTCATTCTTTCTTAAATATTCACAGGAGTCTCTCTCTCTCTCTCTCTCTCTCTCACAGACACACACACACACACACACACATATGGGTTCCTTCTTACTATCTTGCTACTATCCAAAGTGTATCCAATCTCATGGGAACTCTCCAAGATTCCAACTTGGCCAAAAACAAAGTCTTATTTTTATAAAACCCAGATCACCAAAGCCAACAACAACAGTGTTGAAATGCTCATCAGTTTCTAGTTTGAGTTTGAGTAGTGAGGAAAATCCATTAATCAAGGAGGAGGAAGAAGAAAAGGCTCTGAAAGAGATATGGAAGGAAATTCAAGGGTGCAACAATTGGGAAGGACTTTTAGACCCCATGAATTCTACTCTTCGCAAAGAGATAATCCGCTATGGTGAATTTGCTCAAGCATGTTACGATGCATTTGATTTCGATCCTTATTCCAAGTACTGTGGGACTTGCAAGTATCAAGGCGCCCATTTCTTCGATAAGCTCGATATGGCTGGTGTAGGCTACCAAGTTACCAGGTTGATCATAGATAATATACACAATTATAAATAATTAAATACATGGTAACGTTAGTTATCCATGTATTAAAATAAAGATGCATGAGTTATTGATTATATAGATAAGCTGGATGCATTGTAATAATGTGTATGAGTTATATGCAGTGCACCTAACTTATCTTAATCAGACCATTTGTCATCCCATTAAAATTAGGATCTTTGAGATTGAAATCAAGATAAATTTAATTAGGATTAATTGTTAATTCTTTACCTATTAAAATTGTTCATTCTTTGCCTATTATTAGACATGAAAATTTAAGGGCATATCCCTCCAATTTTTTCATTAATATATATTTGATTACTTAGCACACACAAAAAAAAGGATTAATTGTTAATTTTCTTCTATTTAGACCCATCGTATTAGGGTTACTTAAATCATTAATCAATGAAACTCTATTTGATCTCGACACAGGTACCTCTATGCAACATCAAATATCAACCTTCCAAACTTCTTTCAGAAATCAAAGATGAGTAGCATTTGGAGCCAACACGCAAATTGGATGGGCTACGTCGCAGTTGCAACAAACGAAGAAGAGATCAAAAGGTTAGGGAGACGTGATATCGTTATCTCATGGAGAGGCACAGTTACTTACCTTGAATGGATCCATGATCTAAAAGACATTCTTCATCCAGCTTGTTTCGGCAGTGACCCATCAATTAAAATCGAATCAGGGTTCTTTGATTTGTATACTCAGAAAGAACACGAGTGCAAGTACTGTTCATTTTCGGGTCGAGAACAAATACTAGCTGAAATCAAAAGGTTAGTTGAAAGATATAAAAATGAAGAATTAAGCATTACCATCACTGGGCATAGCTTGGGAGCTGCACTAGCTTTACTAAGTGCTTACGACATCGCAGAGATGAAGGTCAATGTCAAACACAACAACAACGAGAAAAATAGAATTCCAATTACAGTGTTCTCCTTCTCAGGTCCAAGAGTGGGTAATCTCAAGTTCAAGGAGCGATGTGAGGAACTTGGAATTAAAGTATTAAGAGTGATCAATGTGCATGATAAAGTACCCAATGTACCAGGAATCATCACTAATGAGAAGTTTCAATATCAAAAGTATATCGAAGATGTAATCTCATTTCCATGGAGTTATGCTCATGTAGGTGTAGAGCTTGCATTGAATCATACCCATTCTCCATTTCTTAAGCCAACAAACGATTTTGGCTGTTTACACAATTTAGAAGTGCTTCTACATCTAGTGGACGGATACCATGGAGGGGGAAGCAGGTTTTGCTTGGTGAATAAGAGAGATATTGCTCTTGTAAACAAGAGTTGTGATTTCTTGAGGGAGGAGTATGGTGTGCCTCCTCATTGGCGTCAAGACGAGAACAAGGGGATGGTGAGAACCATTGATGGACGGTGGATGTTGCCCGAGAGGCCAAGGATGGAGGCACACCCACCTGATACGGCACATCACCTTGAACAAGTCCTAAAGGTTGCAAAATCACCCTCAGAAACCCTTTAAGTTCATTGTAATATATATCTTATTATTGTCTTGTGTTATGTTGGAAATTAAACCTAATCTTTTTCATTATTATTATTATTATTATTTTTAAAGATTTGTTATAACAATACAAAAGAAAGTTAATGTCAAGGAAATGTAGATAGAAGTTACTATCATGTTTTGAATTTTTATTTGAAAAATCAAATATGGAATTAACATGCTTGCAAGCTATGAACATATATTTTCAATAATAGAAGATATGGTTCTAGGTGGAGTGGAATGAAGGAAACATGATAGCGAATCCCAATTATTTGGGATAAGACTTTGAAGATGAATATGATGATGGTACCCTTCTTATACTTTTGATTACTATGTTATTCCAAGCCTGCATCAGGTATAGTAAGATTTAAGAAGTTATCGTCATCTCTATCTCTATTTTATCACAATTATTTTGTGTTCAATAATATATAAATCATATTAATTTCATCATTTAACTCTAATATTAAGGTTATGTTTCTTCCTATGTTCAGTATTTGTTAATCCTTCTATATTGTTTCATACTAAATTATGTCTGGTTATAACTGATTAACTATATGATTTTAGTATTTTGAAGGGTAACTTGGTCTGCATCCTATTGATCTTTAAAGGTCTCTAAGCGTTCAATTTCATCTTGTTTAATATATGGTTTGAATCTCAAGACTTGATTGAACCTCAGGTGAATCATGCATTTTAGAGGCAATTGAGCGAGACATCCAACACTTACTAATTATATTAATTACATTATTAGCTAGAAGAACTAGGAAGTATGTTTGTCTACCACTTACAGTGAAGTGTAGGATTATGTGAGTATGTGGTGTGCATTTTAAGTTGTAACAAAATGATGGCAAAAGAAAATGCTGAAGTGACATTAAAATTTGTTAGAATATTAGATTGTGTTGTATTGTATTATGGACATTGTTTCACACATTACTGTCATAGATGGAACCATAGATATTTTCTATTGGGATACAAGTGAAAAGAACCGATGGTTATTTGGGCACCTCTACATCAACAATGTGTGAAACGATGTCAATTTTAATGTCACTGCAGCACGACTTAGTGAAATAGTATTTCTTGTTTCTAAGTCATAGAAATCTTTTATAATATAAAATGCTCTCCAAGTCTAAATCAAATTCATTAGTTTTCTCCTATTTGCTCTTCTTTTTATTATAAGTGCATTATTTCATCTTTTGATATTCTTATGAAACTGTACTCTCATTTTTGCACAAGACACCTCCATGGTTTATACCAGGATATAATAAATTTCTAGCTATTAATTGTATTGTATGGTAGATTAAAGATAATCTGACGCTCTTTTTTCAGATGCCCCTATACGCTCTCTGATCTGACAATTACAAAATCATACATTTTTTTCTTGTGTATCCCAAAGCAAAAGATCTATAATTCTGTGATGTGGCATATAGTTTAAATAGCTATTAATTGAATATATACAATTAACAAAAATATCTTACTTACTAGGTGAAGAAAAGGTAAATTCAAAATGTAGCTATCAAAATATCACATTCATAATTTCTTCCATCGTTTTTCCCACTGCTTTATATATCATGCGGGGAAGTAGCTACACCTTTTCCAATGTGCTATAAAGAAGACCAACCCTTCAATCATGGATTGCACTCAACCCTCTCTAATGGATATTTGTAGGGACCATCTTCATTTAACTATTTGCTGTTGGAAATGATTAAATTAGAGAACTTCTATTGGCACCACAACTTTTACTTATTACACCTCATTAAAAAAAATAAGTGCTTGAGAATAAGTAAAATTTGGGGTGTCAATAAAAGATCTATCTCTCTCTCTCTCTCTCTGTGGATTTTATATGACTCTAATCATAATTGTAAACAAATGCTGAAATTGTGATGTTGAAATTACAATTTGAGCGAAACCTCTGTAATGTTTGAAGAGTTTATTTTATCTCTAATTGGGTATGATAAATAATATAAGATATTGGGATGTAATAAGTAAAATTTGGGATGCCAATAGAAGCTCCCTTAAATTAGGGTCTTGGTGTAGACATGAAATGTTCGCAATGAACCTCAATACTACATTGTTTGGAGTCGTCACCATTCTTTTTTGGAAATAGGTGTGAATGAGCACCCGAATCAATTTTTTGAAAATCATTTTTTTCATGGCATTATAGTGACTCTCACGTGTTGGAAAATGACGAGGTCTACCTAAGATCTAGGTAAGGAGGTCCGGTTAGAGGATGGGGAAGGTGTTAGGCACCCCATCCTCTCCACCAAAGGTGGTTACCTTGCTTGACCATTTTATTTTGTAAAAAACTTGAGAAAAACAAATATTAAAATGCATGAGAACGCATGCTAAGAGTGGTGTGTGCATTGGAGTGAAATGTCCCCTTTTCAAAGGGTTTTTGATTTCAAAATGACATTATGGGTATTCTATGGAAAAGAATGATCCATGTAATCACATTAAATTTATAAAATGAATGTTGGTTTAAGCTCTTAGAGAGAGTCCATGATGGAGTTCCCTTGAAGCCACAACCTTGATGCATATATGCATGACTAGAAACTTAGTGTTTTACCCCATCGAGAGGGTGACACATTTCTTCATCATTGCCATGCATGAGTGGGTGTGTGCATTGTATACAATATGATGCATGAAACTAAGGTTAAAAGGGCTTCAACCCCCATCCTTTCGATCGAACTTTAGTCCAATCTACCGGGGATGGGAGATGGTATTCATTACATTCTAAAGGATTTCTAAAAAGAAATTAAAGTAGAGGGTTAGAAAAAGAAGATGCGGGCTTTAAAATAAATAAACTACTTCTTGACCCCACCTTGTCCCTTGGTGAACTTAAACCTTGAAGAGCTGAATGAGATAGTTGAGGGTTGAGTTGAAGTTTAGAAGATGAGAGAATAAGTAGAGATTTTTGTAGAGTTTTAGGTTGAGAGATGGGGGCTTGAGAGCATGCATTGTTCTTAGAAAATGAGGATATTTATAGAGTTTTTGGAGAACTTTTGGGGATAAAGTGGTCCAACCCTAAAAATAAAGAGAATTGACACAAAGTTTAAGTTATTTCTTTTTGGATTTTTCATTTGTATGAGGGCAAAGATGACATTTGTGAAGAAACCCTAAAAGCATTATTTGATCCTTGATTTTTTGATAAATAGAGGTGAGAGAACAAAAGTACTTTTAGGAGGGTGAATAAGGAAGTGACATGTGTAAAGGTGGAGTGGTAGGTAAAAAGTAGATCTTGGTTCATTTGTAAATAACAAATAAAGCAAGGGTGGAAATATAATTTTGAAATGAGCCAATGGGAGAACAAAAGTACTTTTGGGAGGGTGAATAGGAGAATGACATGTGTAAAAGTGAAGTGGTAGGTGAAAAGTAGATCTTGGTTCATTTATAAATAACAAATAAAGTAAGGGTGGAAGTATAATTTTGAAATGGACCAATGGGAGAACTCCATGTATGTACTTGAAGATTCCTACCTTTTGAGGGTATAATGGGAAATTCCCTCACCTTTATGGATTATTACCAAAGATCAAATAACTTTTTGGTTTGACTAAACCTTTTGAGAAGGGCATTCTTGAGTTTTCACAAAAGGGAAGTTGACCCTCCAATTAAATGATGCATTGGGTATTGGGGGCTTATGAGGTATCAACATGTGTCATCATATGAATGAGTGAGAGAATGGACTTGGAGTGGGCTTGGGTTTGGGTTAGGATATGGACTTGGGTTTGGGTTAGGACATGGACTTGGTTTTGGGCTTAGGATGGACTTGGTTTTGGGTTTGGGATATGGACTTGGGTTAGGATATGGGTGATGGACATAGGTTTAAAGTGGATTAGGGACAAGGTATGGGCATGCAATGATATGAGATACAATAAGTATGCATGCATGAATAATGATGCCAAGTGGCAATGTGGGTCCATTGAGAGGTTTAAGTCTAACTCGAAATCAATTCAAAGAAATTTGGATTTTTCTACGGGTTCGTGCAAATTAGGGTGTCTACACTTGGTATTTGTTAGGGCCGTCAATGAATCAAGTTTAGATCAGATCGGATCTTTATCGGATCCAAACACGATCCAATAACAATTGGATCACATCCATATCGGATCAAACCCGATTTATATACAAAATCTAAATAACTTCCATAAATTTCAACAAAATATATAATATAATTTAGCACTTTCTTACATTTTATCTGATTGGGTCCTTATCAGATCAAGACATGGTTGATCCATAACCGATCCATAAGATTTTTGGATCAGAATCTTATTGGATCAGATCCTTACAGGGATCTAAATCCTCTTTCGAGACCCAAAATTGTCAAATCAGAACGAATCGAATTTCGGATATGATTCAATCCATTGACAAACTTAGAATTTGTAATAATAAAACACCCTTCAAGTATATTGAGAGGAAAATTTTCTTTGTGCACCCTAAGGAAGGGATTTCTTTTGAAATACCCCCATAACTTTTCCTCTAAAACTTAATAGTCTAGTTAGCAAACATTCTCTTCTCGATATCCCCTCACCCTGTCAATTGTTGAGATGGATGATTCAAATTGTCAACATTGACAATTCAAATCATTGATATTGACCTTTGACAATCATCGAGACCAATAATAATAAATTATTGATCTGGACATTTGAACATGAATCATTGAGATCAATGATTTGATTGGTTCATCTCAAGAACATCAATCTAAACAATTTGAATAGTTGATCTCTATGATTTCAGTTTGATGTTTGATCAAGGTAAGAAAGAAGGATTTTTACTAACTAGTTGTCACGATACCATCCCAAAAGTCAAGTGTATATGGCATTGAAGTTAATTTAAATATTTTTGAACATTTTGGCTTTGATATAAATATTTCTTATGCATAAAGATTTTCTACTAGATGATTACAATGGACGCTTACAGCGTTTACATAGAAATTATTAGTATGATATCCTAACTAGAGATAAAGCCTATAATCTTAATCTTAACTAATATAATCCAATCTCATCTTTATGAGAATAATTTGTTGTCATGGTTTTAAACTCGTTTTGACGTCTCGCTTCTCATCCATGAATGAGACCGAGTCATCTTGGATGAGTTTTTTTATACGTTTGAGTTGTCTTGTTCAACAATGATACAAATGAATCATGGTTTTAAATCTCATTCGATACGTTTGACTTTTCTATCGTCTCGTTGGTGGACGATACCAAGACATATCGGACGAGATTTAAAATTATCTCTCAAAAAATCAACTTATGTTTATTCCAATCAATAGCTTCCAAAAGTCATCATTCTTGTCGTAGACGTGTTATTAAAGCAGGCAACCCAATGATCATATCGCATGAAGCAAATTAAATCAACTAAAACACAGACAATTCAGAAAAGAAATATTGTCAAATGACCTTGTTTGAACCTCAAAATTAAAAAGGGTTCAATGTAGGCTCCATCGTGAACTTAATCATTGGCCATTAATCGAATGATCTTGTTTGAACCACAAAGTGGATTTTCATTCACCCACAAACCCTTTTTGCTTTAAATGGGCTGAACCAGAAAGACTTCGGCTTCTATTATTAGGTTACATTCGAATGTTGTAAGTAGGGTCCTATAGAAAAAGTGGGACAGAACTTTTAAGATAAAAATTTATATTTTGTGTTTTTTTTTTAGACTAAATCAGGTTTGTTGAAACCTTAATTAACTTGGTTTGATGGTTCTGTCAATGTGGAATGGTTTTATTGGCGATCTTGACAATGATAGAAGTGACGACCAGGAATCAAAAGTGATCAGTGCAATGGCAATCTTGATGATGAAGGATGTGTAACCGCAATTAATTACGAAGCGATGGTGCATGGGTTATGACAAGAACGACGAATGCCAAGAGTGCAAAATTAACCGTGATGGTGGTACCATGTTGATTGTAGATGCACGAAGTTGCTCTACACTTTCCTACTCTCTCAGCTCGGGGGACCTGCAAATCAGCCCACTCCGACGATCAAGTTAGACAAATTGATCAGTATAATTTAAGTAACTTTTTTTTAGAGAAGAAGAGATTGAACCCCTTTTACCCATAGTTTTCTTCCTTATATAGGCGTTTATTTGGTTCGGTTTCTGTGCCATCCTTTGAAGTGACCTTGGGCAGTTAGCCCACTCCCTGACATATCAGCTGCAGGAGTTGTTGCAACTGCCCTGCCACCTCTGTGATGACGTGAGCTGTGAATGCTGTCAGTCCACTGTCGCATATGTCAGATCCGTACAACCGACCCACGCTGCCTCCAACCGACCTATGCTGCCTTTACCCGCACCATTTCACCTACCGGTGGCTAAGGTCCGAGCTCAATCATTTACTTGCACCCGAGGATCTCAATCTGCCGGACTTACTTTCCGTTCATCCGAGATTTGGAGATACTTCCGAGCTCAAACTCATGCCACGTGTCCTACTCCGGAATTTCCCCCACATTGATTAGGTGATGGATTTGGACAAATACGGAGACTATTCTTGTATTACATGTCCACACTATTTTTGCACATTTAAAATTTCACTTTCATTCCAAAATCATGTAAATTTCTTCTTGTCCAACTTCTCCAAAACGTGAGAATCTAATATGAGTTGGGGAAACTCCAACTTCTGGTCCCTTGCTGGTCTTGGACTTTTTGTAAAAATTAAAGGTTTGAGTGCCCCCATCAAACAAGTATTTTTCAGAAAAAAAAAGTAGGTAATTTGGACAGAACTAGCAAAAGTGCTCCTTCTTCCAGCTCCACATGCAAAACAAGTTTTTCTAAAAGGTGATTTTGATGGGCGAAAAGCTAAACCACCCCCCCCCCCCCTCTCTTATAAAAGGTGATTTTGATGGGCGAAAAGCTAACCCCCCCCCCCCGCAAGACACACACACAAGGGCAAATTTACATTGGAGTAGTGGGGGCACTTGCCACCACAAAGATTTTTGAAGTCTTAAGTGTATATGAGTTATTATGATAGATAACAGTGGCGGATAAAATAATTCATCGCTATTACCCCTACAAAAAAAGAAAAATCTCTATTAACTGCCCTCACGAAAAAAAAATTTCTCTATTAATTGTCCCCATGAGAACAAAATTCTGGCTCCACCCATGCACACACACAAACTTTGATCATTAATTGGACTGATTTTTTGTTTGAATGTCCAAAAGAGATGGGCCCAAGAGCTAATGGGTCAGTGAACCCAAATATTTACAGCGTCACACTTTGGGAGATTAGGGACCATAGGGTCAGGTTATTATTTTGTCCAAGAATGTTGTTGTCTTTTTAATTTGAAACGTGAATCAATAAGGCTATGTGTGCCTAACATTTAAAGTTGACCCTTCCCTCTGATGTATCAGTTCCCACTATGGCTCGGTGGGGATTGATGTGCGTTGCACTAACTATCTAAGTCACCTTTGTGTACGTAAATATACAAGGATAATATATTCTTTTGAAGAATTACTTAATAGCCCCTCAACCTTATCTCTCTTTATGATATTTTTGGAATATCTAATCCCAATTACTCTTTTTCTCATCTTCTTCAAATACTTAGATTTTTAATGTTGAATGCAATCATTTCTATATATATATATATATGGGAAATGTTCAGCACCCTAAGTTTTACCACATACTTTAACAAACGTTTTTTGTCCTACATGGGTTAGAAGTTTTGGAATGGGCTGATTTTTGGTGAGGATGATCTCTATGATTAGAAGATCATCCTCCCCAAAAATCAGCTCATTCCGAAATGTTTAGCCCCATGTTTACACGTTGAAAAATCGTGGACCGTCCATTTTTTGTAAATCAATTTTGATGGGGTTAGAAGTTTTGGAATGAGCTGATTTTTGGTGAGGATGATCTCCTCACCATAGAGATCATCCTCACCAAAAATCAGCTCATTCCGAAACTTCTAACCCATGTAAGACAAAACGCGTTTGTTAAAGTGTGTGGTAAAACTAAGGGTGGCGAACGGGACCCTATATATATATATATATATATATATATATTTGTGAATGACAAATAGAGAAGGATATATTCTTAATTTTAAATATTTAAATGTATTTTCAATTTATTTTCATGATTTATTATAAAAATGACGAACAAGGGTTGAAATTCTAAAAATTTTAAAGATTTTGCTATAATATATGATTCGGTGTCCATTTCACAGTTATAATATATGCATGTTGGGTATTACGATAAAATCTATTCATTATTAAAGTCAAAAAAATAAAAAAATCTGAATCAAATTTACAATTTTGAGTTCACCACTTTTTACTGTTGAGTTCAACATATTTTTTTGTTGAGTTTGTCCATTTTAAAAAATTGTTGAGTTCAACAATTTTTAAGAGCTATTGCAAAGGTTATATTCGTTGCTAGAGGTCAATAAAAGTTGTTGAATTTTTTTTTTTTTTAGAAACTTAAGTTTGCCAATTTATACTCACCAACAATAAATTGTCAAACTCAACAATTTTTTAAAAATGTTGAATTGACAATATAAAAAAAATGTCAAACTCGACATTAAAATGTTCAATTTAACAATAAAAATATTGAACTCAACAATAAAAATTAGTGAGGTTGACAATAGAAATGATAAACTTGACAATAGAAGCAGTGAGCTCGACATTGTAATTGTGACCCAAAATTTTTTTTGTTGTTTTTTCAACTTCGATACAAGATAGGTCTTCTCAAAATAATCAAAATACATATGTTATAGTTGCAAAACTACACTTGTATCAAAAGTTACAACGAAATCATAAGAAAAGAAAAGAAAAACTAGAATTTCAACTTTGTTCATCATTTTTTATTATAAAACAGCGATATAAATCGAAAAATATATCTAAATGTTCAAAGTTAAGAATATATCATCATTCACAATATAAAAAATCGTTAGAAATGATTGCAATCAATGTTAAAAATTCCAATTAGTATACGAAGAAGATGAGAAAATGATTCCAAAAATATCATAACGAGAGATGAGGTTGAGGGACTATTAAGAAAGAAAAAAAAATTCACTAAATGAGCTATCTAGTCATCCCCAAAAGATAAGAACTATTTTATAAAAATAACAAATTCATTCAAATTTTGAAGTCACTCTGAATTATTTGACATTTCTTTCAAATTTTATCAAAATAGGAATCCACTCTAAATCCTAGTTGAAAAGCAGTTAGAAATTATGGTAAAATTTATTATATATATATATATATATGATCTCATTCGGCACCCAACCATTTACCCAACAATTTGCCCAACATGTTTTGTTCTACATGGGTTATAAATTTTGGAATAGGCTGATTTTTGGTGAGGATGATTTCTATGGTGAGGAGATCATCCTCACCAAAAATCAGCTCATTCCAAAACTTCTAACCCCATCACAAATGATTTACAAAAAATGGACGGTCCACGATTTTTCAACTTGTAAACATGGGGTTAGAAGTTTTGGAATGGACTGATTTTTTGTGAGAATGATCTTCTAATTGTAGAGATCATTCTCACCAAAAATCAGCTCATTCCAAAACTTCTAACCCATGTAGGACAAAGTTTTAGAATGGATTGATTTTTTGTGAGAATGATTTTCTAATTGTAGAGATCATCCTCACCAAAAATCAGCTCATTCCAAAACTTATAACCCATGTAGGACAAAACATAAGATCATCATCACCAAAAATCAGTCAATTCCAAAACTTCTAACCCATGTAAGACAAAACATGTTGGGCAAATTGTTGGGTAAATGGTTGGGTGCTGAACATTTCCCATATATATATAGGGTCCCGTTCGACACCCAACCATTTATCCAACAATTTGCCTAACATGTTTTGTCCTACATGGGTTAGAAGTTTTGGAATGAGCTGATTTTTTGCGAGGATTATCTCTACGGTTAGAAGATCATCCTCACCAAAAATCAGCTCATTCCAAAACTTCTAACCCCAATGTTTACAAGTTGAAAAATCATGGATTGTCCATTTTTTGTAATCCATTTGTGATGGGGTTAGAAGTTTTGGAACGGGCTGATTTTTGGTGAGGATGATCTCGAGGAGATCATCCTCACCAAAAATCAGCCCGTTCCAAAACTTCTAACCCATGTAAACATGTTGGGCAAATTGTTAGGTAAATGATGGGGTGCCGAACGAGACCCTATATATATAGGGAGTGGTTCAGCGACGCTAAAATTTGCCAAACATTTTTCAAAACACGGGTTGAAGCTTTGGAATGAGTTGATTTTTTGTGATGATGATCTCTATGGTGAAGAGATTATCCTCTCCAAAAATTAGTTCATTTTGAAATTTCTAATCCTAATTTACAAATTGAAGAATCGTGGATGAGGAGATCATCCTTACCAAAAATCAATCCATTCCAAAACTTCTAACCCATGTTTTAAAAATTGTTTGGCACAATAGTTGGCAAACTTTAACGCCATTTAACCGCTCCTATAATATATATATATATAATATATATATATATATATATATATATATATATATATATATGGGTAGCGTTCAAGGGCAAACTTTTTGGCAAAACATTTTTCAAAACATGGGTTAGAGGTTTTGGAATGGGCTGATTTTTGGTGAGGATGATCTCTACGGTGAGTAGATCATCCTCACCAAAAATCAGCCCATTCCAAAACTTCTAACCTATGTTTACCAGTTGAAAAATTATGGACCGTCCATTTTTTGTAAACTGTTTTTGATGGGGTTAGAAGTTTTGGAATGGGCTGATTTTTGGTGATGATGATCTCCTCATCATAGAGATCATCCTCACAAAAAATCAGCCCATTCCAAAATCTCTAACTCATGTTTTGAAAAATGTTTTGCCAAAAAGTTTGCTAAAAAGTTGGCCATTGAACGCCCCCCTATATATATATATATATTTAAAGCCCAAACCAATCTTTGTTAGGTCAAAATCAAGGCCTTAACCCTAGAAGCGCTAAGCTATGAACAAGGCATGACGCCATGTGTCTTAAATGAGAAAAACTAATTTAGCAACTTGGGAGGAAATTTTGGGACTAGTACTTCATTTTTAGTAATTTTTTTTAACACATCGCGTCGTGCCATTGGTTCATCAGCTTGGCACGTTATTTTCAAGATAGCAAATCTTTGTTACTGACAATAGGTACAATATTGTTTCTGAAAATTGAATTTGCAATGATTCTAATTTTTAAATATAATAATCTAAAACAAATGAATTAATTGAATTAAAGAATCCAAACCAAACACTCCCTAAAAGATTAGATTCGTGAGAAATTTATCTCACCTTTCTATTAGCAATTTGGACATTGAGCATGTTGTTAGAATATTGGCCTAGAATTGTAAATTAAAGAATAGAGTCGTGCTACACTGACTTTGTTCTACACTGCGTTCAATACTGTGCTGACATGGCAGCACACAGGTAAGATTTCTTTTCCCATGACGCAATGATAGAAATCTATAGTTATTTGTGCACTACCACGTCTGCATAGTGTTGAGCACAGTATCGAATGAAGTCCATTCAATATTTTTCCTTAAATTTAACATAATTAGAGTCGTTTTTTATAATTAAGAAAATTGAAACCTATCTCATAATCATGATTACTTAGTTTTTAAAATTACAAAAATATCATTTTTTTTACTAAGTTATCTTTTAAAAAAATCTTTAATTAATATTTTAAATTACAAATAAACCTTTTGATACATGTACGTTTGCACAAGCCACCTTCTACTTAAATATAATAGGATTTAAAATGTCATCATCTTGCACCTTATCTCCCTTATTTTTGGCTTTGACAAAATAAATTAAATTTCTATCATTTAATTCTAATACTAATCACAATTCCATTCAAGATGTGTTCCCCTTCATATATTTTGTTGTTGAACTCGTCTGCATCGTTTATCTTTCTTGTTGCCACTTTAGGGTTCGTAAGTTGTATTAGAGTGCTCTTTGTCATTAGTGCTATTTGCACGTTTTAAAATAATCTTAAAGGATTTTTCATTTTGACAATTAGATTTAAGAGATAATTATTTCCCAAACACTCAACCAAAACCACACCACACAAACAATATTGGAAGTTTCTTTCCTTGATGTATCATTATATTCCCATTTCCCCATCAATGGGTTGGTTGTGAGCGCCTAGAAAAAGCCACTTTCAAAATCCACCAAGAAAAATATATCAAATTGCACACCTACCTTCTTTAATGATTATTGTAGAACTTAATTATATGCATTTCCTTCAACAATCAATCTCCATATTCTAAACGTTACTCCAAAAAATTTGGGTTGGGTAAACAAATCTTGTTCTAGTAGTCAATTATGTTTAAATCAAGCCAAAAATAAAATAAGTTTCAAAGATCATTAAAATATAATTATTTTAAAATTTCAATAAATTAATTAGTTAGTATTTCGAATATATTTTGGCACATATTCACTTTCTAGCTATTTAATGAGTCAGACTTTGAATTTGGTCAAATATGCTTGACTCATGAATCAAGAAGAATGGTTTTCATTGCAATCTTTTTTATATTTCTTTTCAAAAATTGAATTTATAAATTTTATTTATTTTTATTTTTAATATTGTACTGTCTCGTTCACTAATTAGGCAAAATTGATCTACCTCCTTTGAAGGCAATATTCATGAAAATTTGCATAAATTTTCTAATTAAATTTTAAATTTACTTCAAAATCATGATATGTAACAAACCTAGATCTTTTGCACATTGGCATGATAAATCCATTCACTCAAATTAAAAGGTAAATTCAAAAATTAGAATTTTAGATATTATTGTTTCAATGATCAATAAATGCTCCAATTGAATTCATGAAGACCAATCCTCCAAAGCTAAATATGTTGAGTAATGATTTTCTAACTCCCCCATGTGTTAGACCCATAAATGTTTTTGCCTCTGATACACAATTGCACATATTTATGGTGATGTGCATATGTGTATCTCGAGGCAAAATTTATGATTCTAGCACAGGCCACGTGAAGAGAGTATTTTGAGCATAACATGTGAGGGAGTCAGGTTATCATGACTCAAATATATATATAACATATGTAAAAACAATCATTTTTCAAAATATGGGTTAGAAGTTATCATAAAGATCATCCTCACAAAAAATCAGCCCAATGTAAAACTTCTAAATCCATCAAAAGTGGTTTACAAATAATTGGTAAAAAATTGACATTCCATATTCTAAATCACTTTTGATGGGATTAGATATACATAGGGTTGTGTTCTTTTGACAAAATTCTAGACTATGCATTTTATCTTATATGGGCTAAAAGTTTTAGAATGGCCTGATTTTTTTGTGAGGATGCTCTTTATTATGAGAAAATCATCCTCACAAAAATCAGCTCATTCTGAAATTTCTAATCGTAGTTATAAGTCGAAGAATTGTGAGTCATCAATTTTTTATCGTTAGTTTGTAACCACTTTTCATGAGATTAAAAGTTTTAGAATGAGTTGAATTTTTGTGAGGATAGTGTCTATTCACCATAGAGATTATTCTCACAAAAAATCAGCTCATTCCAAAACATTTTAATCATATAAGACAAAACTTTGTCTAGAATATTATCTAAAATTATGTCGATTGAAGTCATATATATATATAGGGGGCGGTTCAAGGGCCATCTGAGAAACTGTCTAAGAAAACTTTCGTTTTTCAAAATAAGGGTAGAGGTTTTGGATTGAGCTGATTTTTTGCAAGGATGGTCACTATGATGAGAAGATCATCCTCACAAAAAATCAGCTCAATCAGAAACTTGTAAATCCATCAAAAGTGATTTACAAATTAGTGATAAAAAGTGATAAAAAATCGACGGTCCACATTCTAAATCACTTTTAACGGGGTTAGAAGTTTCAGATTGAGCTGATTTTTTTTTTGGATGATCTTCCCATCATAGAGATCATCCTCACAAAAAATCAGCTCAATCCAAAATTTCTAACCCATATTTTAAAATTTTATTTACCGTCGAAAGTTTTCTTAGACGGTTTCTCAGACGGCCCTTGAACCTGACCCATATATATATATATATATATGTGGGTTGGGATTCATTGACTCCTAAGAATGACTCAATGGTTGAGATTTATGAGTATCTTGATAACATTTATCTTAGAGATAACTTATCTCGAGGATAAATTTCAATCATTGGATTTTACATTTGAAGAGTTGAGATCACGTGTTTATTTCATGAGTCATGTCGAGGGATCCTGATAAAAGATTCCCTATTGTTTCTCATAAAATTATATTTTGTTGGGAAAATATCTTGAATTGTACAAGGACATCATTTCACTTCAAAGAATACAACCACCACATCTATCTTATAGAGGTGCTTTGTGCAACTATTTGGACCACTTTGTGTCCTTTGAGTTGGACAGCAAATGCACTCATTTCTTCAGTGCAAGAACCATGTGGACGAGCCTGTCTTTTCAAGGAATGGTGAGCCATAAGGGTCATGGGTGTCTTCATAAGAAGATAACCTTACTTCCCTCTTTTGATTTGGTTGAGTGGGCTTGGGCTGTGGCTGTGGGATGCTTTTACCATTAAGAGAGAAACAGACAGACAGAGATAGAGGTGAGCAAAAGTTGGAGTGGATAGATCACTGACAGCCCTGTCAGGAGATTAGTCACAAAATTCTCCAATTTTTTTTTACAAAAGTTCATAAATTTTGTGAATTATAGATTACATAATTAAATTGATGAATCAACCAATTAATTTATAATTTATCATGAAATATTATAACATCTTTTTTCCTTTCATCCTCAAAATTTTATTTTCTTCAACATTCAAATGTCAAGAACAAGATAAGATTTTTTTTATAGGGACAGTGAATATGATGCATTTAGATAAGAAACCCAAAATCATCATATTTCCCCCTTCGTTTTTTTTTTCCCCTTTTTATGAAGCTTCTTGAATTTATCTGATTCGGCCGAATTGAACCCTATCGAATAATTCCTGAATCCCAACTTTTTTACTTGGTCAGTATTGGTTACCTTAAAGAATACTATAGAGGGTGAACCTTATACTTTCTTGGGGAGATTCAATTCACCCTGTTTTGTATTAGTCCTTCACGGTCATATTACGATTTTTCAATACTTCAATTCATATTTTTCCCATCAATGTTCTTTCAAAATGTCCAAATTTGAGAAGAAAATTTAGCTAAAAGGAGATTTTTTTTTTTTTTTTCCATTCTCATTGTTATATCTAATCCTAAAATCATAATGAGCCCAGTCCAATCTTCAATCCTAATGTTCAGTAAGTTTGAGATCCATTAATAAAATAACATTAGAAAAAAAAATTATGTAAAAATTAAGAAAAATATAACAAATTTGTATACTTAATTATTGAAAGATATGTTCATAATTATTAAAATTTAAGTAGGGTGAGATTGTAATTAAAATTTAGTGATGGTAAGACTGCAAAACTGAAATTTACATTTTAATAGTGTTGGAAATCCCATGGACACAAGAAGCTAGAAGTCCAAAATATCAACTTCACAATGTCGTACCTCTCGCAGAAGCTAGAATCAAGACCCAAATATGTTAACAAATGACTACCTACTGCATGGAAGTGCTTCCCAATGAAGAAAGCACGATAAATGCATTACCTTCATAACCTAATTTAGAATCCTGGTGACTACTTTTTGAATTAAAACCGATTTTCCTTAATACAAAAAAGAACATCCACACATGATGCAAGCATGAAATTGTTCTTTTCTTTGTTATTGTTACTAATTACAACCAAAACAAAAATGGAAAAACTAACCATATGTATTCTTTCATTTACCTATAGTAATATTTGACGTAGTTTTGTTAATGCAATACAATGAATCTGTCGAATCCTCTCCCTCGAAAGGTTTAATAACCTTCCAATCTCTTCGCACGATCGAGGGGTCTCACCATTGAGTCCATAATGTAATCTCAAGATAAGCTCCTCCCTTTCGTTAAGTGTCTTCAGAAGTGTCTGTACTTGCTGCTTCATTAGTTGTTTGTTCACCATTATTTCCGGCCTTAGTTCGTCCGGCCCTGGTATGATCTGCAACAAATTTCCAAAATGAATCAAGGTTTTATGCTTCTAGGAAGCTCAGATCTCATTTGCACACACAATGTGACACACTTCCTTGAACCCATTGATTGATGAATGTTTGGCCCCATCCTTAGCTCGACTTAAACACTAAAGATAAGCTTGATTGGTGACTTCTAGCCATCGAATTCGGCCATTTTTTTATAGGATTTTTAAACATGCCAGAGGTTGTCTCAAGCCCGAGATGAGAAAAAAATGCTCAAACCCAATGACTAGAAATCACCAAAAAATGACAAGATTCATCAAAAAAGGTAGCAGCCGTTGCAAAAAACTTAGCCACCTCTTAACATGAATCTTGATCATTCACTTTGTACAGAATTGGATAGAGGAACAATATTTGTTCCAACAAACCCAAAATTTTGGGATAAAGCTTCAATGATGATGACAATGACGACGGTGATGAAAACAAATGAATGGCCCACTTAATATCTCGAACGAGAAGAAAAAAGTATCGCAGGATTACTCAAAGACATAAAACCTTTATTTTGGTCCAACTCAATTCTAAGTTCTAAGATTAGTAATTTTGTTATCTTTTCTTTTTGGATTCTGCATTCTTTCCGTATAACTCTATTAATATAACATTCAGATTCAATCTGTGTAAGGAATGAACCTATAGATTTCTTTGTGTGTGGGCCAGTTAAAAATGCTCAAATCCAACGGCTAGAAATCACCAACAAAGGGGTATGTCAAATGACGAATGCAAGAAACGAACCTGTAGTATGGAGCATCCTTCATGTGTGATGGTTCGATCCATTGAGATTGGAGCTCTGCTTCTCTCGCATACAAGCCTCACGATTGAGACACCAACTTGGATCGTGTCTGCGATTTCATGGTATGTGGGTTGTCTCCTTAATCTTCTGCTTAATAGAGTGTTTGCTTCTGAAATCTTTGCCAACATTTCACACATGCTTCCCTACACATTACAAGCTAACCATGCATTATATCAGACAACGCAACATCTCAAACGAGAGTCAAGAAGTGGTTCTATGTTGGGAGGAAAAACATCATAAAAAACAAGAAATTGAAATTATTTTATAATCTGAAGTCAGGAGCAAAAATGGATTCTAGACCGCGAGTGGCATGATGGACATTCATTCACACAACCAAAAAAATTAATAGATGCACAGACCCTCTAATTTAAAGGAATTGCACGTATTGGAGGGATTCAAAAAAGAATCAATTTGAAGGATTGGATTCCTCCATTATTTTAAACAGAGGACCGAGTTCCAACTAATCAAAGAAGACAAGAGTTCTCTTAGAGACCATTAGAGCTAAAATTGATCATTGTTCATATATAGTTCGAACTATCCATGGCGTATTTTAGGCATATAACTTTTTATATTTATAGACAATTAATAATGACCCCATACTTACCTTGCTATTCTATCAAGCAATTGATGGAACAAAAAATGAGTCTTTCTACTTCTATTACATTCAATAAAACTAATTTGAACAATGTTGTTACTGAAATGGTAGTGAGAGTGGGATTTTGGCTTTGGAACAACATGTTAGGTTGAAGATTTCGGCTACTAGGACCATGCATTTGTGACTAAAGAATAGGGAAGCGACCTTCAATCTAGAAATTGCAAAATCAAAAATTAGAATTGAAACATTTTATGACAGAAAGCATGAGCGGAAATGGGATTCTCATACAACTATATATTCGAACCAAACGTAGGATGGAATTAATGTCATACCGGTAATCTGATCATTCTTGACTTGTTTGCAATTGCTCTGATGATGGCTTGTTTGATCCACCAGTACACGTATGTCGAAAGCTTATATCCTTTCTTTGGATCAAATCGCTCCACTCCTCGAAGCAGCCCAATGCTCCCCTCCTGATTACAAACCAAACAACAAAAAAATAGTAATCATTGATAAAGTATTAGATAGGATGCATTGTAATAAAGATTCAGCTATCTTATGTAGCTGTGAATGAGGATATAAGTAGTGAGACCTGAATGAGGTCTTGTAAGCTTAATCCTTTGCCTTGATAAGTAGTAGCAATCCAAACGACAAGTCTTCGATAGCTAAGAGTGATCCTTTCTCTTGATTCCCTTGCTCTACACAGAGTCCTTTCTAGGCTCCTTTTGTTCATCCCTGCAGCTTCAGCCCATTGTGACGTCGTTGGTTCACTCTCACTTTCACTCCTCTCCCAGTATCTCCTCCTTGCTTCCTCTAGTCTAGTTCCTTCCTGTTTCATTTTTGCATGAATACAAAGACAAATACATGCATAAAGTAACTTAAGAATTACTTAGAAGTATTTTAGAGAGAGTAAATTACAATATTTGCCCAATCAAGTTCTTATTATTACGACACTCCACTTTGAAAAAAGTTATATAAACACACCAAAATAAGGATATTGGCACACCCAAATCAAATGTGACACAAAGAAGACATTGAAAGGGAAGGAGAAATGGTAAAAAGGAATGATGCTGCTACCAATGAATTAACTAGCGTTTGGAATAAAACAGAAGAGTTTGATACAAACATATTGGGAAGAAATCAATGTCTACAAATCTAGCCCAAAAAACATGGATTAGGCCCAATCCAATCCCACCAGTTCTTAGGCCCAAAATATGTATTCCTTTTATTGAATTAAAAGACCAAAAAGTCTCTTGGTCTCTTTTGCTGTGCAGTGCAGCACGTCGTGCTGACTTTTGAGGACTATATTTTCACTAGAAGGCTTAATTTTGGTTTGCAATAAAATATTTTCTAGAAAATAATTTCGTGGTTAAAAAGATTTTTTGGACTTTACAATAACAAAAGCATTTTCAAGAAATATTATTAAAAGACTAACAGATCTATACGAGATATCCAATGACCCTTTTGAGATCCTAGTTATTTGGCCAAGATATTATTAACATATTTATTTTTCAACATCTATCTTTGAAAAATATACTATAATACCTCAAAATAACATTTGAAGTGGAGATTTCCTAGAGATTCATTTTCTAACGAATCCCTTGGAATAGTCATTTTAGTAAGTTTGAGGCTACTACATTCCTTTTTTTTTTTTTAAATAAATATTCTTTAATAATTAACTCTTACTACTACTACATTCCTGTCTTGAAAAGCATACATATTTTATCTTACTTTTAAAATTTTCTACCAGTTACACCTCTCTTTCTTTCCTTAACACCAAATTTATTAAACCAAGAAGATTTGAACTTTCAAAGGAGGGGAAGCTTATTATTTTTTAACGATGAGTGCAATTGATATGATAGAAGGGCAACATTTTCTTAATATTATTATTTTATTTAAAAAAAAATTTTGAAAAATCAGTGTTTTTTTTTTTTTTTTTATTTATGGAATGAGAGGATGATTTAGATACATCCCTCCATGTTTTGGTGAATATTTGAGATATCCCATGTGTCTTCAAATTGACGAAATGTCCTTGACCAAGGTCTTCTTTGAAAGATTAATAAATGACTTAAAAGGCCCTTGTCCACCTTGATTTTTCACCAAAAAAATCTGTTTCAACATCACCTTCTTCAATCTTTCATTTCCAACCTCGTCATCAACCTCTAGTAGAAAACCCTTGATTTTTCTACTCAAAAATCTTATCTTGTTCTTGAGGTTGAAGGAGATAGATAACACGGCGGGTTTTTTAACCTAGAACTTGAAGATGAGGGCATCTTGGTCATCTAAAAATGCAGAAGATATTTCTATAAAGATCTTCTATTGACACCCCAGTTTTTATTCATTACCTAACTAAATTTAAATATATATTCATAGGATGAAAATATCATTCTCTCATTCCGGGAAAGAATATTAGGTTTGAATATTTTCTTCTCTTTGATAGAGAGATATCGAAGAACAAAGAACATGAGATCAATATCAAAAGGTTGGGGTAATGATCATCGGTGATGTCAACTTTTTTTTTAATGGTTATTGTCGATGGGAGTAATTTGCAGCTTTTTTTTTTTTTAATCTTGTGCAAGTATCATAAAGAAAACTTTGATATGGAAATGTTAATTCTTATTTTAAATGGGAGTTGTGTTGGAGTAACATTGAAATTGGCATCATTTCACACATTGGTGTGCACGGAACCATAGATGCTTCTCACTCATATCTAGGTGAAAAGCATCTATGGTTCACACACATCCACATCAGCAATGTGTAAAATAATGCCAATTACAATGTTACTTCAGCATTTTCCTTTAAATGGCGCGTGTTAATTTTTTTACTTGGGGTTCGACAAATAATTTAGAGAGTTACTATTGCCACACTAACTTTTACTAATGCCAAACCAATTCCGGTATAATCAGTTAATCACCAAAGAAGTTGGTGTGGCGTTAGTAAATGGTGTGGCAATGGTAACTCATAATTTAAGTAATTGGAGTGCCCAAGTAAAATTTCGGGTGCCAATAGAATTTCTCTTACTTAAATTTGATAAATTGGTTCGGTTCCATTCTTAAAATTAAGGGAAAATTTTATCTTAGTCAAGATCCCATATGGTGTACTGTTCCTATAGATAGGAACGGTGTCTACGTGGCACAATTTGATTAGAAAATAAATACTTTACGCTGCCTGAACGGCTTGATTAGGAGCCCGAGGTATTTTAAACACCAACTAAATCGTACCACATAGACACCTATCCAAATTTATAGGAACGGGACACCGTATTGGATACTGAGTGAATTTAATATTGGTTTGAGCTTAGAAATGTTACCTTGAGATAGAGAGAAAACTGTGCATCTTCTCTGGATGTTAGATAAACCGAACGAGAAGACCTAATTGACCAATTTTGTTCCAATCCATCACAACTGCTAGAATCCAAATTCGACATTTCCAACGCTTTTCTACGTTTCCTTCTCTTCCTCCTCCGAATTCCCACCATATTATCATCCTCGGATTCCAATCTACTCTCTCCATCAATCGAAGCAGTAATAGTTGATGATACAGCGTCTGTAGCGGTTGCATTTGCAAGAACAACAGCTTCTGCTGCAGCCGAAACCGTTACTAAGTCCTCCGACACAACACTTAAACCAAATTTCTGAGGAGATAGAGAAGGAGTTTGTGGAGTTGGTAGAGTTCGAATTGATAGTTTGGTTGGAACTGAGTAGAGAGAAATGGTTGGAAGAGTTGGAGAGTGGTTTGATACAGTCGCCATTGGAGAAGACCTTTTTTTTTTTTTTTTTTGGCTACAGATGTTTTAAAAGATGATGTTCTGTTATTGATTTTTTTTTTCCTTTTTTGTTTTTTTATACGTGGAAAGAAGATAAGGGGTATTGAAGTTGTTCTTGAGTCTTGCCCACATGTTTGATGGTTTGTTTCGTTGTTTATGCTCCATTGTTTTAAAACTCGGACGAGTCGATTCGAATCATTTCGATTTCGAGGTCCATTTGATTTTAAAAAGGTAACTCTCCGGGTTTACTCGGCAAAGAAACTCACCAACACCTATGAATCACTCGAGAGATCCCGAGTCAAAAAAAAATTTGACAGAGTTAGCGATTATGGAGAGAACAGAAAATAAATATTATTGTTATTATTTTTTAAAAATATTTTGTAAATATTTATGAATAATTTATAATTTTCTAAATATAAATATGCATCCATAAAACATTTTTAAATGATTTAAGACAATATTTTTCAATAAAAACGTAAATTTCTCCAAATAAAAGATTATCAGATTAAATTGAAAAATCAAGGAATTAATCGATTTTGAGAAATATGGCAACATTTCTAGCCTCAATTTTTTATTTATTTTTTTTTTTTTTTCAAAATTCAAGTCTCATGAACAAGATAGGGTTTTATGGAGATTAAAGATAAATGGTTTTGGTGAGAAACAAGAAAACATTTATACATTCCCTGAAATTTTCCTGATTTATTTAGGAAAATTTGAATCAACAAATCTCGTACAAACCAATTTGTAAATCCAACCATTTTGATTCAATTTGTCTTAAATCTTCCTATTTCTTCATGTATATATTCAAAAGAAAATATAAATCTAGAATTTATTATTATTATTTCTAGATACTTTTTTAATTGTACTTGTAACTTGCATGCTTGACTTCATTTATATTTCTTCCATGCCCCACCAAGCAAACTCCGACGCTAGATCAAGACACTCTCTAAACACAACTGATAGGTTCGATATTTCATGGGGACATTAGCAACCTCACATAAATTTCTTTCCAAATAAATTCATTGTTTTTTATTATCAAGACCAACTAACGAACTAAAAATATATAATGCCACAACTTCTTATCATACCACACCAATTCAATAATTAATTTATGTATAATACACACACACCAAAAAAAAAAAAAAAAAAAAGATATAAACAAACCAATTAATGTCTTGTCTTCTCTTCTCCCACTCTCTTTGTTCCAGTAGCAAGAAAACCAGAGGGAAAATGGGGTGTCTTGATGAAACAATTTAAAAACAAATTATCCCACCCCCTTAAAACCAATTTAATTCTATGATTGGTGTTTAATGCAAAAAAAACAAAACAAAACAAAAACGCCACTGGTAGTCTATAAATTGGAAGGTTATGATCCCAGTTTTATTCAATTTCTTCCTGCACCATATCATTGGTGGACCCACTGAATAGATAACAATCCTCGGCATGTCAAGTGCATGGTACAATCAGCAATTTCACTAGGTATACTTCAATGCACAGTCCACACAATTCAAGGCTCCCATGAGCGCATATAAGAGTTGGTATTAGAGCGGAGTACACATTGGGAGGTATGGATTGGACTGAAGCTATTGGTCCCAAACACACAAATTTGTATCGGGTTTTGAGAGAATCAAGTATGCCATATCTCATTTATTGGATATGCAACAGAGATAAGGCACTTAAATTAGACCACGACTACACAGCAGCAGATGGAATCCACAAGGAAAGTAGGCTATATGATAATACTCTCAAAAGTATTGAGGGCATCAAAATATTAGATGAAGCCCTAGCTAGAATTTTCCAAAAGATATCGAACACAAGAATAATTGCATTCCCTGTGAAACAAATAAAACTATCCTCACAATCGAATTAACCGGTTGCTATTATGTGTTACTAAAATCAGCCAACAGGACCCGTTCATGACCATGCTAATTGTCAGTATTCCAAAGACAGGCTTCGAAACAGAAAAGAACGCATAATTTAGGATCAAAAATTTACCTGTTCGATAGACCAATTTCTTGGTGGCAATACCACTCACCATATTCATACTAAAACTAGCCAACTTCCATGTCAGCAATGGCTTCATGTAGAATCATGTGGAGCTCCTTCACTCGTTGCCTAGTAAGTGCAATGCAATCCTGCAGCCATTGGAATGTTGAATTGTGTTTTGGAGTAAGGACAACATGGTTAAGTGCCACTGGAGCACAGTAGAGTAAGGGTAAGCTGAACCTGAACCCACGATCTTAAGAGTTGCATAGCAATATGTCAACCAACTGAGCTATGGTCCCAAGCCCAAAATGCTTTTGACAAATTTTGAACCGAGAACCACCTTTTTTTAAAGAGGAACCGGACCATCAGACTCACTAACAAAAGAGATCTGATTTTGTACACCAAGTACCACATCTTAAAGAGTCATGATTTTCTGACACCTCCCTGACATACACTCCCTGATGTGGCATGGGCTAGAACCATAGATTTTCCTCAGGATACACAACTGCGCATCCCATAAATATGTGCTGTTCTGTATCCCTGGGAAAAAAGACTATGGTTCAAGCACATGCCACGTCAGAGGGTGTATGGGAGCGTATGTCAGAGGGGAGGGAGCGTCAGAAAATCATTATTCAGTCTTAAATGGTCACACGGTTCTCTTCCACAACCATGATGAAGCAAGTAGACAATGTTGGATATGGTGAATCTTTTAAGTGTTTCCCCCCAAATGAGTCTTTTCAAATTTTTAAGGTATCATCAGTTCTTGAAATTGAAGGGAGGTGCCAACCAACCTGAATAGTTGATGTGTGGGCAAGAATTTGTCCTCCAGGCTTGTAAAATGAAACAAGTCTACCAGATGAATCCAACACCACCATCACAAGAGTTTCCATGATGGACTCTTCCTCTGCAGTAGGGTCCGCTAAGATGTACTTCTTGTGAAGTATGCATGTCAATGAGAATGGGATACAGCTCAAAGTGAGCTTCCTCTTTTCCTCATTGAGCGACTCCTTCACTAACTTGCCTTCCTCTTGTTCCCCAGACACAGCAACTACTCTCCCATCATCATTAACAGATACAGCCGGGATGTGCACTGCAAGTGAAAAATGAGAATTACATGAAAATATTGGTTGGGTGCAAAGAATGTAGTAGATAAACTATTTGAAAGTTAGGATATAATTTAGGCAGAGTCGAACAGAGATCCTATATTGAAGTTTGAGTGGTAGCCTTACATCTTTTAAATAATGCAAAGTATCAGTTCTTAGAAAGCAGGTTCTTCATATAAACCCTATTTTTGATAAATTCATTCATACTGAAAGTGTGGAAACTATTGGTGCAACTAATATACTCTAGCCATCTAGCACTCTTAGCACAATCTACAGCTGACAAGAAACGAAAATCACTTTCTGCTGAGGTTAGTCATACAGCCTATTAACATTTAGACTTTAATCATCAACAAGGCCTTTAAATGAGTTTCCCTACTCACGATACCAACTTAACACACACTAAGAGTTTATGATAATCGACCTTACATAATCCATGGCAGACCTTACATAATCCATCCACTATATAGGCAAATGGAAACTTTTCAAAAGGTTCTTGAGGAAACAAAAACTTGTCTAGTGTTAGACAATATGCAATATTTGGCCAAATATTCTAAAATAGGCAAGCATGGGATAAAAACGATAAGGATCCATCTTACAATCAGAGAAGGCAGCAACTGCAGAAAGTAATGCTGCGTCAAAAAGAGCACCATCTGCATCTAGACAATATATGTCCTGCAAACATGAAGTATAGTTTCTTTGTCATCCAAAAAGGGAAACAGACAACAAGCTAGGCAAATTTCAACAGTCCCTAACTACAGATATCTACCTTTCAGTAACCACACACCTTGAAAAAACCAAAATTTAATTAGGTAAGGATAAGAAAGGATTCAAAGAAGAGTGATGCAACAAGCTGTTCTCATTGCAATTTTTATATGCGGTGTTGACTGGTTTATTGAAAGTAAGATCTCCAGAGGTAAAGATACATCCCATTATTCCTGAAGTATAAGCCTCCTTATGGATCTGCCTGGGAAATAATACTGCCCGCTGATCACTTGATCATGTGCATGGAAAGTGAGAATTATGTTGATCTTTTTATTCAATACAAATTTGCTAAGATTCTTCAGAGTTTTCCTCCAACAACATTTTGGAATGTTTTGTCTTTGCAAAATGTATGTTGGATGTATCACATCTGCGTCCTAGAGATCTCTTCAACCGAGAGAAAATAGTCTGGAGAATTCTTCCATTGTTCTCTTGGCACTTGTGCTAAGAGTCGAATAGGAGAATTTTCCATACAGAAGGATAGCACTGGAAACACTATTGGGAGATTGATGATTAAGTGGGTCCTTGCTAAAAAGGAGTTCAGCGGCTTTAAGATAATGGACTTACTTGGATAAATAACCTTTATAGGGGAAGGGTAAAGGTTGTGGTATGGAATTGGATGTAGGTTGGTAAAAAAACGTTAGTTTTGATGGCAATACCTCAGTTCCCCGAGCTTAGGGAGGCATTAGGGTGATCAAGTAGAGGTCCAAAAATCATCCTTTGGCCCTATAGATATCATGGAGTCAAGTGAGGCAGAAATAAGAGCCCTTCTTCAATAACGCGAGATTTTCAAGGACAACCATAAAGGGCTATCGATTTTCAAGGGAAATTCTACGAATGTCTTCACTTGGGCAAGCAGTGTTAACATGGGTCCCTGGAGGCTAGCAAAAGTAATTGAACATGTTAGGGAGGCAGTGAGAGGGAAATCTATCCTTTTCTTCTATGCTGTAAGGTATGGCAATCAATGTCTATGATCATGTCTTGAGACATAGTCTTGGTCAGAAGAAAAACCAAGACTATGACTGAGACAACCCCAAAATATTAAGTGTTTCGAGATCAATGTTTCATTCTGGCCTCAGCCGAAACCAAGACAGTACGTAACTTTAAGCCATGATGGCAATGACATAGTAAACTCTTTAGCTAAGAACATAGTACCTAGATACAAACTCTTCCCCAATCTGAATTTTGTTTTTTTTTCCCTAATTCTTTAAACAATTCTAAACTTATTGAAAAGAAAAAATAAATAAGTCGCTTAGTGAATTTTCTAATGGAATGAAAGTATCTTCAACCTAGTGACTATTACCAGGTATGCCATCCAAGCAGCCTTGCCAGCAATCAAGGACAGTTCCTTCAAATTGATCATTCCAGAACTGCAATAGCATAAATAGTTAGCCTTTAAAACATGAACATCAAACAAAGCATTCAAATCACGACTAAAGGCATATTAATCATCACAAGAAACCACAACAACTAAAAGAATATCTTGTGGCCCTGAATCAAGTTGAAGTGTTGGACTAAAACCTGTCAAGGTTCTAATCCAAAGAAAGGATGGTGGACAGAAACCGTTCCTGGAAATCTAGTGGTAGCGGTAGCAGAGGTGTGCTAGGCCACAAAAAATAGAGGTTTTGGCATGGATAGTGATTGTGAAAAGTATTGGCGTCATGTAATGAAGAGTTATTTAAGAGAGAGAGAGCATTATCATACCTTATAATGCAATCAGACAACTGCTTTGAAATAACGAGTGCTGCCTCAGCTGGCTGGCCAGGTCTAACGATCGGAGAACAAATTGGAGGCATGTGGAAATCAATAGCTGGAAACAAAATAAGTTTTAACACTAACTTCCTATAAAAAGGAACCCAAAAAAATATAGAAAGTAAAAAAAATATAACAAAGAGAATCAACCTACGCAGCCCTCATTGGGTGACTCCAAGGAAGGAGTCATGACTTCCATTTTGATAGCAGCCAGCATGGTCTATGAAATAAACATGTTTTCAATCATTTGAACAAGATAATAAAATAACAAAACAGATTTTATGCACGTATTTGTGTGCATGTGCAAAGTAAGCTATGTATAGAGGGTAAATAATGGAAAACAAGGAAAAAAAACCACTTACAGTGTAACCGATTTTTGCCAATGCAGACCCATCGGCAGATGTAACAGCCCCTAGAATGAAAAGGTTTGCTGAGCTTAAGGGAAGAAAATGTTGAAGAAGAGAATGCACAAACGAATAGAGGAAATAAAGGAAACAACTGTTAACTAACCAAGGGACACAGTCGTATCTCTAGCTCTTCCAAGTGGCCTGGCATCAGGGCGTATGGACTCCTGGAGATGACGCTCATAGAAACGAAGAGGGAAGAGGCGTCTAAAAGCATCCACTTCCATTTCCCCGGACAAATCCCCAGAGGCACCAGCTGACCCCATCCTCTTTGTTTTCTTGTTTAGCAGCAAGAGACTAGCAGCTCTGCAAACGCTAAAATTATCGAACACCTTATATAACCAAGTTTGTAATGAAAACCTACATAAGTACAAACACCCACAAAGGCAAAGGAAACCAGAAATAAAAAAAGGATTCCAAAAACTGGAAAGCAGAGGGACAGTTTCTTTTCTGTAGCTAAATTCCCTGCAAGTAATAGATGAAGCCTAAAACTGTAATTTCTAAGTTCTGTAGACAAATGGTTAGAAAGAAACACAAATTTTAAAGACTAAGATCGCAAACTTGGGCTGTAACTCGTGACACAACAAAGCAAGCTCAACCCCATTTCTGGTTAAAAGGAAAACCAGGTGATTGACTACCGTTTATCAGAATTGAATCAGATCATAAACTTGAAAGGAACAGGCTTCAAATAGAATTGGGTTGAAATCATTTGATTCTAAGATTCATTACGATTTTCTTTATGAGATAAAAATATTAAAAAATCCTAAAAGTTTTACGAATCTGTAGTTTGCCTAACTACTCTATAACTCATCATATAGTGACAAGCTTTGCAAATATTAAATAAAACTATCAACCTGGCAATATTGAAATGCAGTATAGCTTCTAAGCTTATAGTTATGCAAATAAAAGACACTTTCTCAAATAATCAAAAATCACATATCATCACTTAACACTAGCAGTGTAGGAAAGAATAAAAACTAAATTATGTGGGATGATCCCCATTCTCAATTGCATCACTTCATCATCCAAATTAAATAGGTTCCCTTCTCTGATCAACAATCTAAATTATCGATGTTGTAGTTTGCATTGATGGACATGCATTCTTGTTATCTGTATTACTTTATGTTAGGTAATTAGTAAAAAGGTCCGCTAATTATCTATTTGTGTTGATTAAGGTTTTGGAAAGAAAGAAATATAGTCAATAGGGATGGGGGGGGGGGGGGGGGGAGAGAGAAAACAACCAAGGTTTAAAATCTTGTCTCAAGGTAATGTTTCATTTAGGAGAAAAATCAAGACAGCCTTGACCAAAACATTCTAAGAAATTCTGAATCATTCTAAGACAGTCCAAAACTGTGAAAGCTAAAGATTTGGTTAATTCTTGATGATGATTACATGACCCTAATAGGGTTTATATAGAAACTAATAACAAACTCTAACAGATAAGATAACCACAATCAATTCAAATCTCTAACTAATCTACCCTATCCAATCTCTCTAAATCTCCATATATATGATTTGGTGCATAATTGTACACCTTATTACAATACTTCACATCTAATACTCTAACATTCCCCCTCAAACTCATGGTGATCAACGATCATTGTGAGTTTGTTGAAACCAATCGCCTCAAAGCATGCAATTGTTGACGGAGAGTCATCTTTAACAAAATGCTTGTTGAAGAAGTTAGCCAAGTGCTTGTTGAAGAAGTTTGGTCGTTGAAACCCACTTTGCCGTCAAATGTAGAGTTTTTGCCCAAGAATAAAGATCTATCCAAAGTGATTGATTATGATAGAAAATAAGGAGGAGCAAATCGCTCAACTCTCAAATAGGCCTCAATAGGGCCATAATCAATTTAGGCTTACACCAAAACCTAATGGATTTTAATCCGAAAATGTGACCTCTAATGGACTAGAAAAATAAGCTCAATCTCGGCTCCATGGGCTCGACCATTGGCAATGGCCTCTATTGGGCCTAAAAATTGAAAATTGGTCTCTATCAACCACTTGATCGTAGAAGATTCAATGGCTCTTTTGGATGACAGGAGCTTTGGGCAATATATTCCCATAAGCAACAACCGAATCATATCTATGGAGATTTAGAGAGATTTAGATAAGGTAGATTAGTTAGAGATTTAAATTGATTGTAGTTATTATTTGTTAGAGTTTGTCATTAGTTTCTAAATAAACCCTATTAGGGTCATGTAATCATCATCAAGAATTAATTAAATCTTTAGCTTTCACAAAAACTTTCCAAAAATATTTGAAGTGAATTTCATTTTGATCTCGGTCAAAACCAAAACAATCCTCCAAAATATTCCAAAATGCAACAAACTTCAAACCGTGAAAACAAGAACATCATTTTAGGCAAGGAACTTTTCATTGACAACAAGAAAGTCCTCCAACTAGGCGTATCTTCTATTCTTTTCTTTTCTTCTCTTTTCTTTGTTGAGTTCTCCCCTTCCTCTTTTTATGCGTCTTACTCTTATTCTCATCTTACTCCTTTTCTTCTTCTTTTTTATGTCTTCTCCATCTTCTTTTCTTCTATTTTTTAAATATCTCCCCCTAATTTTGTATATAGTTTATGAATTTTAATTTGTTCATATTATATTAATAATTAATTTTTAAAAACTTTCATGCAAGTGAGTCTTTTGCCTTATGCCTTAAGGCACTGGCCAAACAAGCTCCTAGCCTCTCAGCATTTGAAAACTAAGTTTTTAACTAAGAAAATCCAGGTATGCTTTGGATACGACTCTACGAGTACTTCTAACTCTTGCGGGGAGCTAGAAGTACTCTTGCGGACATTTGGACAAAAAAGTTTTTTTCAAAATTACTCCCCGCAAGAGTTCAAAGTGCTCCTAACGTAAGAGTAGGTTTTTTCAGCTTTTTGTGTTACTCTTGCGCGAAGTTGTTATTTACCGAAAAAAAAACAATAGAATTCCAAAAATACCCTTTACCTTTTCTAAATATTCTACCCTAAGTCCACGATTTCAACTCTTAATCCTATTTCTTCGCCAGCATTCTGGTTCTTCTTGGGAGAGACAATTTCAACCATAACTCGACGTGATATCAATCGATTTTGAGAGGAATCTGAGCACCGATCTCATGCAATTTTGATGAGGAAGTCCTTTGCAGTAATCTCTGTTTTAAAACCCTCTTTTCCACCATGAAATCTCATGGATTTTTCAAATTTTTCTCTTAAAACCCTCTTTAGAAGAGATATTGTCAAAAGGCATAGAACAATATCTTATCTAGTATTCTAGTTAGACATAAATATTTAAATATAATCTTTTGATATATACAGCTGATTCGTGGTCACAATAAGAAGTTGATCCAGTTACGAAGGAGTCATGTCTGAAGAGGTTGGCCATACGAAGTCTTGGGTTAATATGTTCTACATCGGGTTGTGAATGCAATTAGAGCACATTTGAGATGTAATAACTAAGTAAAACACTTAATATTTTACCTTATTCTTTCCGATTATATAAGTAAGTAATATTTATATATTATTATGTATTGAACAGATTCACACTAAAAAGAAAAGTAGGCTAGAACAAAAGAAGCTAAATGACTTGGTGTTCGAGCAATACAACCAGAAATTGAACGAGCGATTCAAGTTGGAGAAAGAGAATCCTAGCTTCTATGATCCCATATCTATTGATGATCTTGGCGTAGATCATCCGTGGATTACAGATGCACGGGACGAGCTTGTGTTCAAAGGGGAGGATTTAACTTGGGCCCAAGTTGAGTAAGCGGCTTTTGCACCAATACCTAAAGAAGGCTCAAGTTAAAGAAGACGGGGTACTGGTGGACGCTCGAGGAGAAAAGTTCTAAAAGACAAACACGAGATACAAGAAAAAATGATGATAAAGATCAAGATGAAGATGAAGAAAAAGATTAATCAGTACAAGTAGATGAAGAATTGGTGAGATCCAAAAACGAAGAGATTTGAGGAAGATGAAGTGTATGTAGAGCAGGGTGATGACTCCAACGATGAGGAGAATGGAAGCGATGACGACAATGATGGAGCCGGCAGTGATCCTAATGGAGATGTTCCACAATGAATTAGGGATGCTTGTGTAGAATACCAAAGTAACTATTAGAATTAGTTTCTAAGACATTTGTATGACTATTTGCCTATTTGACTTATTGTTGACTAATTTTAATCCTTTACTTGCACTATTTGGTTTATGAATGGAAATATGAAATTGGTGCCTTAATTATTGTGTATTTTTCTAGAATTTTTAATTTTTTTTCAAATTTTTTAACATTTACTGCATTTTTTTTCCAAAAAAAAACATTTTTACAGCATATGCCACCACATATGCGATGTGCAAAATCACATAGGTGAACAACACGTTCTGGTATATGCTATTTAACAACATTGTGCTTGTGTATGTGGGTCAGTTGTACCTATGTGGGAGTAGTTATAGGAGTGGTTCTGTATTGTGTTCGTAATGTTCTCTGTGACTGAATTAGGTAGTTATCCTAAAGGGAGTCTTGCTACTATCATGGGATAGTAGTGGTAGTAGTAGTTGGATTCTGTTTAGTGGCAAGCAGTTATGTGTTAGTTGCAGCAAGTCAGTTCAGTTAGTTTCAGGAGCAGTTGTATAAAGCAGAACATCTATCAATGGAAAAGGCTAAGTATTAACTCCATCCAAATTTCTGTCTTAGGGGAGGTGGCTATCCTCAAAATAGCTGACTAGTTTCAGAATTCTGAACTCAAAGAAGAACCACGTATCAAAAAAGAATCAAATTACTACACAAGAGTAACATTATGCGTTTGACGTGCCAACTTAGCTAAGTGTTAAGACCTGTGAAGAGTTGTTCCCACATCCTAGGTTCAAACCCCCTTGAACTGAACTCAACTTCATTTGCTAACCACTAACACTATATCTATCCCCCCCCCAAAAAAAAGTTAACATTATGGGTATTAAAATCATAATACAATTATCAATCACTTGTTCTCAAACATTCTGAATTATAAAAACCCATTTGAATTGTTGAAAATGCAACAATTTGGGAATTTTCAACTTCTCACAGTATCTCAATGGAAATAATTATAGCATTTTTTTTTTCATTTCTTTTCTCCTTTTTTTCTCAAGAAGATAGTAGAATCAAGTTCCTCACATATTTTGACTTGGGAAAAACTACAAACATTGTTCATACAATCATGCATTTTGGCTGAGAAAAACTACAAAAATTGGTCAAAGTTGTAAACTAAACATCAAGTAGATATGCAAAGGATCAAGACTATTAGATCAACAAGGGGTGGACCAAGAGATTCATGCATAGTGGTAATCGAACATAAACGCAATACAGTGGTAAAGATAGATACTTGCATTGCATTTGGGTTGCAACCAAACAACTAAAATACATAACTTGCACTGTATTTCAGTTGTAACCAAGAGCCAAGCCTTTACACATACAAGGTAAATCCCATTCTCTAATCTATAATAACTGTTTTAGAGCTTGGAAAGCAAGCTCAAGCCCTTCCCTAAACCAAAAACTCCCAACGAAACAGTATTCGATCTCCCAAAAATCGAAACGAAAACAATATTCGACGGAGAGAGAGAGAGACCTGTAAGAGTTGATGAGAGCCGCGCAGAATTCGAACTCCTGCTACACGCAGGTCCCTTCAAGGTTTGCTCACTAAACCACCCCCCATGTCATGGTTTTAAGAAACGGGTTTTGGGATCCACTGAGTCTGGCTTGTGGTGAGACGAGTCCAATCGTTACTAATCTGTCCAAACCGGTTCCTGACATGATTTTAAAACTTGCTTTGACGTCTCGTCCAGTAAATAACGAGACCGAGTCATCGCGGACGAGATATTCGATTTATTTGAGTTGAATCGGACGAGATTTTAAAAAATGCCTTAGCGCTGGAACAACTCATGTCTTTGAGACGATTTGTCAACTCGACCGGCGCTGAGACAACTCGGTGGTTTTCTTATTTCAAGCCCCAAGCCACCCCTTCCAAGACCCTCCACTCCCCCCACTTTGTTTTTTAATTCAACCAATACATCAAAAAAACACCTGGGCATTGGTAGTGGAAAAGGTTAAGTTCTCATCTATTTGGGATAGTAACAAGTTTGAAAGACAGTGATTTATTTTTATTTTTATTTCGTGAAAGGGGAATCAAGGGTTTTAAGGTAGAGGTTGAAGATAAGGGCATTTTGTGTCCTTTTGGATTAGTATCTCAGAAGACCGTAAACATGGGTATGTTATCAATTTGAAATCACGAGCTTATTTCAAGAGTTGTGATGAATGCACACGATCTTACTATGCGGTCAGGTACGCAGTTAACGTGGCAAGGGCAAAGAATCATAAATCGTTTTCATAGGGATACACAAGAAAAAAATGTGCGATTCTGTGCTCTTGCCATGTCAATCACGTACCAAGACCGCATGCATTCATCATTATTCTTATTTCAAATATTTATCTAAATTCAGAGGTGTATATCTATATCATATGATATGTATATGATCAATGTTTCATTGGGACATTAGCGTTCTCCCAATCCTTTCATTTTCAATAACATATTTAGTTTTTCATCTTTCAATGGATATGGTAGAGATGTTTTGATAATTATGTAAATATCAAAACTATTGTGAACATTTCTGCAAGTGTTCTTTACATTTTTTTTTTTTTATATATATAAACATCTAATACTTAATGTATTAGAAGATAAAACAAAATAGAAAAAGAACGTATGAGAAGATGTTAACGTCCCAATAAAGCATTCGTTGTTATTATTCTCTTAGAATTTTTTAACATTAAAGTTTAGATAATGAATGATCGTCATCATCATCATCATTTTATTCAATAGGTTGAAGATAACGGATTTTTGGAAAGAAAAAAATTGAAGGTGTTTAGGTAAATCTTCATTAGTCTATAACAAATGATCGAAATCAAGGTGAATGCCACCAATTTGAAAATGTAAATTCCCTCAACTTTTGACCAAAAGAAAAATGAGTAATCAAAATCTAACTTTTTTTTTTCTTAAGCAAACGTGTCCTCACCATTTGAAAAGTTATGGCCATGCTCTTGCGTGTGAAAAAACGAAGCAACAAAGAGACCAGAAAATCGCATCCAAAACAACAAGGATTTATATGATTTGACAATGTGCCTATGTTCACGGATCAGATAAAAAATCCAATTACTATTTTCTTTTAGGTTTTACAGTTCTAGAGATAACTAACCAAGACGAGAGTAGAGAAAAAAAAAAAGAAAAAAAAAATTTCTCACCCCAAAAATATAAATCCTAAATGACTTTCCCCAAAAGAATATATATCCCTAAAAAAATTCAACTTGGGAGTGATGCCCCTAAACCCTTGCATGGGTTCAATTGAGAAGCTTGACTACGACATTTTCCTCCTGCTTCAAGTCAAGCCCACTTCACTTCGAAAAAGGTCTCCTTTGATACAATTTTGCGACTTGAAACCCAAACATAGTACAAGAAATTTACACAACACGATTAAGGAGCATGCGATTAGCATTCCCCGTCCTTTAAATGATTGAGCATGCTTCTAGTAAAAATGGGGTTTTATTAACTTGTGTCATAAGGGCACACATTAGAGTACAATAAACACACATTGGGAATGAGCATTTGGGCGTATTTTGATTAAAAAATAATAATTTATGAGGATATTTTCAATATAAGAATCAATTTTCCAAGTGCATTTAATGCACTTTAACGTGTGCCCACGGGCACACGTTAACAAAACCCATAAAAGGACAAGTGTTCATAGCATCGAGTACCCTTCAAAATCACTCACACTCAGTTGTTATCACTTATCACCATTGCAAATAATGATAAGCTTTCATATCCTCTACAGTTTATCCTTAATTATTAGGCCTAGGAATATAGTCTTATTTCGTCAAACATAGTTTTCATTCAAAGTATGTTCTTACGTTTTATTTTGTTTTTTTTTTCTTTTTAATAATAATATCTAAAGAAGAAAAAATAAAAAAAGTAGCTCACGACTTCTTTGGCATGAACCTGAAGGGCAGAATTGGCATTTCAAAGGAACTGTCCCTTTAATGCAGATTGGGACGTGAAACTCTCACCAAATTCCTTGCAATTTTTGCTTTTTGTGAGCAGTAAACTTGTTTTATATTGATTGATTTTACATATATTTAAATTAAAATAATTATAATTTTGTAATAATTAAAAAAAAAAGATTAGAAAATGCTTAATTAAAAATCATGTTTTACTTATAGAGTAATTATTTAAAATCTTAAAAAAAAAAAATTTATTTTAATCAAAATTCCGATTGACTCAGTCAAGATTTTCAAAATATCATACGAGACATCTCGTGAGATGATGTGAATGTTGAGAGATCGTGTGCATCTATATCATTACTGAATGAGACCGATATGAATCAGGCGAGCCATCTCTATCTCGGACAAAATTTAAAACCATGTTCTAGAGATGTGACTCTTAAAATACGTGTTTTACCTATGTCATTCAATATGAGATTTTGTCCTTGAGATTGCATTTTCTTTATATGAGTCTTTTTTTTTTCTTCTTAGAATTGACAGATCTTGACCATTTCTTTATTTATAATTCATTTAAAGACTTTATAATTGTTTCTTGAATCATTTTTTATTGGATTTGGTGTTATTCATTTTGCTATTAAATATTGGTAAATCTATTGCAATTATACCAAAATATGTCGTAACATGGTGCTGTGCATGAAAATAAAAAATCCCCAAATTTTCTAATTAAGGTCCAAAAGACAAGTATGACCACTCAATCAGAGTATTTGAACAGTGAAGTGGTGAAACAGGTTCACATTATGTGAGCTAATGTCAGAGACCATGAGCTCAAACACTTTGTATGAACAACTTGAACCGCTTCATGACACCATTTTGATAGGAAGGCTCCCCATGAGTGAAAAAACATGGAGTTATTATGAGAAATCTGTCAATTTTAACCTCAATTGTATTCAAACATGGATGACTGAAATGGATACCTCAATTTTGTTTTTTTGATAACTCGTATCCGTGTAGACAACGGATCGGGCCTGTATCTGGGTTTTGCCCAATCCATAGACCATGGTACCTACAACATCCGCACATCAGAAGCAGATCCTCTGTAGCACACAGTTCCTATAGCATAGCTCCAACAGATGAGAGATAGCTGTCTTGAAAAAAAATTTACATCTCAACATCTTATAGTCATGATTTAGATTTGATTTAAAAAAATAAAAAAAACATTTTTTTCCTTTAAATCTATGTCTTTGAAAACGAACGGTTATTGAACACCCGATATTTCAAGTGTGGGATCTAAGTATAAAGTTGATGTGGCACTCTTTCAACCGTTGGATATGTACTACAAGGTAACTACAAGAACAGTATGCTACAGAGGATCCGCTTTCCCACACATCACACAAATCAAGTAAGTGAGGGTGCACTCTCGCTGGTGGCTCTTGAGGATTTAATGTTCATATTAGGTGTCAAACTCACGAATTACAGGCATTTCAAGGTTTTTTTTTTTGTTATTTTATGTTGTTAGGTCCTCTTGTGGGTTGTCTTGTTTTACAATTATTTTTATGATGAGCTTTATGAATCTGTATTTATTTTGTCAATCACATGAATCAAGGATTTTCAAACAATGTGCTTGATGAATTCAAGTACTTGTGTCCCTCCTTGTTTATATATATTTATTTGCTTTGTCATCCAATAAAAGGATTGAAAGAATCTTCTCTTTCACATGGCACCTGGCCCTTACGTTTTAGCAAATATTTGATATATCTCCCTTTGTTTTGGAATTGATGACATGAACTACTTGACCTTAGTCTTGGTTTTATAAACTAATGAAAAAAGACATAAAAACACTTGATCTTTCTTTCCAAAATAAGTAATCTTCAATTTGATGATATTAATGATGACGATGACAACAATGATATCAATGTTGGTGATGATTAAACAACGATGTGAAGATGATGATGATGATAATGACAATGACAAGAGCATTGAAGTCATTTTTCACTAGTCTAGAAAAGACCGAGGTTAAGGGATGTATGCTATGATCAGTTTGAACATAGGACAACTGATGAGGACATCAAAACTTGAAGATATATTAGATTTTATGTTTATTTAATTTTCTATTTTGGATTTTTATTGTTATGTTTTCTGAGTTAATTTTGATGTTTTACTAACATGGTCTTAGTGCAATGTTTTGGGAGTGATTTAGTAATTTTAGTATTTCTTTTATTAAGTTTATAACAATTGAAAATTTATGACAGATTAAGTTATGAATGTTAGAGTTTTATTAATTCATTTATTTGGATTCTCAACTTGGTTTTTTTTTGTGTAATGATTTTCTGACTCCCTCCTTTGGCACACGCCTCATCACATAAACGTGGTCATTTACATCGGGATACATATAATCATAAATCTCTTTCTTGTGTATCCCAAGGAAATGATCTATGGTTCTATGATGAGGGCGTGTGTAAGAGGTGGTCGTCATTTTATCATGATTCATTTTTTATTTTTTTTATACCTGGGGTATTTGAATTTATGTTCGACTAGTAGGATTGGAAGAGTTAAAGCCTGGGCCAAGGCATGTGGGTCCCATCCCCTGGGCACGTGCAACGCCTGTACATCACACACACATGCTGGGTATCGAACTCACAACCTACGGACTTTCATCGTTTATCGGTTCGAAATTGTCATTGAGCCAATCTCTCAAGGTTAAATTTAAATTGGTTGTCTTCATATATAGATTATATTAAGATTTATTGATGAAAAGTTTATCAAATATCTTTGAATGAAGTTTTTTGGGAGTTCTTCATCATTCTTATTGTGTTTCGAGAAATCCTTGTGCGATTCAAAGGTTCTATATTTCTGTCCCTTCTTTTTTTTTTTCCCCTTCTAATCTTATTTTCTTTTTCTCGATTTTCTTGAATTTTTTATTTTTACATTTTTTGAAACCCCTTTCTCACAACCATTGACCTCAACATTAATCATTTTCTTTGCCCTATTGAAAATATTGTTATTACATTACTTTGCATTTTACCTTTCAGCATATAGTTTTTGGGATTGTGGTCATAATTGCAAAACGTTAAAATTAAACTTTACAATCCAAATCTTTTTAAATTTACCTTATCATAACCCAAATTCCAAACCAGATTTCCTAACCCCTAAATTTCATTTTCTTCCCTCACCGCCTTGCATCAACAATTAGTTAACAACAACATTTGTATCATCCATTTACAAGTGAGGGATTTGATTGCTTAAAACCTTAACTCACCTGATAGAAGTAGCCAAAGCAAGTCTAAATAGCAAGTCTAAATGGCAATATAAAAGTGACGATAAGAACAAGAAGAGAGAATGGTTGCATAGGTGAGCAGGGGCAGAGCCATGATTTTACCCATGTGGGGGCAATGTAAGGGTGAAAAAAAAAATTGTGAGAGCAACAAAGATCGTAAATTTTTTGTGAGGGCAACATAAGAGTGAAAACTTTTTTGTGGGGGCAATAGCGGCAAATTTTTTTATCTGCCACTATTATTTGTCACAATAGCCCATTACTTCCTAATAGGTTTGAAAATACTTATGGGGGCAAGTGCCCCCATTGCCCCTACTCTAAATCAGCCCCGTAGGTGAGATTCCTCTCAAGTGGATTTAAACTTCGCCCTCAACTACAATCAATGTCTTTTACAAGCGATGGTCGTCCTTTGATTTTCTTTAGAAGTGGTCCCTCCGCATAAACATTCATGGGAGCAAAGCTAAAAAGCCCTTTTATCTTCAACCATATCAAAGTCTCAATTTTAGTTAGAATTGGTACAAGGCAAAGCCAGATACGAAAGTCATTTATTCAAGCTGGTTGAAGGACTTTTTGATCGAAAGAAGCATAATCAAATCACTATCATGGTTGGAGCATATATATACCAAAGGTATGGGTAGAGGTGAAATACACACATCTACCATATAGGTGAAACCCTCGATCCATATCCATCTATGGTAATTGACCAACTCTTCTCTATTAGAGGTAACCTTAGGACCAACCCGTGGAGCACTAACTCAATTCACTCGACATGTTGAGGAAGCGAGGGCTTTTGACCAGCTTTGTTTCACTTCGAGGGTCCGTCGCTGGCTATGCAAAGTTACTATATTAAGGAATAACATATCATCTAAAGAGGAGGGTTCCACCCAACTTTTGAAGTGGCCAGCCATTTCAAAGTTTTTTCTCTTACAAATTATAGGATTAGTGACATATGTGGGTTCCATATTCAATCATCGAGATACATTTGCGATTCATATATTTTGATTAGACACTTATGTAGGTCTCATAAGATCAAATAGTGATTAAAATTATTTTATGAGTTCCACATATCGTGATTTGGGATGCACACGACCACATGTTGTGACTGGAATTGTTGTGGGACTCGCATACTAGGAATGGAAAAATAATGAAGAGACTTATCATAATTGATAAAGAGTAGTGCTGGAGTAACATTGAATTGACATCGATTCTCACATTGCTGATGTGGATGTATGTATAGAATCATAGATGCTATTTCCATCCATAAATGCTCATTCTTTGGGAATATCTCATTCTAGTGAGAGTTGGCAGTTCACACATAACAATTGTTCATCAAGCATTGGAATTGTAATCAATGTAGATCCTTATAGGAGTTCAAATCCCCTTGATTCGGATCGGTTTAGGATCAAACCATATTTTGATCCGATAGGAACCCGATCCAATAAAATGTGAGGAATTATCCAAATTATATTATATTTTGTTTAAATATATAAATTTTATTTATATTCTGTATATAAAATCAGATTTGTTCAACCTGACCCATTTTGATTGTTTTTGGATTGGTTTTTAATCCTATCCAATCCTGATCGAAATGATCCTAGTTTGAACCGATTCGATCCAGACTTCCAAAATATTGAACTCTAAAGAGTTAACTTTTCAGAGTCCACCCTCAAGAGTACAACTTCTCAATCCAAACAAGACCCTCATGAGGAGATCGAGTCAACTCAAATGGATCAGTTTTATTCCTAACTCACCGTTTTTTACCTGACAAAAGCTACGAGAGCAATTAAGACATTCTCTTTCTTATCTTTTTTCTTGAAATAATCTTCAAAATAAAATAAAATACTCATAAACCATGATTTCTCCCACCCAAAACCTTATTGGGTTGACTCGGTCAACACAGTGCTCCTGACTCACGAGTCCCCACCCTCTTTTACGTTACAAAAACCGTGAGCATACAAGCCGGACCCTTGAGAAAGTGAAATTAATAACGACAAAATAAAGAAATAGTAATTTAAATATGCCCCTCCTGGTTTTGGTGAATATTTGAGATACCCTTGATTGGGATCTTTCATCTTCAATGGTTAATGTAAAATGACCTAAAAGCCCACCATCTTTACTTAGCCAAAAGCATTTGATTTTCTTCCCAAAACTTTGGTGGAACTTCAAACTCTTTGACCTAATTTGACTCTATTTAATCCTATTTAACCTTGTCTCCAATCATCCATCATATTCAACTTTACTATATTACAACCTTTTCAATCCCTATGTACTATTCCTTCACATTAGGTTTTTCAATATTGTGTTATCGGATTCGTTCCTTCTGTGCCAAATTGCTATTTGATACGAAGTGAACTAATTCACATTTTGATTCGTATTGGATTTGTGAAAACAGTGAACTTTCTATTAGACCAATGTTTTGGTCAATTTTAGATGTCCCTCACGTTTTCGTCAGGTTCATTTTGGAGTGGTGAACAATAAATTAGGATTCGAAGCAAGTGAACCGACACACTAAGCAATATAGTTTCAGCTTTCAATCTCTATTTGTATAATCTCATTATTAGATACTCACATTTTGTGATCCCCTCATTGACCATTTAACCACAACCCTTTTTTCTTTAGCTAACTTGGAAAAAAAAAATATCCTATCTTGCTCTGGAGATTTGCATGTTGAAGGAAATAATAATTCCAAGATGAAGATGGGGTCAAATTATTTTTATCTCATAAGTTGGATACATTTCTTTCAAGAGGTTGGAGAAGAGGGCATTTTGGACAGTTTTTATTGATCTATCATAGAAGACCATGGTCAAAGGAGGTCTGTTATCGAGAACAAAGGTGTATCTTAAATGAAAATTTGCTTTGCTCACAAGAGTCACAAAATCCGAGATTCACCAATCACACGAACCGGCGTGAATTGATTGCATATTCAATTTACAAAATTGCCCTCGATAGGCTTGACGTGTCACGCAGTAGAGAGTCTGTGAGCACTGTAACGAGAAAGCTAGTGAGCAAAAAAAAAACATTCCATCTCAAATGTTCACAAAACCCGGAGAAGGAAGCAATCATCTCAGCCAATAAGAAAATAGAAGAAAATAAATCAACTTTTTCATTCTCTCTCTTCAAATGTCCAACAAGGCCGGTGCGAGGCCACGACCGCCTGACCTGATCTTTTCCTTTTAAAAAGTTTCCGAGTCCCTCGACCTGTACAGATCAATTTCTCCAAATCTGAAAAAGTTGAATTAAGGGCAAAATATAGAGAGAGCAATAATTCACTTCTTTTAAATATCCCTTCTTTTGCCAGCTCTCTGTTGTTCCCATTTCTCATCTCTTCGTGACGCCCATCACCTTCTGCTCTCCTCTCTATATCTCTCTGTCTCTGCAGAGAGAAATCAACAGATCTCAGATACGTTAATTATTTCTCCAATCGGATCCTGATCCAATTGAAGATCGAATCTAATCTCTTCGTGGTAGATCCTGTTTTTTTTTTATATCTCTGGTTTTTTGAATTTTTGTTTTGATCTGTTATCTGTGATCTTTACTTTAATTGTATGTAATTGTCTATGATCTCGGCTTCTAATTGATCGATTTTCTTATGTGAAGATTGTTATGATTTATTTTTGCTTGATCGGTTGTGATCTTTATTTATTTAGAGTTCGATTTTTTGCGGGTGATCTGTTGTAGATAAAGATGTTTTTGGTTTATTTTATTTTATTTTTTCGATTGATTTGTTTGATCTCGCTAACTTTTTAATTTATTCTGATTGAAATGCGAGGAAGAAGCTTGGATAATTGAGTAGTGCGTTATTTGGAATTTGTTTGTGGGAGATATGGTTTTGGGGTTGTAATCGACATAATTTAGACATTAGAAGACGATGGGTATAAATTATAATCAAAAGGCGATCCCTAAGTGTGAGTTTCGCCTTTTTTGAATGAAAATTGAATTAATTTTTTTTCCTTTTTTTAGTTGAAAACAGAGCTGATTCCTCCACTATGCAAGGATTCTTGGAAAAAGTTTGTGGTCTCTATAGATTTGTTTATGATCAGCTCTGTCAGACTATTCTGATATAGCAGCATTCATTAGTTCTGATTCTTGGCTGCGGTCTCAATTCAATCTTGCTCTCCTAATCGATTATCTTCATGAGTTCCGAGTGGAAATAAGAATGATGAATGTTTTTCCAAATTCCATGATAGTGTGATTGGGATTAGAGACGTCATCAAAGGAGAACAAAGTTTATGCACATGTAGATTGTGTAGTTTGGGAACATGAAAGGTGACCATTTTGATTTAGAATATATGAGTTTTAATTTCTGTGGTATTGCAGTGTTGGTAAATGTTTGATAGTCCTAATCCTTTTGTGATTTGAAAATATTTGAAGTTGTGGAAAATATATACTGAGAGGTGGTTCTTGTCGCTGTTGAACTGAGTTAGAGGATCTGGTGCTAATTATGGTTGTTGTTGTATTTTTTTCCTGAAATAAGTTTGTTGCTGCACGCATGACATTTTGCACGCTGACTTGCTAGCTCCTAAGCAAATAAAAGCTACAACTCTATAACCTGGGGGGTGGCTCTAGGTGGAAAATAATTTGTTATAAATTTGTAGAGAACTGTAATTCCACTGACAAGGGAGACATTGGGGATACTTCTTTTTTTAATTATGGTATATATTTACTTGATGGGGTTGGAGTTTTGAAGTACATAGGGGCTTTCAGAATAATTGGTTCAACTTCGTAAATGAGGTTGCTTGAATGAACAACATTAAAGAGAATTAGATTTGCATACTATGGATTCGAAGCATTCAAAAAGTGATTGAAGGTGGATAGTGTAGCCTTTTTTTTTTTTTGCATGCTAGAAATGATGATGGATAATATAGTTATAGGGTATGAATTTTTGTGAAAGACAAAGGAAATGTTAAATGCTTTCAGGGTGAATTTTGTGCAATTATCCTTCAAAACAAGACATAGTCTATATGAGTAAGATGTTCAAGGTACCACATGTTAAGAATGATGTCAACAGGATGAATGTCCTAGCTGAAGACTTCTTGATTTTTTGGGTGTAATACCCTTGAAGAGTTCTAACTGCAATACATGACTTTTGAACTTGGGGAGATGTGGTACCTTACCACTCACTATCTATTAATATCACCTTCAGATGGGATATCACATAAGAAACAGGGATCTATTCTCAAGTTGTGACTGGAGTATGTAGTAGGATGCTCTATTTTGAGGATATTGTATTGAATGAGAATTTCATAGATGTAACCAGGGTTCAATGTCATAATTTCCATTTGTATGCTTTTTTTAACAAGCTCACAAGTAAGGGCAGTGCAATAAAGCTAGAACGAGCCCTATTGCCATGAGATTGTGTGCACGGACGTGGAGTAACTGATGATAGTTTCTATCACCTAGACCTGATGGCTTGATACCAGGTCTAGTCTTCATTTGTCAATAAGGGTTGATGACTGATGGGGACACACATATTTGTTTGTGTCCAACCGGGTATGAGGTATCTGAGATGGTGCCTTTGAGAAGCATGAAGCACTGGCACATTAGTACACATTTACTATAATATAATATTTAACTTTGGAATTTTCAAAATAAAAATAAGGGAAGGTGCATATGAAAAGTGAAAGAAAATATTGTTATACACCATAACATAATAAAAGTAGATTTCTAATATTAAACCATGTTGTTATTTATGAATTAGTGTATGGAGGATATGTTACACCAATAGTCTTTAGAAGTATTATTTTTAATCGAAAATCACCAAACTAAAGCGTTTCACTAAATTAAATGCTAGGATGTGTGCCAGGGTGCGTCCAAGTGTCAATACGTGTCCAATACGACAAAAATTCTATAAATGGTACAGTCTTGTTGAATAGATTTAAGGAATACATTGGAAGCAATTATTTTTTCATCGATAATACAACGGAAGCAATTAAGCTCTATGAGAATAGATTTGAACTTAGGAGTGGTGCTAGGGTTTGTGAAATTACATCTTGTATGAAGGAATACTACTAGAACAGGCTTTGTAAGTATCAGCCAGTGGAAGCGATATGTTTCTCTCACTTATAGCTCTCATAACTAAGCTGTTGCTTTTTCAAGATTCGGGGAGAGTGGTGATTCCTTTAAGTTGGGTGCTTGTAAAATGACATTCTTCAGCATTTCTTACTTTTATCCTGTAAATGGATTATTCAAAATGAAATTACTGGAACCCTAGTTGGACCTTAAGACAATTATATATGGTTTAGAACCTTACTCTATAAATTTATCTCCTAGTTAAGCTAGCGTTATGGCAAGGTATGTATTGCAAACATCATAACACAAGAAGCTCAATATTTTCGTCGGCACATTACTGACCAACTCAGATTGTAGCTATGGCTGGCGTTATGGGGAATTATGAATTGCAAGACATCATAACACAATATACTGAATATTTTGGTTGGTGCACTACTAACCAACTCAGATTGTAGTTAATGAGGGGCTTGGATCCATAGCTCAGTTGGTTTGGCACGTTGCAAAACAACTTTGAGGTCATGGGTTCAGGTCCAACTTACTGATCGAAAAAAAAAAGATTGTAGATAGCAAGATGCTTTTTCTATTTCTGCTATTGCTTTTATTCAATAGTGTTGTTAGTTCTCTCTCTCATTTCTCTTTTATGCAGAAATCGTATACATTGTAGTTTAAGTTGTGGATTCTTACACCAGGTGGGGTTTAAACGGTCTTATCTTCAGTCTTTGTAATAAGGAGACTAATAAAGAAGGTTGTCAAATTATGGCTAGCTCTACGAAAATTCTGGATCCTGCATTTCAGGGAGTGGGTCAGAGAATGTATCCTTTATGTAAACACTGCAATTTGTAAATGATGTGTTGGATACTTCATGTTTTCTTAACAAAGCAACAGGAAAATAGGAAGAAAGAAATGACATTTTTATTTGAGTACTGTTTTATGAATAACAAAAAAAAGTTTTTTTATTTTTGTGTTTGAATGTCCTTTTCACGTGCAAGACTGGTAATGTATTCTGCATCACTTGGTTTTATACTTAACCTCTATTAGAGGGACTGAGATTTGGCGAATTGAGAACTTCCAGCCAGTTCCTTTGCCAAAGTCTGAATATGGTAAATTCTATATGGGGGACTCTTACATTGTCTTACAGGTACTGTCAATGTTTGAGTTCATTTTAATTTCTTAGTTATGATTTCTATGCTTTCAGTCATTGTTTCTCATGATAGTATATATATATATGGGTTAGGTTATTTTGACAAAATCCTAAACAACAATCTAGACAAATTTTTGCCTTATATGACTAAAAAGTTTTGGAATGGGCTGATTTTTTGTGAGTATGATCTCTATAATCTGTAGATCATCCTCACAAAAAATCAGCCAATTCTGAAACTTCTAACCCCGTGAAAAGTGGTTACAAACTAACGGTAAAAAATTGACGGTTCACAATTCTTCAACTTATAAACTAGGGTTTGAAATGTCAGAATTGACAAAAAATCAGCCCATTCGGAAACTTTTAACCCAAATAAGACAAAATGCTTTGTCTAGGATTTTGTCAAAAGAATGCTACCCTATAAATATATATTTATAGATACTTTATTTGATAAGAGAGCAAGAAAAGTGAAGGCTTTCCTTAAAAGTGATAAAAAAAGAAGGAAAAAAACGAATAACTCCCCATGTCAAAGGGGTGGAATAACACAATTAATCGATTGGCCCCTTACCTATAAAATCCTCCACCCTTATACCACAGAATTCCCTCTTGATCATCCACCAATCTATCAGTACATGTTCAATGGCCATATAAACTTCTGAATTCACACCATATCTGTCATCGAGGATTCTTTTATTACACTCTGTCCAAATTTCCCAAGTATTTCAATTTCCATTATTGATAGATAAATATATAACCACTTTGATTTGATGCTAATATATTCAGAATCCACCTTGACATTTGTGTCAACATTTTCCTTCAATTGTTGGTTCTGTGATGAGGTCAAGCTGAATTTTAAGATCTCTATTCTTAGAAGGCACTGATTTTTTTTTTGGGAATAAGCAGGTTCGATAAAAGTATGATGTTGTGGAAGGAATATATGTTTCTTGTAGTTCCTTTATTAGCTCATCTGTGGCAATTTTCTGCAGACGACTGCGGGCAAAGGAGGCGCTTACTATTATGACATTCACTTTTGGATTGGGAAAGATACTAGTCAGGTGTGCTTTTGATACTCTTTGTTCTGTAAACACAGGTAAATGGCATAAAATTTGTTTCAATTGATGTTATCAATTCTGAAACTATGATAGGATGAAGCTGGAACTGCGGCTATCAAAACAGTTGAGCTTGATGCAGTTCTTGGAGGGCGTGCAGTGCAGCAAAGAGAACTCCAAGGCCATGAGTCTGAAAAGTTCTTGTCATACTTTAAACCATGCATTATTCCGTTGGAGGGGGGTGTTGCTTCTGGGTTCAAGAAATGTGAGGAAGAAGAGTTTGAAACTCGACTTTATGTTTGCAGAGGAAAAAGAGTTGTCAGATTGAAGCAGGTATGAGCTTTTTGACTTATCAAGAGCCGATTATGGAATACATTTTAATTCAAAGCCTCAGTTAATTAAGTAGATTAAGCGTGCACATATGGTCATGTAGGTTCCCTTTGCTCGCTCTTCACTGAATCATGATGATGTGTTTATCCTGGACACTAAGAGTAAGATTTATCAGTTTAATGGTGCCAACTCCAATATTCAAGAAAGAGCCAAGGCTTTGGAAGTAATTCAGTATTTTAAGGACAAATACCATGAGGGAAAATGTGAAGCCGCAATTATCGGTAAAACGCACATCAGTAACAATTTTGATGCTTCTCCACTCTATTAATTTATCATAAAGATTATGTCTTAAAGCTTTTTTATGTCACCCATCTCTTTCTTGTTTTCTTTTTCTATTTTTTGCTAAATTATTTTTATATTTGGGAATGTCATACCAGAGGATGGAAAGCTGCAAGCTGATTCAGACTCAGGTGAATTCTGGGTTCTATTTGGTGGTTTTGCACCAATTGGCAAAAAGACTGTAAGTGAAGATGATGTTACTTTGGAGACTACTCCCGGGAAACTTTATAGGTATTTTATTGTGTATTATTTTGTTAATATATAGAAGGAATTATTTATTTTTTATGTTGCATTTTAATTCAGGAAATTCACGGTTAATCCATTTCATTGAAGGTCTTACAGCAATTACATGTTTTCAAGTAGTATTAAACGAATCCATTTTTTCATCAAGTAGTCACTGATCTACTAGGATGATGGTACTTATGAATGACCTGTCTGATCTATTCATACGCTGATTTCACTTTTTAGGTTCATACGTGAATATCTAATTAGTGACCGGTATTGAGGTTTTTTTCTTCTGTAAAACAAATTTTCTCCTAGATTCTGACATCGCAATTGCCTTTCAATGTGTGTTAAGATATTTTTTGAACTCTGTAAAGCTGATAAACATTAGGATTAAAGAAACGAGGCTGCTAAACATTAGACAAGTTCATTGTCAATTGTTTGCTGTTCAACAAACTAAGCTTGAAAACTTGAACGTGAGCATCATTTCTGGATTGAGAGGTATCAGTGATGTGGGGTGGTGTGAAGTTATGATTTCTCGACCATATGTTCTGCTGGAAGTATTATGCTTATATGGGATAGGACATGATCATTGTGGTTCGGTACAAGAATCGGGACATTCTTGATTTCTTATTATTATTATTATTTTTTTGTGCGATTGTGTTGATGAAGAAATATCTTAGCAGCTTTTGGGGTTTTATGGTTCTTCTTTAGGAGGGAGAGGAGAAAATCTTGGGAGAATTGGATTATATTGTTGATTTATGGGATTTACCTTGGTGCAATTGGGGGAGGGAAAAGGTTTTTATGTTATATGATTTTCCTTTGAGAAGAAGAGGGGTGTACTTTTACCTTGTCTATTCTAGGAGTTCGTGGGAGGAGTGCTCCTTCTATAGCTCCAATGACTATTCTGAGAGAACAACATCAAATGATGTTCCCCTACTCGTAGAAGCTGGGGATCCTTCTAATCATCATATCCCTTTCTATTGAAATATATGGCTGCAACATCTCAAATAATAGATATAATAGGGAAATGGTAGGGTTCCTTTCCCTTTGAAGGAAGAGTAAGGTGTCAATTGATGATAAGCTTGAGTCTTGGACTGAACATGAATTTGTAAGGGTTGTTACTAAAAAAGAAGAGATGTTAGAAGGAATTACCTTGTTTGATAGAAGGAAGTGGTTTTATATATAGAGGAGAAACCAAGAAAGACAATTTGAAGACAGAGATTGAAAAGATTATCAATCTTTATTAGATCAATTAATTGCTTATCAATTTTTTTTATTGGATCAAATTGGAAACAAAAATCAATGGGAGATGTCTCAAAGGAGGGATGATGAGGACATTATGAGCATACCCTTCAGAGTGTTACAGACGAGGACAAAACATTCAGATTCGTTGTGGATGGATGGAGTGTGGACATGATATTTATGGACGAGCTCCATTTCATGGATCCTTCTCATTGGGTAATCATATTTAATGATTTTATTCAATTTATGTCTAGAAGAGTTTATTTTAGTGTTTAAGATGAGTATTTAATGTTATTTTCATGTTTTATTTTTCTATGATGTTAGTATAGGTGCTTAGGGGCAATTTGGTAATTTTGTAATGAGTTTTCATAGGCTGAAAATTCAAGGGAAATAAAGTTACGGGATTGGACATAGATGGTATTTCTGGTTTTGTTTTATTAAAGTTGTTTAAGTTTTATTTACAACCATTGTATCTCATTATATTAGTTGGATGATTGAGATTAGATTTAGGGTTTAGAATACATTATAAATATTTTTGTATTGCTGTAATTTTCTTCAATGATGATTAAAATTGAGATTGGAGGTTTGATATTCCCATTAATGGTGTGGTGTGAGGCCATTTTGGAGTGAGTAGAAGGTAACATTTGTTTTCTCTGTTAGGGTAGGTATTTACTATTTTCTTAACATCTTTCTCACTTTCTCTCTTAAATTTATGTTTTAAACTTCTAAAATATCCATAAACCCTAGGCAATCAGTTTTATAACCCAAAACCCCATCGAAATTCCTTTATCCATGGAAACCTAGCTCTAATACCCATAAAAATCCAACCTAACCCTTCCCTACTTGAACCGCATCGTTCCAAACCACTCAAAACCTAACCACCTTTTGTTTTTTTAGCCGACAACTTCTCCAAACCTTATTAACTTGCTACCCAACGAATCAACACTACTTATTTGGCTATTTTTACATTGAAATTAAGCCTAGAAATCTCTTTTGAACATCTAACTAAAACCCTAGGTTAGAAGAAGATTTGACTTTCACTGGAACCTTTTATTAGTACTTGAATAGCTATTACTTTGGGATTGTGACAAGCCTTAGAACTGTTTTGATTATCACTTGAATTCTCTTGCATATCTATGAATATATGAGCTCGCGGTTTATATTTGCATTGCTTATGTTAATTCGGGCTGATCTCCGATTTATTATCCTAGGGTAACATCCACAGTCCTACATCAAGGGATAACAGTAATATATTCTTTCATCAACTAAACCAATTCATAGATGGCCTAATATCATCTCTAGACTTGTCATCTCTTGGATGAGTGTTTTATATCTTCTCTTGTTCTCTGGAGTGGTGTGCTATGTTAACCATGAGTGGCTTGTTAGGAATTACACCTTAAAAGACAAATATGTGGATGGTCATTTGTGGTGTTCAACTCCCAGGTGCAAGAATCCATCCTTTGCACCCCCTCCTCTAGGCCCATTTGGTTCATGGACCCAGTTCACACACCCATTTCTAGATGTACTCAAAGGGTACATTCCTTCTTGGGTGCATGAATCTTGTCATGCAATCACTTTTGGTTCCATTCAAGTTTGAACCTATGTGAAGACACTTGGCACACTCCCAATTGGTGTTATCTAAATGTTAGATCAGCTAATTTTAAAAAAAAAAAAAGAGATATACCAAATTTTTTTTTTTTTTTTCAAAAATCATTTTGAAACAATTTTTTCCCTACGGAATGCATGTCTAAAATAAAATCAGTCAAATAGCACTCGTGGTTAGAGTTTATTATTTTAGATAGGTCTCTGTTATGCTGCTGTAAGTTGTTCTGAAACTTTTTTCCATGCTATCTAGTTGTAGATTTTGGATATTCCTTTTTTTTAGTTTCCCTTATCCAAATCACAGCTAGTTCATTTTTTTCTTTCTTTGTCATTTCCTCTAGACATTTGATTAATCTAGTTTCTTACTCTATGTATATGCTGCTATTCAAGATTAGAAGTTTCTTTTTTTTTTTGGGAACAATAGAGAGGCGATTATTGAGCAGCATATTTGTATTCATTGAAGTGTGTGCTATTCAACAGAGTGCTAAACTAATAATCACTGGTTTCTGTAGCATTACTGATGGTCAGGTGACGTTGGTAGAAGGTGCACTTTCGAAGGCCATGTTGGAGAACAACAAATTCTATTTACTGGACTGTGGTGCTGAGGTATTTGTTTGGGTTGGCCGGGTAACTCAAGTGGAGGACAGAAAAACTGCTAGCCAAGCTGCTGAGGTATAGGGCCTTTACTCCCATTGCTTTATGCTAATCCTACATGCAGGGGACTCATCTCCCTGCTTCTGTTGTCAGGAATTCATCACTAACCAAAATAGACCAAAATCAACACGCATAACCCGGGTTATTCAAGGGCACGAGCCACATTCATTCAGGTCCAACTTTGAGTCTTGGCCAACTGGGGCAGCAACTTCTGGTACTGAGGAAGGACGGGGAAAAGTTGCAGGTATTGATCACTTCTTCCCTGTAGCTAAGCTAAGCTGGAATGTTAATGGGTTAATTTTTTAAATCGTGAAGATGTTTTCTGTTCTCATAGCTTTGCTCAAGCAGCAAGGTATTGGTGCCAAAGGGGCCACGAAAGGCGCTCCTGTAGATGAAGATGTCCCACCTTTGCTTGAAAAGGGTGGAAAAATTGAGGTATCACTATCACCATTCTGCTGTCGAGGTGTTTTCAGGGAATTTCAATGATATATTATTTTTATATGCATCTGATGAAAGAGTACATTTTACTACTTTTCAGGTATGGCAAATCAATGGAAATGCCAAGACCCCATTTTCCACAGAGGAGATTGGTAAATTTTACAGTGGGGACTGTTACATCGTCCTTTATACATACCACGCAGGTGATAAGAAGGAAGATTACCTTTTGTTCAGTTGGATAGGGAAGGATAGTGTCCAGGTAATTTAATTTTTTTGTGAATGTTTGAATTTAGAAATAATGAACCAAAAAGGGTCTATTATTTACAAACCTAACGAGGTGTGAAATAAAAGGCCCACGCTATTTTTATTCAAAATTTTAAATGACATACCCCTTTGTCAGGCGAAATCAATGAATTAGTCATTCCTCGCCTCCTTTTTATTTTTGATAGGTAAAGATTGAAAATTTTATTAAAATAATGAAAAAAGGGAGGCTGAGTTGCCCCATCCATTGGCAGAAGACGAAGCAAAAAAAGAAAAAAAAAAAAGAAGAGAAACAGAGAGGAATAGAACAAAACAGCAATTACAATGCACTCATGCAGCACATAATAAATCCCATGTAAACATGAAATCCTCAAAGAAGGTCTCCTCTGAATTCCTAAAGTAATTTACTCCAAGAGAAAATTAGTCCTATTATAGCAAAAATGACCGTGCAAGGAGTGATCGCCTCCTTTTATTGACATTTTTAGTCATTCATTATTTCACTGTTTTGAAACATGGTTAACAGCTCCTCTTTTGCTAGTGTAACTCCTTAATAAGGCTTATATGTAACATTCAGTTGAAAAATGAAAACCTTCTTTTTAACTACTTAAAAGTTAAAAAGTTCTTTTCAATGGCTTAATGTATTGAATATATCTTACTATATTTTTATACCTGCCAAAATTAAAATTTCAGTGCCCGTAAATTTCTTCTGTAATTTAAAAACCACCCATTCTTTTTCATATGGCCTTATTGCAATATTTTTGGTTCAGTTGGATTCAAACGGGTGATCTCTTGTTCTGTAGTCAAATGCTATACCACTAAGCCACTGACTAAATATGTATTTTTCAAAAAACAATATTTATCTTTGCCTTACTTTTTTCATTTGTAAATTTATATAAAGACCTAAAAAATAAACAAATAAAAAAATCCTCCACTGCTGCATAATAGGTTTATATCTTCTTACAAGCTTTGACATTCTTTTTGAGCTCTATAGTTTCCTTGCTTCTGATGCCGAATGTGTATGACTTGGTATTATTTAACTCTCTTATAGCAATCTTAGATTTACCTTGTACAAAACAATGAGCAGTGAAATTACGTTGCTGGAACTACTTGATCACTAGTTTCAAACTATAAGTTTGCTGAACTTCTATATTGGATTCCTCACACTATCAAGATTTTGGCTTAAAAGTTCCTTGTAGTTTAAGAGAATCATTTTAGTTTCTTGACCACATCTGTTACTGATCAATCTTTGGTTGGTTTGAGCAGACTCTTCATATTCATAACTAGGATAACACGATTAGATTACTCTTTATTCCAGGAGGACCAAATGACGGCTTCTCGGTTGGCTAATACAATGTCCAACTCATTAAAAGGGAGACCCGTTCAGGTATTATGTTGTTTCACCTTTCAATAAGATGGAAAATATGACTTGTTGAGTTTAGGGTTTAATGAGAACGTCCTGTAGGGCCGCATTTTTCAAGGAAAAGAGCCACCACAATTCATTGCACTATTTCAGCCTATGATAGTCTTTAAGGTACTCGCCGTTCAGCTGAGATGGAACTTACCCTTTGACTTGCTTACAAATTAAAATTACTAACCCTAGATTGTTACTTTGAAATTGGATTGATTTTTTTATCTTATGTGAACTATTCTACTTCTTATTTAGGGTGGAATAAGCTCTGGTTACAAAAAGTGCATAGCTGACAAAGGTTTGAATGATGACTCGTATACTGCTGATGGTGTTGCACTCATTCGAATTTCTGGAACATCTCCGCATAACAACAAAGTAGTGCAAGTTGATGAGGTGTGATATTACCATTATCTTCAAGATATTATTTGTTGGACTTCCCAGATGGTTTATAGTAGCATTATATATTAGCACATTTGGGGGATTTTTCTAAGGGATTTTCATCTATTTAGCTCTTTGTTGATTTATGTTTGGACTTCTTATAATCATTTTTAGCACCTACAAATCCTTGTCCTAAGATATGACTCAGTGTGCAGTTGAATAGCAAGATAGGATTCTTGTTACGACTCCCAGTATTTGACATAAAGTATAGATGATGACGATCCTGATTCCTTGTACCTGCAAAATGTTAAAATTTTTCTTTATTTTGATTTTTTTATTAGATAGTTTCAATGATATTACATATTTTGCCGAAGGTATACATAGAGATGGCTTACGAAATCTCTATAGGTGTGTTTATTTTAGCAAAATCTTTTTAAAACAAAAGGAGGGTCTATTCTGGGAAAGAGATTGTGTGGCTGGCTGAACTAATATCTTCTCTTTCCCCCATTTATTTTGGTGTCCCACGATTGTAGTTACCTTTGAATCAAACTCTTTTGGGTTTTTTTGGTTTGTTTTTCTCCCTTATATTTGGTGTTCAGTTATCGGAGTTCTCTTTTAATATTGTGCATGGGGAAGGTTGTTTCTTATTTTATTTTATAGAAGTTTTGTAATCCTCTAAGCCTCTTGTACCCTTCACTGGGCTTCCTCCCGAAAATATAATTACATGAACTTGTCAAATAAATAAAAAATTGCATTCTTATTGATTGCATAGTCACAAAGTAGGAGTAGGGGGGTTTAAAATGGGAAGGGAAAACTTCGGAAAAAATGTTGAAAATGCGAAAAAACAATAAAAATAAAAGATAATAAATATATTAAAAGTTATGAAAGATATCTATATCTAATGAAAATTCATAAAATCAAGTTATTATCATCAAATCCGATATTTTAACATTTATGAGTCACCAAATTCTATTATATATCAAATCCCACATTGAAAAAACAGGAAATTGTTTAATTTTTTTTGGCCTGTGAAAAATGCAAAAAAATGGCATTTTTTGTTACAAATGAAAAAGTCGCGTTTTTTAATCGTTTAATCCTCAGAGATGCAATACACATTTTTTGTTACTGTGATTGTTTGGCCATCTTTGTCATCGTAAGCCTTATCCAACTGTTTGTTGGCAGATGCTCAAATCATAAGCTCCATTCCAACCGTACGAACCACCTCCATCATCATATATGTATAACAGGACAGTTGTCGCCCCTCCCCCCCCCCCAAAAAAAAAAAAAAAAAAAGAAGAAAAAAACCAATAAAGAGGGTTTGGGATTTAATCTTGCCACGAATCTCGAGGAAAACTTCCAATTTTATTGCCTTTTCTCACCCTTTCCAAGAATAACCCCCTAACAACTTTATTGCCTTTCCTTTTCTCCCCCTTTTCCAATAATACCCCTCCAACTTTGTTGTCTTTCCTCTTCTTATCCCCTTAACCCCAAAGAGGATGCCCATTCTAATGTATATATCTGTGCGTTCATGTTTATTGTATTAATAAAGAATCAAATGAATATCCATTATTCTCATAAAATGGGTGACTGTTATTTATGTGCAATTATTTTCATTCAGGTGGCAACGTCCTTGAGCTCTAATGACTGTTTCCTTTTGCAATCTGGGTCATCACTTTTTACTTGGCATGGAAACCAAAGTACCATTGAGCAGCAGCAGCTAGCTGCAAAAGTTGCGGAAGTTTTGAAAGTATGAGCTGACTATAGAGTAATCTCTTCCCATATGTCATTCTTTACTGTTAAATTGATCTTATATCGCACTCGAAAGCAGGGTCATGATCTCGTTCTTGCTAACTTTTCATCTAGAAAAATCTATATTTTTCTATGTCATTCTTGATTATTTTTTTTCAGGAAAATTGAAAACCACCAAAATATATGGTGAAAAATTGAATATTTTTGTATTGAAGTTTACATACCAGCTTCTCATGAAAAAATTCACAATTTTTTATTGAGGTTTCTGAAGGAATGTTGAAACCAACTTCTTCGGAGAGTATAATTTCTGAAGAAAGTGTATTTTTTTACCATTTTTCATTAGATCTCAGACTCAGATATATCTATCACATATTTATAATTGAATATTTTTGCCAGAGATGCCTGGAACTGTTGTCTTACTGTCTTCTCTGTAGTACATTTCCAGTTCTAGGAAAATGCCTACCCTTTAACAGAGGATGTCAGCTAGATGTAACTCAATTCTTCATTTGGTATCAGCTTTTCTTTATCTTCCTTAATACTGTAAATAATAAGAGGGAAAAAGGAACCAATAGGATTCGTACTTCAAATTCTATATATATATATATATATATATATTTCCTATTAATAATTTTTTCCTTATTAAAAAAATACTTTCACAGCTATGAATTTTGCAATCTTCATGGTGCCCAAGAGTGCCATAGGTATAAAGGGAACTGTAATAGGATGTAATAGGACTTTATTCGTATTTGTGATGATTGTGTGGTTTAATGTAATTTTTAGGATCTGTTCAACCTTGGTGTGTTTGACACTCAAGGTACAGGATGAGGAAGTATAGGAGAGTGTAATAGTGTAGTATCTGTTGTGATGTCTATACGCTTGCATTAAAGGAAATTCTGTTATATGCACTTTTGCCACACATATATAAGTTAATGTAGAGAACATAGACTTGTCTCATTCCTATTTCTACTATTCTTGTTCTCCTCTCGTTATTTGTTTTTATTTTTCTCCATTTTTTTATTGTTCAGCCCGGAGTTGCTCTGAAACATGCAAAGGAGGGAACTGAGAGCTCGGCATTCTGGTTTGCACTTGGAGGAAAGCAAAGTTACACTAGCAAAAAAGAATCTCAAGAAATAGTCAGAGATCCTCATTTATACACTTACTCATTCAATAAAAAAGGTTCGTGCTCATTCACCTTATCATCTGTTCAATTTATATGCTATGTAGTTCTTACATTTTGTCTTCACTACATAGTCACTTCGGTTAACTTTCAATGCAACTTAATGTCTGAGTATTGAAACCCTGGATGTGGCTGATTATTTTTTCTTTTTTCTCTTTAAACAATGGTTCTTCCTGTTCTGATGCTGGTCCACAGGAAAGTTTGAGGTGCGCTCAAATTTCACTACTAATGAAACTTTTCTTTTTTTCCCTTTCTACATGTACAATGCTTGGTTTTGTCTTTTTGAAAACTTGTTTTTAACAACTCAAAGGTGTTCATGGGTTTTGAGACCAAGGCCTGACACAATAATGAAGGCATTCATCTAAGTTGAACTTTCTTAGAAATATTTGGAATTTTGTCTTACACTTCTATTTTTTTCCCCAAGCAGGTATTCGAAGTTTACAACTTTTCTCAAGATGATTTGTTGACTGAGGACATGTTGATACTGGACACACATGCTGAGGTCTTTGTTTGGGTTGGTCACTCTGTGGACTCCAAGGAAAAGCAAAAGGCCTTTGAAATAGGCCAGGTACTATTGCTTTGGGAGTACTCTTTCTTTTGTTTTTCACACTTTGCTTCCCTTCTGTTCCTCATACATTAAGGAAATGTTGCAGAAGTACATAGAGCTGGCATCATCCCTGGAAGGCTTGTCTCCGGATGTACCACTGTACAAGGTCACGGAAGGGAATGAACCATGCTTCTTCACGAATTACTTTTCATGGGATTCTACTAAAGCTACGGTATGTCTGAGACAACGGAAATTCTCCTTTCTGTTTTACCTTAACTATACCTGTGATAAAAAATTTGCTAATTTGCTAGGAAGTAATTGTAAATGTTCTCTTTAGCTCCAAAACACAAAGCTAAGACTCTAAATGAGATAACAATCCTTGATAGAAGAATTAGTCTGAATGATTATCCTCAGAGGAGATTAATATAAAAGAACTAATGCGAAATCAGAATTTCTCAGTTCTTAACATGTGACATGCTCAAAGAAGTGGACAACAACAACAACAACCCAAAGGTTTTGGGTCGGATAAATGAATACTATATTCTCCTCGAGTTATGTATAACCTTCTTCAGTGGACAATTAGTTGCAAGGTTTAAAACCTCATCTCGAGGCAATGTTGCAACCAAGAGAAAAATCAAGAGTCTCGACCTAACATTCCAAGATATCTGAGACATTGTGAACCATTCTGAGACAATCCGAAACATTCAACGTTTCAGAGTCAATGTTTTGTTTCAGTCTTAGCCGAAACCGGAATGTCTCAGTCGAAACATTCCAAAACAGTTCAAAACTTTAAACCATGATCGGTTATCTTGAAATGTTTCTTGCATTTCATTTCAGTTATCTTTTATTGTTTCTGTTTAATATTATTCTTAATTAAGGATTCCTTTCCATGAAAACTGCAGGTTCATGGAAATTCATTTGAAAAAAAGATCTTGTGGCTCTTTGGGGCATTGCATACTTCAGAGGTAAATGCTTCATTTAATTTATATTTTTCCTTACCATGCATAAAAAGCTGCTAAGTAACTTCGTGTGAAATATTGTAACCAGTTTCTCTATTGGATAAGTGTATTTAGAAAGGTCTGTGATTAAAATATGTCATATCATAAATATTTACGTCTCCCATAGTTTCTCCATGTCTTGACAATATTACTATTTTTATTGAAGTGCTGGCATGCCTTCAAATCCATGTTCAGATGCAAAGAAGCCAGAAAGACCTCATTTTTTAATTAAGTGTAAATCTCATTCAAGAAAAGAGGAAACAAACAGGGTGGTGGTTGAGAAGATCGACCTAGAAGGAAACAGAACAATGGAAAGCAAACCTACATCTACTGATTATTGTCCCTGCATAAGCTCCCATCTAAAAATAAAATCATCAAAGAAGAAGGCTTTTTATTTTTTGAAAAGTTCTCTAAATTTGCTAAATTGTGGATGATGGTCTCGTGAACTAATTTTTCCTTCCCATCAAAGATCCTCCTGTTCACCTCTGTTTGAAGATCCCAACAAACCGCAAAATGGATCAAAACTCCTCATAATTTTCTTTGTGGAATGAAAGTTGTGGTCTACCAACTTTGAAAAAGAGAAGAAACCAACCAAGGAAAAATCCAATTAATACCAAGGATACAGATAAAGTGGGACCAGATAGCTTGGCTGAAATTATATTAAAATGTGTTAATTATTTAAAATCGTGTCAAAGATTTTCCTCATGTCATATCTCATTTAAAATCGTGTTAATTATTTTGTGGAGTGTTTGTACACCCATGTGATTTGGAACATTTACAATCTAGTTGGACTGTACTGAGTACCAAAGAGTGTAATTTCCTCCTTTTTTAATTCAATGGGAGGAGCCCCTTAGCCCCACTTACCGATAAAAATAAAACAAGTTGGACTGTACAGTAATACTTTTAGACTAGTGCTTCAGCATCTTATTTTAAATATTCGTTATATGCATCTTGGTCTGGTTTCTGAATCATTATTTCATGATTCTTTGAGATCATTTTATCAACCATGACAATAAATCTTAAGACTGCAGTTAATTTTCATGATGAATTCTGATTCACTCGATATATTGTTTTGGTAATGTTAAGTGTCACTAGTGACTATACTAGATCTCATGCTTGGGCTTTCAACGAGCCAGATGATTTTCAACTTTCAACTTCTTTAATCTTGAATAATTGAACATCATAGCGTCCACAGAACTTATTCTGTCCTTATTTATTTATATATTTGTGAATCTATCGATTCACTGTTACTATAACTTGGGGAATGGTGCATCCAGAGCTTTAATACGAGGAATCAATCTCTCAAACTAATTCTAATGTAATTAATCTAGTTAAACTTTATTTTTATTTTTACAAATCTAAAACTTCGATTGAAAAGAAAAGCACAAGAAAAATCTGATGGATATCTATTTGAATTATTCAAGTTCCAATGGAAGATTGTTATCCTCAAATAACCTTTGAAATGAAAATTTCTCTGGATGTAAATATCATCCCGGCTTTTGTTGGTCACTTTGTTGCAGTCATCACAGTGTAATTGTTTATGAAAGGAATTTTCGAGCTCACAACTCCACGAGTTCGGGGTATTTTTTGCCACATTGTAATTTGGCTGTCTAGTTCTTGGTCATGGAAATTGAGGTTAGATCTTTTGTTTCTGTTGCTGGACGAAAGTCGTAGTGTGCATTTTACTTAGGACTAGAATAATTGTCATGTTGTCTCCACACCCAACAAAAAGAGTTTTTAACTACTCCAGATAACTTGATGAATCAGAGAAATTGAGGGTAGTTGGGTGTTTGTTTTTTGAGTCGTGATTTTCTAACTCTCCCTCTCACAAACAACCCCCAAACTCTCCTGACATGGCTGTGCATAGAACCATATATTTTTTCTCGGGATACACAACTGCACATCCCCACGAAAAAGTCTATGGTTCTATGCACAGCCACATCAGGAGAGTTTGGGGGAGGGGGGGTAGTCATTTTATCATTATTCTAGTTTTTTTTTTTCCTTTTCCTGATCAAAAGTCAATAGTGAGAATGTTTCTCCAAAATTGTCATGTTTTAAGCACGACATGAAGATTTTTAAGATATTGACAGGGTAGAGCGTGATTTTATTTACTTTGTTTCTATGTTAAATGCAGAACCAGGATAAATCTAACGGTATGAATAATGGAGGCGCAACTCAACGGGCTTCGGCTTTAGCTGCCTTATCCTCTGCATTTAATCCATCTTCTGGCCCCAAAAGTGCAGCACGAAGGCCATCTCCTTCAACCCGAGGATCACAGAGAGCAGCAGCTGTGGCTGCTCTTTCAACAGTTCTTACCGCTGAAAAGAAGCGGTCACCTGATGGCTCTCCTCCCCAACCCGGTAGAAGTCCTATTTCTGATGTGGGCCCCTCTGGTAAGGAAAACATAATGATCCCATCTGTTCCACTTGAAATGATGTTATAATGGTATTGAATTATTTGTTTAATTATTGAATTCTCTTTTAACATCCATATCCAAGATCATGAATCCATGCCATTTTTATTTATTTATTTAAATGAAGGTATATATTCCATTAGAATTTCACCATTTCATCAAATCCAGAGTTTTAAAAGTCTTCCAGAATATCCCTATAATCAACACAAATGGAAAATCCTTTAGAACTGACATATTAGGTTGCCTTTTATTGAGTTGTATTGTGTGCAGGCTTCTTACGCTCTTGATTTAATTTTGAAGTATAGAGATTTTAACAATTTTTCAGTTCCAGTTGCAGATGAATTGAAGAGTGACAATGCTAATTCTGAGGTGGAAGATTCCCAGGAAGTCTCGGGAGCCAAGGAAACAGTAGAGGTAGTTGAAGACTTGTTTGAAAGCAATGGGAAGGACTCGGTGGTGAAGCAGGAGTTACAAGCAGATGAAAATGGTGATGGAAGTACATATGGTTATGATCAATTGAAGACCAAATCAACCAGCCCTGCTAGAGGAATTGACTTCAAACGGAGAGAGGTTTGTGGTGTTACCATTCTAATATACTTTATTCGTTTAAATGCTTCATGTTACTGAGTTTTGGTGACAGAAATTACTCGTTATGGTTTATGTTTCCTCAGATACTATCAGATTCGGTCCTTATCGTAACCCAAATCATTGATCCAAACCATGAGTTATCGAATGGGAACAAACCATTTTGGGTCTGATCTGATAGATTGCCAGCTTTATAACCTACATATTCCTTATTTCCTTTTTTTTTTTTTTTGTTCAATTTAACAGGCTTATCTGTCAGACGAAGAGTTCCAGACTGTTATGGGCATGGCAAAAGAAGCTTTCTATAGGCAGCCCAAGTGGAAGCAAGACATGCAGAAAAAGAAAGTGGATCTCTTCTAAAGTGCAAAATCATCGAACAAAGGTGTGACCGCTTTATTTTGTTTAATTTGATAGTCCTCGTAATGGGACTGTGGTTATTATAGGACATGAAACTGGGGATACCATATCTAGAGCTTGTTGTTTGTCTGAGAACGAACATTGGCTTATGCTAGTTTCAAAGTCATATGTGCCTGGGAGTGTTTTTTTTTTTTTTTTGAGTACCGCTGCTGCTATCTTCACAATGAGTGGGGATTGTTAGTTTTAGAACAACAGCAGTGGATCCATATTCTTTTATTTGTACATGAGGGTGTTACTACTCGATGCCCTCTGGTTTTATCTTAGTGTCTAATAGGGTTGATGATCGATTGTGGGTCCACCTGTATTTTATTTTGGGGGCTATTGATTTGACTCTTTTCTTTTATCATTTGGTTTTTTTTTCAAGGGGTGGTGTATATGTATTGCATTTGTGTACTCGGTTCAATTTTCAGGAATGCAGACTTCTTGTTGGTTGTCACTACTTGTTTCAGTTTTTTAAAGAGCCCTACTTGGAGGCTCACCAGCTGTTGCTTATTAGATGTTTTTGTTGGCCCCAACCCAAGAATATGTGGGATGCTTGATGTGGTGCTCGTATGTAGGGGAAATTACTAAAAATTACCGAACTGGCCTTTTTATTTTATTTATTTTAATTTATTTATAAATTTTGAGATAAGATCGTGCTAGAGTGACCTGAAGATTGTACCTCATATCGCACATTGTTGACGTGGAAATGTGTAAGAACCATAGATGCCTTTTCATTCGTATATAGATGAAAAGCATCTATGATTCGTGGACTGTGAGATATGAGGTACAATCTTGAGTTCACTTCAGAATTATTCTTTTTGTAACCTAATAATGCAAAAAATTTGAGGGGATTAATTATTTCGGGTGTCATACACATCCCCTACTTTAATCATCAATCAGGGGTAATTATTATGAGTTTATACTTGGGCTGATTTCATTTAGCCATTGATTGGTAAGACGCTAAGCCATTAAGCAAGTCGGATCCAACTTAGATCCATCTAAGAGGCTCTAAACCTGGCCCATGATTCTTAAAACGTAGGTTATGAATTGTGATACTGGACACTTAGGCTCCGTTTGATACAATTTTCAAAATCTGTTGTCAGATTCTTCTGTAAGAAGTTGTTATTAGAAATAACTGTAAAAAGTTGAAACATCGAAAAATTTGTTTGATAGAGTTGTATAAAAGTAATGTGATGTTTATTAGAATCTAATAATTATTGTTTGATGTAGTTTTTGGATTCTATTGTATTAGAGTAAAATGATCAAAATATCCTTAATATTGATAATGCATCTAGAATATATAAAAAATTACTAGAATACCTTTATAAATATATAAGTACATTATATATATATAATTTATAATGAAAATTTATAAAAATAATTATTTTAATTTTTAAAAAGTTTATAATTTTATAAAAATTTCGGCAGCATCTTCTCTTAAAAATAGACATGAAAATTTTCTAATAAACAAAATACTTGCATAATACGCAATGTTGATAATGCATCCAGAATACATAAAAAATGATTAAAATACCCTTATAAATATATAATTACATAAATATAATAAATTTATATAAAAAAATTATTTTAATTTTAAAAAGTTTATAATTCTATAAAAAATATTTAATTTTATATAAATTTCGACAATATATGCTCTTAAACATGGACATGAAATTTTCCTGATAAACAAAATACCTGCATAATACGCAATCCAACATCCACATAATATCGTATATACATAACATCTCATTTATATTCTTACATCATTTAAACATAATAATCATAACTAATATAATAAGTAAAATTGAAATAAATTTATAAAATTATTTTTTTATAAATTTATAAATTAGATTGCCGAATACCCGATAACATTCGATTCGATTTATAAATTAGATTATCAAATACACGATAACATTTGATTTGATTTATTAAAAAAATTATAAATTTATAACTTACATTATTGAATATCCTATAATATTCGATTTATAGGAAAAAAAAATTATAAAATAGATTGTCGAATACCCGATAACATTCGATTCGATTTATAAATTAGATTATCAAATACACGATAACATTTGATTTGATTTATTAAAAAAATTATAAATTTATAACTTACATTATTGAATATCCGATAATATTCGATTTATAGGAAAAAAAAATTATAAAATAGATTGTCGAATACCCGATAACATTCGATTCGATTTATAAAAAAAATTATATAAATTTATAATTTAGATTATTGAATACATGATAACAGTCGATTCGATTTATAATTTTTTTTAATAAATTTATAAATCAGATTATCGAATACACGATAACATTCGATTCGATTTATAAATTAGATTATCAAATACATGATAACATTTGACTTGATTTATTTAAAAAAATTATAAATTTATAAATTATATTATTGAATACCCGATAATATTCGATTTATAGAAAAAAAAATTATAAAATAGATTGTTGAATACCCAATAACATTCGATTCGATTTTAAAAAAAAATTGTATAAATTTATAATTTAGATTATTGAATACATGATAACATTCGATTTGATTTATAATTTCTTTAATAAATTTATAAATTAGATTATCGAATAAACGATAACATTCGATTTGATTTATAATAAAAAAAATTATAAATTTATAAATTACATTATCGAATACCCAATAACATTCGATTATCAGTCAACCAAAATCTTTGATTTTGAACATGAAAATCAAGAGTTTCTTTGGTTTAGGTTGAGGAGAGAGAGAGAGAGAGAGAATATGTGAACAATCGTCGGAGGTGTGTTGTGTGAGGCTCTGTCAAGAGAAGAAAACTGGTGTCTAGATCGGCCGTCATTGGGCGTGCTGTCAAGAACAAAATGCATGTTGTGTGAGTTCAAGTAGAAGATAACTATGTGTGTTTGAACTTCTGTCGACAGCGAAGAGATGAAGAGCAGATGAGAGAGAGAGAGAGAGAGAGAGAGAGAGAGAGAGAAAGAAGGGTTCCATGTACAAAGAGAAGAAGAAGAGAAGATCAATGGGCATTTACATCTTTTCGCCTGAATCATTATTTTGGTGTTTGCTTCTCTCGCAAAAGTATAAAAAAAAAAAAAAAAAAAGTGGGTCCGCAGAACTTCTTATATTTGCGTTTAAAAATGCAATTTTTTAACATAGCTTCTCTACTCAAAAGGTAATATGTAATGAAAACATAGATTTACAATGCAAACGCTATTAAAAGCGCGTTTAAAAGCGGTACGAAACAACCGCTTAAAAACGGAAGTCAAGCTGATTCTGAGGCGACACTTTTTGCTCACAGAAAAGTCAATCTTGCACGAATCTGGTTTTAGATCCGTAAAAGCTAACCCGAGATGGCGTTGGTTTGTAGGCGAAACCCGGTCCGTTCGTGTTTCATAAAGATAGGGATTTGTGTACAATTATTATTATTATTATTATTATTATATGGTCTATTTTCCAGTTAATTAGTTTTATGAGCACCCCCTAACAATTAATAATTACACAAGAAGAGATTATTCCATGCTGTCAAAGCATCAATAACAATCACTGTATCTTTCAAAGAATCTGTACGTCTTGATTTTGCTAAAACGTCAGCCTCAACTTAGATACTAATTCAAAAAGGAATCAGCATTTCTTGTTTGAAACTTGGGGCCTGTTTGGATGAACCATTACATGGCTTTCTCAACTTGAAATTGGAAAATTAATTTTCTTTTGCAGATTCCATAATCTTATAATACATTTTAATGCAAAATCTGCATTCTAAGCAAATTAAAACAAAACAAAACAAAAAATGAAATTTGTTTCCCATAGTCAAAATTAGGGGTGTTGTTGGATTGGATCAGGGCTGATCTGGGACCAATCCAATAAGCAATTCTAGGTGGATCGGTCCTAGAGAGGGTCACAGTTGATCTAGAAATAGCCCCTTAGGTAATCAAATTGGATCTTTATAAGATCGGGTCTATAGACCCAAATCCTTGATCAGGGCCCTAAATTAGATTTTGAGTTTAATTTATTCCATTGATAGTTATATTCTCAGCCATGACATCTAGATTTTTTGATCAAGAGTAGAACAAAATATTGAACATAACACATTATATATATCTAAGAATGTCCATCTTGGTTTTTTCTTAATAAAGATGATCTCAATTTTTCTCTTAATCGAGATAATGCTTTGAGACCATACTAGAGTTTAAACCTTAATAAACAATATTACTAACAATGGATTGTTTTTTTAAGATAAAAAACATACATTGGATTGTGCACCCAAACTGGTCCCAAGGTGAAAAAAATAGACGTTTTATCAAATGTTAGTTGGATGTCATGTACTATGAGGAAAGATGGAAGGAACAAATTTAGATGATTCTTTATAGTCCATTTCTCTATTGGGTCTACTGAGCTACAGAACTTAGATGGTAAATGTGAAAAAGAAATGCTTGGGACAAACTTACTTGATGACTCACCGAGTCCAGTTCAATTATCGGGTTGAGTCAAGTCCAAGTTATGAGTAAGAGTTATCGACTTTTGAGTGTTTTAAACGGTCTCATATGATTTGGGTTGACCTTGCTTAACCCTTTGGAGACTATTGTTACAAAACTGATCTAAATTTGACCAGACGAGTTGGAAATGAAAGCAACCGAGTCCAATTCAGATCACCCAGCTTTCGATGGGTAAGCTGGATTTGAATCCACGACCTCAAAGTTGCTCTGTAATGTCTCGAACCAATTGAGTTATAAGTCTAAGTCCATGCTCTTCAACTTTATTGTCACATCTCATTAAACATCCAAAGGCCAAGAACGTGAAATAATTTCGAGGAGCAAAATGAATAGATCTTGGCTAGAGGTTTTGTGCGAGGGTATTTAGATAATTTTCAATTAGTCTTTCAATATAGACCAAGTTCAAGGAGTTTTTGTTCACTTTTCATGTCGCTCGTGGTACTCTAGTCCAACTCTTGTGTAAGTATGCATGTGGATGGCATTGTCCTCACTTGCTAATTCGATCACTCTGTTACATTCTTTTGTGTCATCAGTTTAAAAATATAGGGATGTCTTTAATATTTATCAAAAAAGGAAGGGCCATTTTTAAATTACATAATAACTTATAGTACACCTTTGACCTTTCTTCCATATAGAATCCGAATCTCCGATTCAACTTTCACCAAACCAACCGCATCTTTGTTAGGTGAGGTGCGAGTCAAACGAAAGTGACCCTTCGGATTTTAAACTTTCCTTAATTGTCAGATAACCAAAAAAAAAATCGCCCAAAACTATAACCTAATTACCAAAAACTCCCCAAAACCAACTCCCTATTTAGAACACCACCACCCTCTTCAGTCTTCACCACCAATTACCAAACAAACGTTCATGGCGATCACCGCTACTTTCAATCCTTCGACACTCTCTGTAAGTTTCCCCAAGCTCAATCTCCACCGTCCATTATCGAACAATTCTCCTTCCATCTTCCGCCGCATCACCATCTCCAAATACTCTCTGAAATGCAAAGCAAAGCAGGATCAAAAGCCGATAATCTTAGATCTCTCCAGTAATAATGGCGGAAACAATGGTGTTGGTCGTGGTGGTGAAGGTGGAGGAAAAGGTGGTGGTGGTGGAGGTGGAGGTGGAGATGATGGTGGAGACAAGAACAAGGAGGAAGCTTTTCTGGCTTTGGCGGAGATCGGAAGATCTTTGGATAGTTTACCGTCAGATCTTGCTTCAGCGATTGAATCTGGTAGGATTCCTGGATCAATTGTGTATCGTTACTTCGAATTGGAGAAGTCTGCAGTGTTTCGATGGTTGCTTCAGTTTGGAGGATTTAAGGAGCGATTGTTGGCTGATGATCTGTTCTTGGCTAAAGTTGCCATGGAGTGTGGTGTTGGAATCTTTACTAAGGTTTGATAATAATTATTTTTTTCTTTTATATTTGTTGATTTCATTTCATTTTGCGTCGATGATGTTTCTCTTGTTTGTGAAATCTCAGATTTTTTTTTTTGATAAATATAAATTTTATTAAAGAAGAAGAAGATGAGAGGAGGCTGAGGTAGCCCCTTACAACAAAACAAGAAAAACAACAAGAAAGGACAACAAGACAGAAAAAAAAACAATTAAGAAGCACAGATATTGTTTTCAAGAAAGGAAAAGCACAGCCGGCATGATGCTATGGATCTCCGATGTCGTCCCAATTAAAAACAAAATCTTGAAAGCACACTCCCTCAAAGTCCTTACTCATCTTGGACCAAAGAAAAAGTAACCCCAAAATCTCTGAGATCACTTTGTGAGATGAGCTCTCCTTGCTGTGGAATACCCTGTTGTTACGCTCTCTCCAGATACCTCAAGCAATAGCGGATGGAAGGATAGTCCAGACATGTCTCTTCCTAGAAGAGAAGATATTGGAACTCCACTCCTTTAAAAGAGCAAACCAAGATAATGGAAGAACCCAATCCATGTGGAAACGAGATAAAAAGAACATCCAAATAGCACAGGCGAAAGAACAATTACATTGATAACCTATAATTTCATGAATTTTTTCAAGTAAATATGGTTAACTGGAAATACTATTACATTGATAACCTATATTAATTTGGAGGAACTGTCTTCATATCTCCAAATCAATATAGGTTAATAGCTATATAACGTTGATTTGAAGTTTAATTCTAGTTTAAAAAAATTTCAACCTTTTGGAACCTTGCCAAAATGATAATAATAAAGCATTTTCATCATCTGCACTATATTGTTTAGGGGAAACAAACTTCTTAGTCCTTAGAGACCCAACCAAATTATATTGTTTCACTGATGTTTTTCTACTTTTATGTCATGTGATGCTTTCTTTGATATAGCCTTTCGTGATTTTTTGTTGGAAATAAAGTATCTATGAGCTGTGGATATAATCTTAATCCTTCTTACATTTTCCAGACTGCAGCAGAATATGAACGGCGTAGAGAAAATTTTATGAAAGAGCTGGATTTTGTTATTGCAGATGTGGTATGTCTTTTTCCTAATATAAATTTGACACTGGTTATACATCTTGTGTTTCTTTTGGGTTTTGGTTTCTAAACATCATATCAGCTGGTACTAAGGACCAGTAGACTAGTGTACCAAACCCCAAGGGGTTTGCCTAGTGGCAACCCGAGCCTTGATAAGCTCCTCAGGAAGGGTAGGTCAAGTGTTTGAAACCCCACGAAGCAATGAATTCCTTGGGTTCACCCTCCATGGTCTGGTTCACCCTCAACTCAACCGGTTGCACGTAGGACTTGCCGAGGGGGCAGTGTGTGTAACCGTGGGATTAGTCTCACCCGAAGGGTGGGGATACCCACGATAAGCAAAAAAACAAAAAGGAAGCACTAAATTTGTCTGTGATTAGTTGGACACGTTTCACATTGTCAATCTTCTTTCTGTTAACTATCAAGGCTCAAGAGATTTGCTTAAATTGCTATAATAATAACTGAAAATCAATTTTGCTGTACCGAATTCTTGAAAAACTGTGTGTGGAGGTTAAACATGCTCCCTCAATTGGTCACTTTAATTGTATAAAGATAATATGTGTTTTACAAGTAGCTTCTGGAGCTAAGATCAAGTACATTGATGGATGCAAACTCTCTTTGTATATGAAGTCTGGTAATTAAATAGCCAAATCAATTGGGTCTACAGTTGAAATTTCACTAGATATGAATCTCAAACTGACAAATTAGTTGCTCTCTCAATAAAATTGCTTGAATTTGCTAACCTAAAACTTCTGTTTCGGTTTTGGCTTTGACATGAATTTGTTTTGAAATGCTTTTGATAATTTATTCTCCAAAAGGTTTTGAATTGTCCACAAACTGACAAATTAGTTGCTCTCTCAATAAAATTGCTTGAATTTGCTAACCTAAAACTTCTGTTTCGGTTTTGGCTTTGACATGAATTTGTTTTGAAATGCTTTTGATAATTTATTCTCCAAAAGGTTTTGAATTGTCCATGTATTAGCTGCAAGAATCTTCTACCCTAAGTGTCCCCCCCCCTCTCTTCTGCCAGCCTGCAGATGCTTGAAACCAACTCTAGTGAATCTGAGGACCTTTCTGTTTCTTACACTGGCATATTCCTTCCGCAATATGGGTATACTGGTCTGCCTTCTTGCTTCCACACCCAAGTCCTCTCTTGTATCCACTTTCTTTTTGTATGAAGCTTAATTACTTTGAATAACCAGTAAACCGCTTAAATAGGCAGTGTTTGTTCTTGTATTAATTTGAATAAGTGCTCAAGAATAATATATTAATTTTCAACCTACCAAAAGTGGGAAAGAAGTCTTTATTACCTGCTCAAGTATCTAGGATTTTCTAGCTGCAATGTGCTGAACTAAGTTTGTCGAGTCTGGAAAATGTTCTGTTTCTAGCCTTTTTTTCCTAATTGCAGACAATGTCATGTTGCTTTTCGAGATAATGCAAGGTCTGTTATATGAAAATTTAGTAATAATCTGTGGGTCAATTAGTTAGAATTTTTCTTTGACAGGTTTTTGACATCTCATTCACTTATTTAAATTATTTACCATTCTAGTCACTTTTTTCTTAGGTAATGGCCATAATTGCAGATTTTATGCTCGTTTGGCTTCCTGCTCCTACAGTTTCTCTTCGGCCACCTATTGCAATGAGTGCTGGGCCAATTGCTAAGTTCTTCTACAGCTGCCCTGATAATGCCTTTCAGGTTATTGTTTCGTTTTCTAAAACTTAATGATAGAGTTTGAATGCATTGTCTCTGTAAAATGATTGGACTCAATTATTTGATTTTTAATTATCTTTTGCAGGTTGCTTTGGCTGGAACATCCTATTCATTTTTGCAGAGAATAGGTGCAATAATGGTGAGTTACCAAGTTTTAACTGATTATTTGACTAATTCTGATCAACTATAATATATTTTAATCTTCTGAGTTTTCCTCAATAAATCCATTACTCTTATAATACTTGGGTCTATTCTGCAGCGTAATGGGGCGAAACTTTTTGCTGTTGGGACCACTGCATCTCTGGTAGGCTATTCTTTTCCTTTTAGTTTGATTTTTTTTTCTCCCAAAAGCATATCTACTAGCAGTATAAAAGAAGAAGAAATTACAAGCCAAGGAGGTTGAGGAGACCTACAAAAGGAACGTTTATGTTTTTTTTTTAATAAGATTGCTTATCTATGAATTTTCTTTACTTATGTAGGGATCTTATGTAGATCTCTAATCATAGTATAAAATAAGGCTAGATTACACCTAAACATAAAAAGTCCAATTATAATCAATATTTTAGCGAGTGCTTATTAATGAAATATTATTTCCATAGATTCTTTTTAAAAATATTTAACACAGTAAAAAATGCATAAAACTCCAGAAATGTCATGCAATTTCAAATGAGTGAGGGGTCTGTGAATTACATTCATATGATTTATGGGATATGTGACTTCAGGTACATCCAGAGTCCAGAGCCATGTAAATCTACAAAGTATAGATAGTTATATTACATTGAAAGGTACATCACAATACATATGTACTTTTGATGCATATCTGTGCCAGATACTTCGATTGAAGTCTAAACCTCGTAGTTGTGCTGTGTTTGGCTGCATTTTTGGTGTATCGATAACGTAGAATCATCTTCACATATCTTTGCCCTGTCTTACTGTATCGTAAAACCCAAGTTTGGTTCTTCATAATAAAATGATAGCATTATTGCACTAAACATTGTAGTTTTAGACTATCCAAGCATTAAAAATAGTCTTTTATTGTGAGAAAAAAAAAGGATTACTGTAATGTATCATAGAGTAATGGTGAAAAACAAGTCTCTTCCTACAATCTACTGTTGTATGGATAGATTAATTGTTTAAAATATATGATAGTTGTAGTTATCTTAGCGTTAATCTGTTTATTGCTGAACAAAAATGTGATTGTTTCTTGTATTTATTCTCATCTGTCTATCTGCATTTTGAACTTAAGGAAGATTAAAACAATGTTTTTCAAGTCAATTTTTTTTAATATAAATGCTGGAATATGATGGTGATGGATATCAACGTTTTTCCAGGTTGGTACAGGTGTAACAAATGCCTTAATTAAAGCAAGAAAGGCAGTTGACACGTCCTTTGCGGGTGAAGTGGAGGATGTCCCAATACTATCAACTAGCGTTGCCTATGGTGTCTACATGGCAGTTTCTAGCAATCTTAGGTATGTGAGAGTTTTTGTAGGTGTCAACATGTACGATTTTTTATATTGGCGTAATTTATAAGGTAGGCTTTCCCCCAAAGGAGTTGATAATTATGTTGACAATGATGACAAAAGTTGGGCACTGCCTATCTATTTACAGCATGGATCCGATACCCATATTTTTGTGTAATTGACCCAAATACCTTGGCTTATACTCAATTTGTTTTTTCCAACCTTGAGTGAAAGTATTTGGGTACAATATGTTACATGCACACTCGTGATTATATACAGTCAAATCAGTTGCTTATTGTAGAGTCAAGGCCTTGTGAACTGCAAGTTTGTAGATCTTAGTAACATTGTGTTTGTTGTTGAACAGGTACCAAGTACTAGCAGGTGTAATCGAACAACGGATTTTGGAGCCCTTGCTACACCAACACAAGATTGTATTAAGTGCAATCTGCTTTGCTGTCCGAACAGGCAACACATTCTTGGGATCCTTGTTGTAAGAGTCTCGACCTTTCTTTTGAAACTTTATCATGATTACCTTGTTGGTTCCATTTACAATTCTCATAATGCTTATTTTGTTTGAGCAGGTGGGTTGATTATGCTCGTTGGATAGGAATTCAGAAGATCCGCGAGTAGAAAACAGGGGTAGATCATGTAGTTGCATTATAATTTGTGAGTTCTTTCTCGAGTGCTTACTGGAATTCAATGAGAAAGTGGTTGATCCCCTTGGGTGCTTTGGTTTGCCCATATTTTTATTTTGTTGTGCAATAGTTGGGTCAGGATTTAGTGTTCAGCTGGGATGGGATGGGATTGTTTGTTGTAGGCGGTCCTTTTCTTTACTTGCTCTGTTGTAATTTGTGATTTTGTCCTTGATAGGTCATCTTGACCTCTGGGTATCCTTTTTTATATCTTATTCTGCTTGGTTTAAAACAAAAATAACATTTATCGAATAAGAAAGGGTATTGGGATTCACCTTTTACCCTAAAAATTACTTTAATCGAATAAGAACGACTGTATTGTAACTCTAATCACACATCTCAACTATCTAAACGTTCAATGTTAAGTAGTTAGTTTTCATTTTGATTGTCATATATTCTTTACTTGCTTTCCTATTACAGTGAAGTGTCCTCAAATGTTAGTTACAGTGCAAGTGGCAGGAAACAGCAAATGTCGCATGGCATCCAATCAAGAAAGTGGGTTTGAATAAATAGGCTTTGGAGGAGATTGGAGCAAATAGGATTGAGTTTCGAGTTCCAATACCAAAGCCAAACTTGGAAGGAGGATCACATCAAGTTAGCAGTTGGTGTTCTGCAAAACTCTCATTTTTCTTTTGACATTGATCATGATACATACATACATATATATATATATTTTTCAAGTTTAGGATAAGATGCACATCAAGATCAATTATTTCAAGTTGAAGACAAGATGCTGCATGAATATCAAAAACGACATGAATTGAGGTAGTGTGAAATGATGGAAAATATAACCTTACATCTCCATCTCCATAGTGCTAACACCTTAGGAAAACTTGACTTGGATTCTTATATCTGCATCTCAGGAAGATTCAGGTGTTCTTTGTGAAAGTCTTTGCATTTATATATATGCGCCCTACTATTTACCCTACGTGTTTTGTCTACGTGGGTTAGAAGTTTTGGAATGGGCTGATTTTTTGGTGAGATCACGTTTTGCCCTACATGTTTTGTCTCACCAAAAATCAGCCCATTCCAAAACTTTTAACCCATGTAGGACAAAACATATAGGGCAAATAGTAGGGTGCCGAACATTTTCCATATATATATATATATTAAATGAAAAATAATACTTCAAAAAATACTAAAAACAAAAATAATCCCATGATTAATAGTGATTTTTTTGACAAATCAAGAAATTTTTCAAAAAATCGTGATTTAATTGACAACTATTAAAATCGTAGATTTTTGTCACTATGATTACTAGTGTCAGCTGACTCAGCTTACATTCTCAAACCTTGACCTATGTCCTTGTTGGTCACTTATCTTACCATATGACTAAGAAAAAATGTTTGTTAACATTTGTTTTATTAATATTGGTGATAATTTATCATGGGATCAGGATCGAGCAACTCCTGAAAAGGTCACAGAGAAAACACATAACTGTCTAGCGAGCAATAATAATGTCGACTAATTGGAAATGCAGCTAAACTAAGGACAGAATGAAAAGGGGATTGATGGAGTAGGCAGAGCCATTGTTGACCATGTATAAACTGATGTTTGAGTTGGATCAGAAGACTTATGACAAAGGATGTATGATAGACTCAGTAGGTCTTTTAGACCCTATAATATGTTTTTGAGCTTTGGTGCTCTCATGTTCCCATCCTTCTGGTAACAACGTCGTAATCAACATTATATGCACACCATTTTAACTATACTGCATTCTGTTGGGTGGTGGTACAAAGGAATGTAAAGAATTTTCTCTGACCATCCAAAAGAATGCAATGTGCTGGAAGGCTGTGATAACCCAACAAATAGTTTGTTAATCAAAATTACAAACTGACACGAATAGTTTATTAATCAAAATGACAAACTTACAGATCAACGGCCTGAGGCTGAGCGCCTTATTCATCAGCCTTGTGAACGTATTGAGTGCGTTCGTCGACCCAAATGGCATCACCAACCACTCCTACAAGCTGTTTTTCGTGTTGAAAGCTTTTTTTTATCCTTCCTTCCTGTCAGATTGGACGCCACCACTACCAGCAAAGATAGGTCGTTTCATCTCCTGGATTCCTAAGGAATGGTGGTCCCAACCCTCAATACATGAGCCTTGTGTGCAGGTGAACTGTGTATGTGCAGAGAGAGAGATCGCGAATATGTTGTCAAGATGACTATAAAAAGACTAATTTTTTTCTTTACATTTATTTCTTTGGTAATAGGCACGGTTTACAATTTTCTAAAACAGTAGATACTAACCAAATACACTAAATGCAGTAGGAACATATGCTCACCCAGAAAAAGAACAGCAACAAAACAAACACATTCTAATCCTTGATTTTCTCCTTAAATGGATAGAAGCAATCACTCATTCGTCAACAGACATTTGATACATTTCAAATTACCCATGACGATGCTTCACCCAATAGACAGCCTCAGATTCATAAATATAAGGCAGCAGATGAAGCCACCTAATAATAATAATGGAAGTGACATCACTCCAAAGAACACATCTTTGGATCATCTTCACATCCTTACTGATGTTGCATAATATCGGGACCATCTAATGACTGGATCTTCCTCAAATTCCAGTGGAGGCCCTCGTGGATGCTGCGCAAGAAGTCATTAGTAGAGTCAACTTGACATGCTGTTGGCACAGGCCAAGGTGCCATACTGCAGACAAGTGCATCCCCAGCTTCCAACTTTTTCCTGTCTTTTCCGTCGAAGGATGCCCATGCCTGCCCCCTACTGTTGAAAGGTACTTGCACCCTCAGTGTCACATACTCAGGTAGTATCAGAGGCCTAAACGATAGGGAATGCGGACAGATTGGTGTAAAGAGGATGCCAGGAACCTGCACTTTAATGAAATTAGAATTCTTTGTAGGTGCGTTTTAGATGGTTATATAACTTACTTATCACTTGCTACTTTGGCCCCTGGAACAAATAATAAAGAACAGAAACTGAACTTGTTTGGGACAAGAAATCAACATTGCAAAATCATGGGTGTTGAAGTAAGAGTAATATTTCTGGGATTCTGCAACCATGGATATTTTTGTAATTTTTGTTTCTTATGGCAGGTAAGGAGGGATCCAAACCTAAACCATTGTACCTCACTGATTCCTCTTCAGAAGCCTAATAGATTGAACCAGCGTAAACAATTGCAAATCCATAAAATTAAGCATAATTGGGGAAGGACTTTTAATTGAGTGGGACGTCCATCTTTTGCCATATATTACTTGAACAAGTTGGAAACACAATTGATGGTGTTTCGACGAGACAGTAAATAGAAAGTAAGTAACCAAAAAATTAAGAACAGAAATTCAAACATGAAAAAACATATAACACACAAAAATCCCAAAAATTTAATCTGAAACCAAGAGGTTAAAAAAACAAAAAAACCAACAACACTATGTTAGAGGAACTAAATAGATAGATTTATTGGATGATGTAGGACTGAGGCATGCATTCAAATGCTGCCCTTAACATAGATTTCAGCTCTGCAAAGATGTTGTTTTGGTGTTTCTAGGACTCAAAAGTGTCAACCCCCCAAGATTCAGCGATCAAACTGGCCCAGTTGCAAGTACTAACAAACCAAGCTCCACAATAAACTCATAGTGTTCGACCGTAGAATTATCTTTAGAAGAAGTATAAATATGAAATAATTTAGAGAATAGAGAATGTTGCAGTATTTTTCAGGTCTCCAAAAGTGGAGGAGACCCCTTTATACAAAGATATTGAAAGACCCTTTCCCGAGTTGCATGTACATTCACTTGTTTAATGACACCCATTTGAAGAAGTTTTGCAAATATAAGGCATCTTTGTCTGAATACAAAAATTGTAAATGAAAGGGTCAAACATAAAACCCATAGGTGACATAACAATTAATGAGATTAATGTTTAATAACAAATTAAATTTACCAACAACACCAACAGTCACCAAAATTAAAGTTGAATGGATTGAGATAGTGAAAAAGGATATGAATACACTCTCAATAACAGAAGAAGTGGCTCTAGACAGAATGGAATGGAGGAACAGGATTCATTTAGTTGATTCAAATCCTTGGGATAAGATGAGTCACCAAAATAGTTGACTGCTATTAAATATTGGTTAGTAACCAGGAAACACCGTGACCCAGTAAAAACAAACTCCCAACATTCAAAAAGCAACATACGAACTTAAAAGATAATGCGAAATAAGGATCACCTCCACAGTATGGTACTCCCAAGTCCCAACCACAATTATTTAAAATATTTTTTCAGGTATGGTGATGTAATATTTCATTAGGCCATTTCTGGGAAAGGGTTGAGAGCTGGTAATGGTATCTTAGTCAAAGAATAAACTAACCACACAAAGAATGGCCTGAAATAACTTCATCTCATTTCCAGATTCGATATATACATGTAAATGTTAATGCAAGATGGATTAAGTCAATATGAACCTCAACTATATGAGCACACACATTAGAATGTCAAGTGGAGGTTAGGTTGCATTAACTCATATAGTGAGAAAAGACAAAAAAATTTAAACATTTAACGATGATCACTACAACAATAATAAGAATAAGAAGCAATAACAATAACAAAAAGAATAGATGATGTTAGAACATGCCTGTGGATGGACCATTGATCCTCCAGCTGCCAACGAATATGCAGTGCTTCCTGATGTTGTTGATAGAATCAATCCATCCCCTTGGACACTTGTTACGAAAGAGGAATCGCAATAGCATTCCAGATTTGTGAGGTAGGATGATATACCACGATCAATTGTCACCTCATTCAGGACAAGAATAGGTCCTTCGGTCTCTAATTCATCTTTGGCTGAGTCTCTAATAACATGGCACTGGAGCCGGTGGCGTAGTGTGATACTAATGGGGCCCCTTAAGATTGAACCAAGGTACTCCTTGTAATGTTCACTTTCTAAGGTCTCTATTAAAGATCACTTCAGTAAAAGTACTACTGCACAAAATACTTTGAAAACCAAATCAAATGCTATTTACTTAATTGAACTGACTACCATATTCATACAAGATGAAATACCATAATTAGACAGCTAAATGTGTAAATTGCAGCAAATTGATGGTAACAAATCTTCATGAGTGAATATTATGTGTAAAGTCCTTTCCACAGAAACTTAATATATATTTTTATAACTTTTATCAATAGTTTTAGAATAGATTTTTTCTTATCTCAAAAGAAAAAAATTCAGGTCAACTTCTGCTGACTATTGAAATGTTTCCACCCAAATCTTGCATTTTTACAACTGGAATTTGATATTTCAGTCAAAATTTACTGTTCACCTGAACATTTTCATGAAATAATTTTTTTTGATAGACTGCCATCAATATATTTTGTGGGACTATGTTCAAATTTAACACTACGGACTTGATACAAGGAAATAAATTGTAAAACCATTGCTGATTGAAAGATATAAAGCAAATAACATAAATGGTGAAACCAAATATTTAGCGAAAAAATAGGCATCTACAAGTCACTCCAAGAATAATAAAATATTTTAATATGAGAAAGATGGGTTTTAGCAAAGATGAAGGATACGAAATGGAGTCATAAAGCCCAGAGATCCTAGGGAAAACGGGACAACAGGAGGAACAGGTCCTTTGAACATCGATGCCGCCTGTAAAACAGAAGCAAAAGATAAGTGCTATAAGGGATGATTAAAAAAGCATTCATACATAAATAACATGGAAGAATACAAATTCAGAATGGTATTAATCACTAAGGAATGATGACGGAAAAGCACATACATCCAGAATTGTACACCTAGAAGTCAATCCGTCTGTAGTGCAATAATCATCATAGTAGAAAATGTTTACTTTCAACAACTTTGAGAGTGGAAATCAATGGTACGAATTTAAATAAGGTAGCTATTTCTTGCACCCCAAAGTGCCAAAGCTAATGTAGAGACTAAATTATTTATTAATGGCACAACAAGATTATTCTACAAACTTTATAAAATGGGATATCTAATGTATCTTGCAATATAATGTCCATGATAAATTCCAACATGAACAAAGTTCAAGGGAAAGAATGATGACATAAATTTCTCTTTATTTTTTCTCAGTAAAAGAAATTGCTGGTAAATGACTTTGAACAATCACAGACCTATAACCATTAGTTGAGAGTGTCACACCCATTTGAAACCAAAACTTGAATGCCCTTTGCAAGGATTGCAACACTCAAATGATATTGGGCTATTTACTCCACATGTGCATCACCTGGATTGAGAGCCAATGGCCCTTGCAGGCCTTTGGTCCAAGTCAAATGCTCCTAGAGCTATGGTCCCCCACCAAATTGGGGCTGGCATCAAGACCCCTTGGGTCTCATGCTACATTATGTGGAGTTTTTAAACTGAATACAATTTGATGAATTCCATAAAACAATTTAAATACAGAATCAAATTGCAGAAACAACATTCATTAAAATATGCCTCATTCTAGCACTTACCAGAAACAAGGAGTGACTATGACAAAAGACTTAAACCAAGATGTGGAAAATGTAAGGCACATACCCAAAGAACGGTTCCATCTCCACCAAGAGTTACAACAAGATCAACTTTTGTGTGCAGCAGTAATATTTCCTTGTCTGCAATGCAATGAAGAAAAATAATTAACTCATAAAAATTTTGAAAAAGAAAAAAACATGAATGTAAGACCATACTAAGGCAACTTGTGACTTAGACTCTTCTTGGGTATAAGGATTCAGATTTTCTGGTAGACATAGATCAAAGGAGATAGATCTCTAGTTTATTTTCTTCTTTAGTGGTGGGCCATGTGTTGGAAAAGTAAGAAACAAAAGTGCATTGCAAAACATCAAGGCTTTTCAACAGCATGTTTGGAACATGGAACTCCAACCTACTAAAAAATGACTTTGAGGACAAGTCGAAGATTGTTAGCATAATGCCCTTGTAAAACATTCTACGATACCTTCATTAATTTGTTCATAAACTTTCAATTTATATCTTGTCTACTTCATATCCATTTTTATTAATTATAACATGTGGGTTTGTTTATGTTACTTCTTTAATGGTTGCTTATTCTTTTTATGGGGTGGTATGCTTTCCATGAATGATGTTGTCCTTAGGGAACACCTTAGCAGAGCAGGTGGAAAATTTTGATTGCTCCACAAGAGAGAACTAAGGCCCTGTGTGGATACACCTCTCCGCGCAAGAACAAAAGCTCAATCTCTCCCCGCAAGAGCAAAAACCTCTCCGTGGAAGAGCAGGTCCTTGGAACTTCTCAACAAAGAGCAAAAAACCTCTCTCCGCAAGAGCAAATACCTATCCAAACGTTTGCTAGCTCTCCGCAGGAGCAAAAGTCGTCAAGAAGCTCTATCCAAACGCAGTGTAATTCTCTGGACATGTACATCTAAAATGCTTATTACCTAGGTTAAGTTGAGACCTAACTTGAATGGTCATTGTATAAGGGAATATGGGATGATATTGTGCCATGTGATATATCCTCCATCATGAAAATAGTTTTCCACATCATGACTTGAAATATCGTACCGTTTCGGAATGTATCGACTAATACGTATCGTTATTTGGTCATAGAATCATGAAGTAACGGTGGGGTTCCACATCAATAAAGTATTGGATCAATCATATCTTGACTGAGATATATACATTAGCCATGACTCTCAACTCTCTATTATAGTACTTTGTCATTGTGTGTTATATTATGAGTTGATGGCGCATTTATGGTATTTCAGTATATTATTTTGTTTGACTATACAGTTATTTGAGATCCTTTAAGGTTGATTTACTGTTTTAATAAACTTGCATTAATTATAAATGAGTTTATATGATTAATCTGCATATTAGGACTATTGTTTAGAATTGTGAGTTTTTCTGCAGGGTAACTCCCGTTACTCACCTTACCAATCATATCAGTTTCAGGATGTTCTAGTGATCAATGATCAACTTTAGAATGGTTGCCAGTTTTGAAATCAATAGGTTTGTGTGTCGCGAGCGCTAGTAGATAGAGTAGGTTGATTCACATTGAGATAGCTGGCAGTATGTGCCAATATTTCTTTCTATTACATATAAATAGAGGGAGTTGTGGGATAGAGCTCTTGCTTTTGTTTAATGTTTTTATTTAGTTATGTTTCTGTTGCAGTATATTGTATCATTGTATTATATGTGTTTATCATCGTATGGGAGATATCTCACACCTAAAGATTCTAACACTTAATGGGGATGCATGTTAGAATTTGGGGGGTGTGACAAAGGTGCTCAAAGACGTTAAGCTATTAACATATAAGAAATAATCATCAAAGTACAATTAGAGCAATAAAATCTAATTATTCTTATTCAAAAAAGAGAAGACATTGCTCACCATCTTCCCAAGACTGTACAAAGTTGAAGTAAGAAGACTCTGTTAGAAGTTCAGTTCTCACTCGTGGTTCAACAAAAATGTCTAATTTCTTCCGATCTTTCAGCCATCTATGGAGATAAAGAGAAGAATGAAACTAGTAAATTGAATGCAAATATTGGCTTTGTAAGCTACATCTAGGCAAAAACACAATGAGAAAAGGCAGTAGATCACATTAAGCTAAACCAATTTATGCTAAAAACAAGATAAAAACTATGTAGTTTGGGGAACACAGTCTTAGCAGCATAAAAGATACAAGAATAACCAAGCCTAAGCAAGATGTAAACTAAAGCACTCAGTTTTTAGATACACCCTAAAAGTCAACAGAAAGTAAGATAAATACCTATAGAGTTACAACCTTCAATCTTACATCATTGAATGCCAAAGGAGCCCAATTGAAGTAAATAGTCCCACTGATGATTCTTTTGGAAAAATGTTAATTGTATATGCACGCCATAATTGCATATGAATCACAAAATTATATTAAAAATGAAATATTTGCACGGTTTTCTCAGAGCCTAACTCTACCATGACATTGAACATAAATACTGAGAAAGAAATGCTCTAAGAACAACAAAAGGCAGCAACTATGGATACTCCAACAATCACACCTGATCATTTCTGCACATAGAATTCGAACGGAAATTGAATTTGGTTTGCTCAAAATAAGCACTGTTTGTGGGGGTGATTCCCACTTCAACGAAATCTGAAAATGAAAAAGGAGTGTTCAATTAGAAGAATGATGGAAAGAAAACAGATAAATAAGTAACAGCAGCAACAATTACACAACAAACACATATCAGAGACTAGGGTTCTCCTTGAATGAACAGGAGAACAATTTGAAAACAGCCAAGAAATTTTTTTCATACTTATATCATGAGCTTGTCTGTATGATGATGGCAAACAAAGAACCATATTCTACACTGTAGTAATATTACCTGTTTACTGCTCCGCTCTGCTGTTGTTATATTTCCTCTCTCAAAAGAGACAATATCATGCTTGTGCTGACCACTACCATTGCAGCCCCATGAAAGTCTAAATGAAGCCTACCTCAGGTAAAAAAGAAAAATTCAGTTATGTTTTATGATAGCTACCAAGTATTAATTCTTTTTTGGAGTCTGCTTCTCATTCTGTGCATATCAAACAATTTCTTGCTGTCTACTCTGAGAATGCATATCATGGACAAAACAAATAAACAAACACGGTCAGCCTACCTTTCTCCTAATCTTATTTTGAACCACCTTGGAATCGTAATCTGTTTCTCCGTCCCGAAGAACCTCATGGGAGCAAATTCCATGTTTTCCACAACACTTCTCAGATGGCTCACTAGCTAGGCTCCTGACCACTGCTTGATTGGATACATTCTCTGTTTTATTTCCCTCAGAATCACAATTAGCACCCTGAGATGACAGTTCTGTAAACCAGAGGACATCCCTTGGTTAACATGATGTAATTACGAACACTGAAAAGAACTAGGATATTATTTGCGCATAGAAGGGCATGAAAAAAATAATAATCTATACTAAATAACTAATTACTTGAAGATATGGTAATTTTTCTAGCAATTACTGCAATATTTAAATTCCTATTGTATTTGTTATTCCAGTTCAAGCACTTCATGCATATATATTTGCGAAAACTAACAGACTTCTCTCCAGATTAAATAAATAATAGGTTTTGGTATAATGACGGATATTAACTCTGTTTACTAAAATAAAAAAAATTAATGAAGCAACAGTGTATTAAATTATGATAATTATAAAGATGTATTAGAGCTCATCTCCAGCCATACTCCATGCCAAGTTGTACCCTGCATGATTTTTCAAAGAAAATGTAGTTTGTCTAACTCATTAAGAAGTTTCTGAAGTCTTTCGAAAATTATAGGGTCCACGCGTTGCCAAAAAAGAGAATATTACTAAAAAACGAAGGCATATCATTAGTAAACCTTTATGTTCCTGATGCAGATTTCGTGCTTTCTCTAATTCATATTTACGCTTCCATTCAGCTGCCTCAGCTTGAGCAGAAGCCTTTGATTCAGCTACTCGTCTTAATGCCTTTGCAACAGCTAGCAATTAATGTAAGAAATGTAAGCAATAAAATTGTGTAACAAGTTCATACTAGAGAATAGACCACACAAAACTAAAACCACCATCTTGTGAATAGAAAAAACCAGATATAAGATATGATAGAATTTCCTATTGTTTTGGTATCCCATTTAGAATCTTGACAAAAAAAAAAAAAAAATACACATAGAATTTAACGTTAGAACGATTTCCTAAGCTTTCTTATAGTTTTTTATTTCCGTTATCATGCAGTTTCTAATCAACGGAAGCTTCATATCCTGCATTTTCCTTCCTCTTCTCTTCTTTCATTTTTAGTTATTATATTCAGATAACATTAAAAGAACAACCACAGAAGCAGACTCCTCACATATGATGACATAAAACTTAAATGTTTTCAGTGAATGAAAAAGAAATTCTAAGAAATAGAACCAAAAGATCCCAAAAAACAAAGAATGAAGAACCTGAAGAAGAAGAAACTAAATACTAGATCAAAACGACATTAGCTGAATGTTAATTGTCTGCCAGAATGATGTGACACGTAGAGGACAGATAGATTTGTTGAGCCGAGTTTACGATAATTCTTCAAGTTGAAATCCTATTACTTGTTAATAAACTGTTTCAAGTATAACTAATTCACCCAACCTAGAGATGAGATGAAATAGTATCACCATTTCTTGAAAATGAAAAACTCCAAATAGTTCAAGGGAAGCATATTCTTACTCCTCAGTGCTTCTGAGAACTCTATAAGATGGTCATCAATTCCCTTGACAGATGGCTGTAGAAGTAACTCCTGTGCTATCGTTTCTGAATCCAAGACTGAAAGTGAATCCATAAAACCATTCTCAGGTGGCGAGCTCATGACACTGGAATTACCCTGTTCAAATGAAGCTTGATGTTAGAAACTCTGAGTTAACAGGGGCTTCCTATTAAGTAAAATATTTATCCCGCACAACCATAATACATTGAATTCAATATTGCCAATCCTATACGAAAGGTATAATAACATCCCTCAACAGTTGAATCAATTTGAAGAAGGCCTAAAGTTGTTATATTATCATGGAGCAACAGAACATGCCAACTGAAACCAACCAGGACTGAGATTCCAATGGTGAATTTTCAATAGGTATACTGATAGCAATTCTAAATACGCATTGACATTAGGTGAACTAAAAAAAACCAAGTTATCTATAAGTAAAATCATTAGTTAAAGATTAGGTTTCGATCATCAATGTTAAACATAAAGATCCTCGTAAAACCCCACCCCTTTCATCCTAGATGCGATCTTCACCTTTCAACAAATTACTCAGATGGTTATCCTAGAAATGAAGTTCAATAACCTATGGCTATTTGCTGTACAATAAAAGAAAAAATGAATTGTTATGAAGAGTGTAATATATTTATAACACATTAGACATTTATTCTAAGTTTGCAATACATTTTGAGAAGATAAAAAAAACAAGTGATAACTTTCTACACATAATTTATACATTTAATGGTGCTTAAAAAAGAGTCTAACCATCAACATATCACACACTATTAAAAATAAAGTCATAACATCAACATATCATTTGAGCAAAATAACACACTATTTAAAATATAAAAAAAAGCCATAACATCAATATATTAGCATCAACTCTCACATTTAGCAACATTTATGAACCCAATCTCATACCAAAAAAAATCGGGTTATTATTAATTTTATTTATTTTGAAAAAAATGTGTTTAAAACGTGATTAAAATGTAAAACTATATATATATATTGAAAATTTGCATTTTTTTTTTATCATTTTAATCATGAGAGGTACAAAACAAGTTTTAAATGAGACTTTTAAAAAAATTACTATGATTGTTATCACCTTCTTTCAGCCATCTAACTCAGGATTTTTGCCTCCTACTAATTTCTTCTAGGTCTACAACTCTTTCAAATTATTCTCTTAACTATTTCTTCTAAAGATTATGCCATGCGCTCTTTCTTAAGATCCAGAGAGGCAATTTCAGTTAAAAAATCAATTTCCTTTTTGTTTACCCTTCCAAAGACTTTCTTTGTTCCACGACACAAGCTTCTCCTCATGATCTAGGATCTTACATCTGAAATGGTACCTTATTCTACCAGAGAAAGAGAAAGGACTTCACCACACCTTTATTAGATCTATGAAATTATGATGATGCAACCACATGTTGTCAAACCAAAAGGGAATGAAAAGGTTCAGGACTTTCCCTACATCTAAAACTAGAGGAAAATGATCAAAAGAAAGTTTAGGGTCCGCCATCACACTCATATGAAAAATAGTCGTTTGATTATTTTTCCAATTAAATGTATTGCCCCAAGAAGGAGATCCATCTAATGATGATTTATAAGACTCCTTAATACACTTGTTATTCTCCATCCTCCCTTTTTCTCAAAAGAGAATCTAATAATATTGAAATCCCCACCTAAACATGTAGGATGATCCCATAATCCAACAATGCTGTTCAATTCCTCCTAAAGCTGTCTCCTTCCCATTATTATGGATGAGCCAAAGACTAGGTAGAAAACCCAAGTGAATTCTTCATCTAACATTTGCACAATAAAGAAATTGAGAAGAGCCTTACTAAGGTGCCAGATTAAAAACACGGAGTGCTATTTTATCCCACGAAACCAAAAATGCCACTTATTGATCCAAGTGCCAAGAAATAAAAAATTAATTTTTCTTTTAAATTTTACTTTCTTATTTTTTTCAAATTCTTTGAATAGTACTTGAAACTCTCCGTTCAGAATTCTTGCCACATTCAAGCTTATTCTAGATTAAATCTCTAGGATTGAGGACAAAAAACACACCAGTGTCACTTTGACTATTTGAGTTGTCTCCATGCCGGCATGTGTGGTGGCACTTGAACACTCATCATTGGCATGACACTTCTGGACATGTACAAAAAAAACCCTCATAAGATATTATCAAAGCGTCTCATTTTCAACACGTAACATTCTTTTGGGTCCTCAAGCAGACCTTTCCCTAGGTCGCCCCTTCTACTAACATCTCCACTGCCCACTTTGTACCAGCTTTCCCTCTAGTAGCCTTCTTTTTGGGCCCCCAGGTATAGTCTTTTCCCCAAGTAGCTCCTCCACGGTTTAAACGGTGTTGGCTCTAATACCAAATGATACGAACCCAACCAATACACCAAAAATACTTGGGCGTTAGTGGTGCAAAAAGTTAAGCCCATATCTCCTCGGGGTCGTAACAGATTCTAGTAACAATTTATTACATGCCAATCCTCCAATAAATGAGTTGTGATTTTCTAACTCCCCCTCTGACAAACTCCCCCCAAACTCTCCGCCGTGTGTCTGTGCATAGAACCATAGATTTTCCTCATGATACACAATTGCACATCCCTATAAATATGTGCAGTTATGTAACCCGAGGAAAAAATCTATGGTTCTATGCACAGCTAGGCGGGGAGAGTTTGGAGGGAGTTTGTCAGAGGGGGGAGTCGATTTACCATTATTCAAAATTTATTAAATGTCAATCCTCCATGTCAAAAAATTTGTCAAAACGGCAAAGGTTTACTCCTCTATCAGTTTATCAACCAAAAATTCCCAAATTCACAATTCTTTGCAATTCTACTTCCTAAATTCAATAATTTCTAACCACGTAATTAATTGTCCAAACTTCAAACAGAAACTACTACTGCAAAACTTGACAAATTAGATATTCAGAAACTCGAACAGATTGTGATTAAGATACCAAATCCAAAACAATTAATAACAATAAAAAATTAACAGAAAGAATCTAACACAAACTCAGCTCCATATAAGAAAAATCATTCAAAGATCAGAATTAACGACCCTGAATGAACTGGTTTTCCAATTCCATAAAATTGAGGTTAACAAGTTGTACATGCGAATCAAACTAATCAAAATTCCCAAAAAACAGAATCAATCCAGAATTATGTCGAAATCAAAACAGAGAGAGAAAGATAGAGACCGTACAAGTGAATTGAGCTCGCCATGAGACATGGAGAATGGAGAGAGAAACAGAAGTCAGAGAGATTCAAAGCTGTCAGCGAGAAAGAAGAAATATATAGAGAGATAGAAACAGAGGAAATGGTTAGGAATTTATTTGGATTGATGGGGGGGTTGGTGAAACTGTGAAAGGGTAGACCGGTAGCGAGAGAATAGTATAATTTATCCTTTATTTAAGGTTATTTAGACATACCCCTTCATGTTTTGGTCAATATTTGAGATCCCCTATATTTTCAAACTGACAACATACCCCTCGACCTCAGTCTTCTCCGATAGACTAAATAAGAATAACATAAATACTCTTGATTTTTCTTTGCTAAAAAAACCAATCGTCTTCAAGTTCTTTAATCTCTAATGTATTTTTTAAGGTTGATTTATAAAAACATGCTCAAAAAATTGTAAAATTTATATTTTAACTCATTATTCATTTTAATTTCAAAAATGATAAATCTATCATTTTCATAATTAAAAATATTTTACTTAATTAAAAAAAATTACTTTACTATAAAGTGGATTTTATTAACTATTTACTCAAATTAATGTGGGGAAAATTTTACTATTTTATAAATATTAAATATTTTTTCTACTTGCCTAAAATGTTATAATTTTAAAAATGGACGATTTACCATTTTTAGAATTGAAATGAATAGTATGTTGAAATAGGAACGTCATAAATTTTCTATATATTTTTCTATTTATTGAACCTCATCTTCAATCCATCTTAGTTTAAACTTTTATAGAAAATTCTTGATTTTTTTTAGGGACAATAATCACAAATACCTATTTTTTGAAAATATGTACAAAAAAGTCCATTCTAGAAAAATATGGACTCTTTAAGACTCACTTTATCAAATAATAGTCTAAAAAAGATTTTTGAAGTAAAAATATCGTAATTACCCTTTCAACTATTTTTGAGGTTCAAAGACATGTTTATTTGAAGTACTCCTATAGTCCTTGACTATGATTATCTCTTATAGATCAATGAAAAATAATCTAAATCAAAATGTATATATCCTTGTTATCTTTTCTCAAAATTTGTAATCTTTAACAGGGGCGAAGCCAGGATTTTCTGTAGTGGGGGCAAACTATGATCAGTTGTATAGTGAAGATGAATGATTTTAAGGAGAAATTAAGAGGTTTTTAGTTAGTAGTTGAAGAAAATGATATTTAGGTCATTTCCAATAAATATTTGAGAAGTCCCGGTCAAGAGGCAATGTCATCAACAAAAAATTAAAGAGGTGAGGGAGTGGGGACAAATGGGCATGTAATTAATTGAAAATATATGGGTGTTTCAAAGTTCTGTGGCTCAAAAATGGGAGGGAGGTGAGGGTGTGGGGGGAAATGGGGAGAGAGGTGAGGGAATGTGAACAAATGGGACATGTAATTAGTTGAAAATATAAGGGTGTCTCAAACTTCTGTGGGGGCAAAAATTGGAGGGAGGTGAGGGTGTGGGGCAAATGGGGAGAGAGGTGAAGGAGTGGGGACAAAAATGATATGTAGTTAATTGAAAATATAGGGGTTTCTCAAAGTTCTGTGGGCGTAATTGCCCCCACCAATTCCTTACTAGCTCCGCCCCTGATCTTTAACTCACATAGATGATGATGACTATAACAATGACGATGAGTATGGTCATCATCATTGTCAAACTGATTTAGTCTACGTATATTAGATTTATTAAAATCAAACGTAATGTTAAAATTCGACTTGAATGTTCATCGAATTGATTTAACTCAAAAATTAATTAGTCGAACCAAATAAGATTATATTGAATTTATTACTAGTTTTTAATAAATAAATAAAACTATTTTTATTTTTTACATAAATATTAATTATCATATAACTTGATCACTTAGGATATTTTTAGATGAAACCACTTTGAAAAATTGTTAAAAGAGTATTTCAAGAATTTTCCTTAAAAAAATGGTATAATATATTTAATAGATTAATATTTTATTAAATAAGATTTAAATGGTCTGTATTCTTTATCAAGAGACTATTTGGTATATATTCTCAATAAAGAGTCCTTCACAATCATTTTCTCTTTTTTTTTTATTATAAAAAATCTATCATCTTCTACTTCAAAAATCCCATCTTATAATTGAGCTTAGACTGTTGAAATAGATAAAATGTTAAGATTGAAGATTAGTGTAAAAATATTCATTTGAGAGGTTGAAGATGACTGCTTTGGAGAAGAAAAACCAACAGTTTGGTTAAAGGTTGAAGATGGGGGCATATAGGTCATTGTACACGTGTTTATAGAGAAGACAGAGGTCAAGCGGTATCTCAAAGGTTTGAAAACATGGGGCTATCTCGGATATTGAACAAAACGTGGAGAGGTACCTCTAAATCATCCTTTATTTCCGTTTATAGTTGTTTATGGGAGGGCGGGTGAGAGAGGGTTAGTTCCGTTGGGCCCACTTTTCTGCTTAACGAAATGGTGGAGCAATTGCATCACATGGCTTCCTAGTCAACGACTCCGCTGGACAAGACTAGTGATCCAATACTTGTGAATCTGTGTATTTAAATGCTACCATGTCTTCGTGGCGAATTTCTATTAGAGAAAATATTTTCTTTGTCTTTATGGTAGAGATTTTGATTTTCAGTCATAAGTCGGACAACATTGTCCAACGTCGCCGAACCCTGGTAAAGTCCTTCACCGAATATCTACTGCCACGGGCCTACGGGTGTCAATGGGTCGGTTTTGGTTCTATTCCTATGAATATTTGAACCATAACCTTTATATTTTATTGATTCTGATTCTTGTCGGCTGTGATTCCAAATTTAAAATAAGTGGAATCAAAACCATAAAAAATTATAATCTCCCGTAGATTCCGATTCTCAAGAATTAAATGGGAAAAATTATTTCAAAATCATTATAAAAAAAAAAAAATTCTTCTAAAAAATAATATATTATCTGTAAAGTATCAACTTAATAATAATTTGTTATACGAAAATAATGATTTAATGATTTTTATTTTCAAATATTAAAATTTATTTCCTTTACAAGAAATAAATTTAAAAAAATAACTCATCTTAAACTCAAATATTTAGTTTATATGAAATTTGATGAACTTTATATCATATATGTCAATTTTAAAATATAGATTTACTTTGAATAATATGTATAATATAAAAATAAATGACAAAATAAATCAATTATGGGTACCCGCGGGTACCTATCGGATAGAACCTAATGGTCCCGATTCCATATTAGACCCGACTCTAATCGGTTCCAACTAAAAGGGAACCAGAATTGGGGTTTCAGTTTCGATTTCGGTTTGATTCCGAGTAAATGGGTACCCATTGACACCCTTACATGGGCCACGTTAGAGTCACCAAATCTCTCTCAAAGATTTCCAAACGACGTTTCTTAATAGATTTGATAGAGAAGATCGACAAGATTAACTCTGTGGGTCATGCTTCAAAACTCGTTGAAGACTGATTTGAATTGGTCAATTTATCTTGTTGTTCGAAGCATCCCAACAAGAAATATTCACTGCAAACCATTTCACATTGATTCACAAGGTTCAAGTCATATTGGTTTACCCTAAGACTTACACTCATGGTGGATGGTCCTTATCCTCACTGCAAGTCTCCAATAGCAAGGGTAGTGTTAAAGGCACCCCTACTATTATCGGGCTCCCCCACATCAAAGTCTTTTTTTTTTTGTCTTACATGGGTTAAAAGTTTTAAAATGAGCTGATTTTTTGTGATGATGACTTTTACAGTGAGGAGATCATCCTCACCAAAAATCGACGCAATTTGAAACTTTTAACCCAGTTAACATAAGTTGAGGAATCGTAAATAGTTCATTTTTTTTATGGGGTTAAAAGTTTTGGAATGAGATGATTTTTGGTGAGGATGGTCTCCTCACCTCAGCAAAAATAATCATCCTCAACAAAAATCAGCCCTTTTCCAAAACTTATAAGTCATATAAGAAAACAAGTTTGGTCATGGTGTGGGACGCCCTTGGTAATAATTGGGGTCCCTTTAACACTACTCCTAGAGCAATGATGTATATTGAATTTTTATGAAAAAAATCAATGGATTTTTTTTTTTTTTTGTGCCACTTCATAGAATTGGAGTTAAAATTATCTAAAAGGGAGAAATTAAACTCAGATGCAAATTAATAAAAATATTTAAACTAGATAGAAGTGGACTTGATATCTAGTTTTGAATATAAATCATTGAGATCAATGGCACAAATTGTCAAGATTGACCTTTTCACAATCTTTAATCTCAACATTTAAAAATGAATCATTGAGATCAATTATTCAAATTGTTGATATCAATGATTTAAATGGTTGATCCCAATAATTTGAATCATCAATCTCAAATATTTGAATTTGACATTTTATTAGGGTGAAGGGACATTAAGAAATAATGATTTTACTAATTTGATTGTTAAGATACGACCACAAAACTCAGTAGAGGTGCAACTTGGTTCTGTTCAAATTGAGAACCAAACCAAACTGATAGTTTTGAGGTGGTTTGATTCGGTTTGGAATAAGTTGCGGTTTGGTTCCGAATTAAGAAAATGGAGAACCAACTAATTTGGTTTAGTTTAGAAGAGATCTCCCAAGAATCTTGGACTCAATCTCAAATATTCAAATTCTGTTTAGGATCCTTGTAATCAGGGGATTCACTATAATCGAATCCAGATTAAAGGAGAAACCCTGATTTGAAGGAAGAACCTATAAATAGAGGAATCAATGGAGGAAAAATGATATTTTTTTTTTTTTTGAGAAAAGAGGGGGAGCACTCAGATGATGAAGGTGTAGACACCTTATTTTTGCACCAGCCTAATTCGACAATTCGTCGCCCAATTGCTGTGGATTCCTAATGATAAGCGCAAGAATGTGAAAAATTCGAAAGCTTGTGAGAAGCATTTTTTCAATTACAGTTCTTCTAATTTCATCTCTTCTCTTTGTCATACAACATAGAATTACACAAGCTTAGGATCACTACACCATACACCCGATTTAGCAAGTACGTACAATTAGGTTCGTCATGCATTTCGATAACTTAGAGATCTTGTAACGCTAAAAAAAATGAGACCTTGAAACTTAAAAACAATCACATTGGGACTAATAGAAATCTCATGTCAAACTTTGCGAAAATTGACAAAAATCAACAAAATAATGAAAATACCCCTCATGAAGTTTGGACTACCGAAAAATATTGAAAGTACCTTGACTGCCTTCAAAATATGATTTCGAGTCTAACGAGATCCAAATCGTCAAAAATGAAAATTTTTATGAAAAATTGGAAAAATTATCAAAATACCCTTTTATGTTCAACTTAGAAACCTTGATTCATAAACAAAACATGATTAAAAATAAATTTTTGATAACATTCATGTACATCGAGAAAATATAGAAGTCCTACTCTTAGAAAAATCAAAACATTTTACATAAAATGATGAACGTTTTAACATAAAACTACGATTTCCGCCACGTGGAAGGGCACCAATCGATTACAAGAAACAAAAAAAATTAAACTTTAATAAGATTACCAAAATCAAATTAAACAATCAAAATTGAAAAATTTTAAATTCAATAAAATGACCAGTTTGAAAATTTTAAATCAAATTGAATTTAAAATCCAATCGATAAACCAACTAAAAATATAAAAAAATTCAATCGACCAATCAACATTCAAATTAAAATTCAATTAACCTATCAAATTGAAATTAAAATCCAATTGACCAATTAACATTCAAATTTAAATTCGATCGATCAATCAACGTTCAAATTAAAATTCAATTGATTAATCAAATTGAAATTAAAATGAATCAACCCAACCCATAGACGTAATTGATAATCCATTGGTTAATCAAAATCAAAATTCACAAATCACGAGCTAAGCAATTAATAAATCGTTCATAAAAATTGAATATTGTTGAATAGCGAGCTAATCATCAAATCCAATTTAAGATCATTAATCAATCGAAAATCATCTTTTAATCCTATCGTCGATAAACTTAAACCAAAAACCCATGTGATGCATGGGATCACAACCCCAAATAATTAGAAACAGGATCTCTACCTCCCTAGGTTCGGTCAACAAAGTGAGAAAGAAAAGTAAAAAGAAAAATAATATAAAAAGAAAAAGAAAGTAAAAACTTTTTTTGATAAAAGGGGAACCCCACATTCCCTCAACGGGGGAAGAAAAAAACACCAAAAAAGTGGGGACAAACAAAGAAAAAAGGGGAAAAAAATTGAGTTTTTCTCTTCCCTGTTGAGCTGGTCTTGCAAAAGAAAAAAGAAAAAAGACTAAAAGAACGGAGAAAAGAATTTAAAAAAAAAAAAAAAGTCTCTTAGCCCCCACTCTCTTTTACATCTACAGCAGTCAAGGGTAAGGGAGCTTTCTCTAATATTCGATCTCTCCCACGTCTCCTTTCTACATGACCCTTTCAATCATTCTCTCCTTATTTCCTTCTTATATCTTCTAGCTAATTCAAGATAATAGTCTTCATGGTAGGCGCAACAGGCGGAAGAGCATTTCCCTCGATTGATCTGGTGGTTTTTGCCATTGTTTTGATTGAAATCATTTTGTTGTAGATTTCCCACGGATGATACCAAATTTGTAGAGGCGAAATCGAGTTTTACCTTGATTAACTTTGCTTTACTCATCCAAAGTAGCTCCTAAGTCCCTCTTGTAAGCATTGGTGTGGTACCTGCCAATAATCCTCCAACGCTCAAGTTTGAGTTCTAGAGAAAACAGTATTAAAGAAAAACAGTTTCAAACTTCGTTCTCCGAGTGCCACCCCTCTTTTTTCCCCAAAAAAGAAAAATCATTTTTCCTCCATTGATTTTTCTACTTATAGGTTCTTCCTTCAAATTAGGGTTTTCCTTTCAATCGGAATTCGATTATGGTAAATTCCCTGATTACAAGGATCCTACACGGAATTTGAATCTCTGAGATTGAGTCCAAGATTCTTGGGAGATCTCTTCCAAGATCTTCGGACTTGACATGCGTAATCCGAAATTATGTAGATATTCGAATTAAGCCAACCTTGCTAAGTAGGCAAGGTCTCCCCTTATGCCGTCCTGCCTTATCAGTCAGATTAGACGCTACTACCTTGGTGTACCCTACTACTGGACATGATTGAATTTACTAGCTCATTCCAAGTACCACTTAATTCCGCTAGGACATGTGTACGGTCTAGATAACGTACCATTATTACCCTTCACAATGGGTATTATGATTATATTTTATTCAAACAGATCTTCTATCTGTGTTTTCTCATTTATGAAATTACTTGTATGCTCTACCTAGGTTGCAACTCGGTCAGATTGGGTGCCAAACCAAGCCCAACCTGAACTATGCACAATTCAGCTCAAGCCCAAGGTTGGGTGTGAGTAGAGAAGGTGTGCGAGTCTGGAGTGACAGAGGAAATATGTTGCATTGTGTCGAGGGGTTGACATAGAGATTATACAGCCCTATGAGAGATATAAAGGTCTCAATGTCACGATCTGATCGTTTCTATCTAAGTTCTTTGATTGAGATCTGGTTTTCTATACAATGTATTGTGTGTGTGCTATATAATATTATAAAAATGGATAGGGATTGAGTTAGGTTGGTTTTTTCTAAAGTTGACATAATTTCAAGTTCCATGATTTAATTTGATCTTGCCATGAGACAATTTTTAATTCCTATTTGCTTCTTGAAACTTTATTTATAAGTATTTTTGTCCAAAGGACTTGCTTCTCATATAGTTAATTGGGTACCAACATCAAACAACATAAATGACCTCTAATAAGTAAGCTTTAGCCTAAAAACAAACGTTCTTAAATTTTGAAAGAATGATTCCTCACATCTCCATGGTCCTATTCATGTTAGTTAGATTCTTGGAAGCCTTACTTTCCTAGGTTGTGTGACAATATCAAAGGAGTTATTGATTTATATTACTCATTCCTCTGACATCTTAAACCCAACATAATCCAATTCCCAATATGAAACACATTTGGTCGTTTTGGATGCATTAGATTGTTAATCAACTACAAAACATATTGGATATGCAATAATTACCTTTACTAATGAATAAAGACATAAGCACCATTTTGAGTTTCATTTCACTTGGACCTTTCACCTCATAATTGCTCAAATAATAAGCATTCTCTCTATGGAAGTATGATTAATTTTATGACTAAAAATACTGCCTCCAATGGGACTAGGGTCTCCAAGAAGGTTTGTTTGAATGACTCAGTTATTAACTAAAGTTGTAATCACAAGGGAAGATTATCACCCTACTACAAAAGATGGAACTTGCATGGCTAAGTTATGCTACTAGAATATCTTAGTTGTAAATTCTTTTGTGGATATTCCTTCTTTAAGTCTAATCATAATTTTATTTAAAAACAATGAATTATAACTTTTTACAAAATAATATGGTTATATAGTATTTGAAATATTGTTGTTAAATGTTTGAATTTTTTTTTTTTTTAATTAATAAATTAATATCACGTGCACTTTACTAGTGTTAATAAAAAGGATGTCACATAGCTCAGTTGATGGATTAATTAAGGTGCCATCTAGATCAAGAAGATGCATTAATTATCCTTACCATGGAAGCGATTTTACTCTTATGTGATGGCTATAAATACAAGTAAAATCTCGTAAGGGAGAGATTATTCATCGTATAATTTTGCTAATTTGCAGTCAAATAATGTAGATTTGAACCAACAAAAGAAGAAATTTTAAATATTTTTGGCAGGTAAGAAAAAAAAAATGCTAAAACAATATAAGTTTATTTTTAGATTTATGTCAATATGGAAATTTTGAAAATTAATAAGGTATGATAATTTTGACATACTTCTTCGGCTTTGATGCATATTTACACAAGGATAAAACCTAGGTTAATGATTTTCTGACTCGAGTATTTTCATTCGATTTGACATGCAAGGACACAAAACCATTGATCGATTTCTTGGGTATCCCGAAGCATCCCGCAGAAATCAATCAACAGTTCTATGACCTTGCCACGTCAGACCGAATGAAAATACTTGAGTCAGAAAATCAAGGCTCTAAAATCTATGGTTGTGTGCACATTCCACTTCTTTCAACTGGTCATCTCATCTTAACCACTGAAATTTATACTTTTTAATATACAATCCATTATATAATATAGAATTTTAGAAGTCATTATATAACCCATCATTTTGGGATGGCATGTTGTGCTTATGTTAATTATTGGTATTGCTGTTAATAATACTTCTTATTTATTTGCTCTTCTTTTATGGAATGTTAATTCTCATTAAATTCAACCATGTTGTTTTTCTTAGCTTAATAAAATAAAATAAAAACATTTTTATTAATGTTTTCGTGACCCTTAGTATTGCCTCTAAATTCTTTACTATTTAAGAATGCTCGAGAGCGTCTAATGTCAATCAAATCATTAGTTGTTGAGACTTTGACTATAAGATCTACCATGTGGAACATGGCACAATGTTCTTGGTCTTATGGTTCAATCAAATTTCGCCTTATAATAATCAAACTTCGACACCAATGCAAAGGTGGTGGCTCAAACTACTTGATCTCGTAGGTTTTAAAAAAGAAGCACAATTGAATGATGTTCACAGATTCTTACACAAGGCCTTTTTTTTTTAACTTAAGAATATGGATCATGTTGTGATGTGGTAGTTTTGAGTGGTTAGGATCATCTCATTTCAATGATATCTGACTTGGAGCTCTACTTAGTTGGCCTATTGAAAGGTAGGTGTCAAATAGACAAATACTGCCATTTATGTATTTTGGGTTTTGTGAAATTAAGAAGAATTTTTGCCTATGTTTTGTTTTTGTGAGGTAGTTGAAGCTGCAATAGAGAGGAAAATGGTAGAGATGGATGAAGCTTTGGTTAGATCATCGGGTTTGATTTAGATTACAGATACAAGTTTGAATCACAAGAATCTGAATTTGATCTCTTTGTTTGTTAATTTTTCTATGTGGACGGATCTTAATTTTAAACTACATTACACTAAAGTATATCATAAATAATTTTAAAAATAATTAATCTATGATACTTCACATGCTTGGAATGTGCCTTTTACTAATATATTTATATAATAAAATACAATTGAGTTGTTATAGTTTTCTATTTTGTAAGTTGGGGATAAATGTCTTTTCAGCTACAATTTTGTAGGAGGATAAATGCTCATTGACCTACACACTTTTTTGTTTATTCTCTACACTCCCTTTTATATTTTTATATCTCTTTTTTAACTTATTTTATTATTATTTTTAATTTTTACCTCAACTTTTTTAATAACAATGGCAAGGCTCATTTTTGTGTACGTGGATAAACATCAAGCTTTAATTTTGTAAGACTCATTTTATTTCCTTTACTATTCACTCTTTTTAAGTTTACCATTATCTCTTTTAACATATTTTATTATTTTTCATCTTTTATCCATTTAATTCTCTCATCAAGTTATAATTTTGTGTGACCAACTTTATTTACTTTACTTGACCCCTATAATTTTTCTATATTTTCTTTCTATCCCTTTAACCTTAATTTTTTTCAATGTTACCTCTCCAACTTTATTATTATTATTATTATTATTATTTTTTTCTATTTTTACCTTTTAACCTCAACTTTATTTTAATAATATCCTTCCACTCTTACTTTTCTCATACCCCTTTAACTTTATTATTTTTACTTTCATCCTCCTCCACCTTCATTCCTTTTTCAATAGTACCCTTTAATTTTACTATCTTTCCTCTTTTACCTCATCAACCTCAAGTTTTTTTTAATAATACCACTCCAATTTAATTATATATATATGTATACACACACATTGAGCTCAATCATTTATTATTTTATTGGTTTGTTCTCATTAATTTAATTATTACTCAGTGATTCTCATATCTACAAAGGATACGAAATAATATATAGGAGAGTTGAAGGCCTCATTAATTTGTACAATAGTTGCAGTAAATCAGCGAAATACAGCCCAAATGTTGATATAGAAAATGGTCCACTAGATGAATTCATCAGATTTGTCGATAAACTTCTAATTGACTAGAGCCAAGGGACTAGCTGCAGTGCCACGGTGATCTTTTTCCCAAGTTTTTATTGATATTCCTTCAAGAAGCTATGCAATCAGCTGCGATTAAAACACAACAAAAATCGATTTAGCCGTAAAATTAATTTATGACGATGCTTTGTGAGCAAAGATTATTACCTTTACTTGGTCTTGATGACAAAAATCATTTGAGTCACCCTATTAGTTTTCGATACTTGATAAAAATCTAAGGATGCAAATATGAAACACTTCAGTCACCCCAATTGGATTAAAGCGATTCATTAATTACCCAAAGGAACCACAAAATTATTAAATTTTACTTAGAAGCAACAGAGATAAAGGCTGAAGCAGGTTTGTCACAAAACTCAATCAGTTGCTTTGGGGTAACTAGTGTCAAAGGCCTTAACTTTATTTCAGAACTCCAACATTTTTTTTTAATGAAAGAATTCTTAAAATAAAATTTGAGACTAAAATGTTGAAGGAGGATAAGCCTTGTTTTCGATTCCTAATTTTTAAATTCAATCCAATCAGTTTGAAATGGGTTGGGGTGAGGAGTCTAGGTGGATTGGTGTATTTCTTAGCGACAATTCTTCCATGTCCCGTGTGGCTTCAGAAGATTTTGCACAATGTAAACCGAATTGCATCTACTTCATAGAGGATACTGATTATTTTTTTAATGAGTGTCTAGCATATCCGCCGCATAGTAATTAATGCCAATGTTAAAAATCCTCTGTTATTCTTATGGCCACCCCAAATCTTTAGTAAAACTTTGGTTTTGTTGTTGTTGTTGTTGGATAAAGTGGGACGGAGGAACATGATTCATTTAGCCTCCTCAACTCTTTGGGGCAAGGCTTGTGAAATATCTTTGGTTAAGGCTTTTTGTTGTTGTAATATCAGATGGGATATATTCTTTATGAAGGTGTGAATTATCATATTCACCACTTTTGGGAATTTTTTAGTTTTTGTTAGATGAACTTTTAATTCATGAAATGCCAATGTTAATAAAAGGATGTTCACATAGCTCAATTTGATGGCTTGATCGCCTCATTTAGATCAATAAGATGCATTAATCATCGTTATTATTGCATGATAAAACTATCAAGGAAAAGGTTATCATATAATTGTGCAAGTTCACACTTAACTTATGCAGATATGTAAATTTAATATTTCCCTTTTCATAAAATAAAATAAAAATGAACCATCTTAATAGCAAATAAATATTTTTTTTTTATATCTTATTAATTTCTCATCTTGACCATTTTTTAATTCTTATAAAAATATGTTGGTGAATTAATATAATTTTACCTAGAGGTACATTTTTCTTTGCAATTTCTATCATCTTAACCATAATTTTTGTGACTTTTAAAAAATTTAATATTTTATTTGAAATATACAAATCCCTATTGACTTGGTCAAGTCAAGCTGTTTATAATGTTACATGAGATGGCGTAAAGCCTGAAACACCGTAAAACATCTTCATTCAACTCTTCCTCCATATATGTTTCCAGTGGGTTGAGATTCTCAAAGATAATTCTTTTTTCGATCTTCTCTATAGATTTTATATAAGATCTATAGAGTAAGAGATATGATGGCGCTAGGATCCAAATCTAATTGGTCAAACCTTTGTAACAAGCCTAGGTTAGGACTTAAATTTTCACTCCATTAACGCCTAGGTACTTTGGGAGTAGTGGTTTCGGTATCGGACGCAACCCCTTGTCCAAGGTTCGAGTCATGGGGAGGCGATTATAGAGAAAAGAAAAAAAGACTCCTCTATAGTATGGGATATGAAAGGGCTTTGCCATAGTAAGCCACCGTGATAGTTTGGGAAGGGGGGACTTATGAAAAAAAAGAAAGAGATAATTGGTACTTGGAAAGAAGGCCAAGGGGTGGGGGACTCTCCATAAAGTTGGCCAACTAGAACGTCGGCCTTGAAGTGTGGGGGTATATTATAATCCTTAGGTTAAGGCTTAAACTTTCAACTCCATTAACGCCTAGGTTCTAGTTTCTTTTGGAGTAGTGATTTAGGTCAGATGGGATTGTTGTCGTTGTTGTAATAATATACGAGATCCAAGGAAAACCCCTTTATACATTATATGGTTCGATTCCTTATGATACACATAAGGCCCATTTAGGTCATTTTGTTGGCTTAATCATCATCATCAAAAGCAACAAAACTTGGTTATTACCTGGGTGGGACAAGCATATATGGATATTGCAAATCCATCTTTGAATCTTGTTTTCATACCTGATTTTGTAATTTATTATGGCCTTAACAATTATCATAGCATACAAAATAACTTAAATATTAATAATATTTGTAATTACGATTAATGATATAGAAAGATAGAGGGCGTGAGATGAAAGAGAGGCAGGGAACATTGATATGGTTGTCAATGAATAATACTCAGGCACAAAATTTGATCCATTCCATTAGGATAAATTAGGGGTTGGAACTTGATTTTGGGATCTAGGACTCTATTTTGATTTCTACATCATTTTTGTTGGACCAATCATGTCCCCATCCACTCATATCTTATACAGTGTCGTGTTCCTATAAGATAGGTATAGTGTCTATGAGGCATGTTTTAGTTGGAGTTTAAAATATCTCGTCTCCTAACCAAACCGTGCACGTAGCGCAATGTGATTATTCTCCAACCAAAGCATGACACATAGACATCATTCCTATTTTTAGGAACGGATACCATACTGGATCATGACTCACCAAGTTTCATGTTCTGCACAAGTCCAAAGTAAGGGTACAACTTGGTCTGGTTCAAATCGAGAACTGAACCAAACTGATAGCTTTGGGTTGTTTTGGTTCGGTTTAGAACAAGTTATGATTCAGATTTGGGTTAAGAAAATGGAGAACCGATCAATTTGATTTGATTATTTGTTCAAAGCTTGTATGGAATCGAATCGAACTGAACCCTTGCATGATAAATAAATATGTATTAATTTTTTATGAATAAACTTAGGAGCTAAGACATAGATTAATGACTTTTTTATGGATAAATTAATGACTATCCAACCCCAGGTGATTGGCCTAGTGCCAAGCCGAGCCTTAATAAGCTCTTCAAGAAGGGTAGGTCAAGTGTACGAAACCCCACGAAACAATGAGTTCCTTGAGGCCACCCTCCAGTCTTTGGTTGATGCTTGACTCAAGCAATTGCACGTAGGAATTTCTGGGGGAGCGATGCATGTGACTGTGGGATTAGTTTCACCAGAAAGGTAAGGATACCCACGATAAGCAAAAAAAAAAAAAGGATTATTGACTATCCATTAATCTTGTTAGGACATAAATTTCATGATTATTATTTATTTAGTGAGTTGCTATTGCCTCACCAATTTTTACTAATGTCACACCAACTATGTGCAATTCTTTGGTGATTTATATAAGAATTGGTGTGGCATTAGTAAAACTTGGAGTGGCAATAGTAACTCTCTTTATTTATGATTAAAAATATGTTTTTCCAAGCATTTTTATAGGATATTGGCAACTAGTGGAATTGAACGGAACCAAATCAACCTTAGATTGATTTAGGTCTATAGTGGAACCAACCTATGTCAGTTCAATTCCAATCATGGTTTTAAATCTCGTCCGTAATTGAGATGACTCACCCAATTCATCTCGGTCTCGTTCAACAATAATACTAATACATACAGTGTCTCAACATTCACACCATCTCGCGAGATAAATGAGATGTCTCAAATGTTATTTTGAAAATCTCAATCAGGTCAATCAGAATTTTATAGATTTTGATTAAAATACTTAGTTTGTTTTTTTTAAATTTAAATGTTTATTATCTACATAAAAGATGATTTTAGGAATAAACATTTCCTAATCTATCTTATTTTATTATAAAATTATAATTATTTTAAGAAAAATCCTAAAGAGAACTTTTTTATTATTATTTATTGGTTCACACTGCATTGATGTGGCCAGGGATGTGTTTCCTCTCTGTTCAAAGTGAAGCATCTATGCATACCTCTTCGTCAGCGCAGTGTGAAACGCATGAAAAAGAAGTCCCCCTCCCCCGGCACAACTCTTATTTTAGTTCAGATATTTATTTAAAATCAATGTAAACCGAGTTAAATGAATCATCTCGTGCGTAACGAGTCGAATCTTCCGAGACAATTCGGTATCGACCGTGAACGAGACGAGATGTTTAACCGAGTTTTAAAACCGTGCCCCTATTCAAAGTCTAATAAAGCCCTCAGCCCCTCAAAGTTGGATACAAATCACAAAACTCCAACTCTCACAAAACCCCAACTCTCCTCTTCACCTGCAACAATGAAGAGAAGTGTACAATACATGGCCGCCATTAAAGACAAAGTAGCCGAAGAAGAAGAAGAGCTAGAGGTTGCAGAGAACTCCTTCGAAGAAAACTCAGATCTCTGCCAGATATTAATGGAACGATACGGTAAATCCACTGCTCCTCAGCACCGCCATCTCTGTGCTTCATCTACCGCCATGAGAGCAATTCTTCAAGAAGAAGGTCTCCCTCTCATACCATCGGCCTACTTTGCTGCTACAATTTCCTCCATTAACGATGCAGCAGATACTCTAGACTCAAGCGCCACTGCTGCTCTTACTTCGTTCCTCTCAATCTTACTTCCTCTCGTTCCTTCTCAATCTCTTCCTCCTTCGAAGGCAATTGATGCTGTTTCAGTTCTCGTTACGTTGCTGCAGAGACCTCCAGAAGCGGTATCAACAGCAACTGTGCGGTCTGTTATTAAATCTTTAGGGGATTTATTGAACTTCTGTGATTTGGAGAATTGGAGTGCGATTAAGTTTCCGTTTGAGATGATTCTTTCATTTTCAATCGATAAGCGACCGAAGGTATGGAGTTATGTATTTGAGTCTTTTTGAATTTTTATTTCTTTAATGTATTATTGGAAATTAGTACAGGAGATGCCATGTTGTGTGAGAACCACAATCACTTTGTGTGAAAAATTAGAACATAAGTTTTTGATACAATTTTGATAAATTTGATTGAAAGCTTTTAAAACCTTTGATGAAAATAGTATGGACGAGAATTATTTAGTTGACAAGTTTATTTGGATGAAGCTAATGCTGGGCCAAAAATAAAAGTGGAAACTTTGACTGTAGTATTTAAATTCAAATCTTCTTGTGGGACGTTGTAGTACAAATTTTGATTTCTCTTTTTCTAAGATGATATAGTATACATTTATTTGTTAGTTGGGGAAACCTGAGGCTTTTGGTATGGACAAGAGTGATATATTTGAGGAAGAGATTAGGAGGTTGAATTGCTGAAATAAGGAGCTCAATGCCAATAAGGGATCCCAAGTCCATTGTAAAGAGAATTCATCCTGTACTTGTGGGATTTGAGGGACAAAGGCTGGATGTTGAATGCATTTTAAGGAATGACAGAGCAGAGTTATGACTTTCAAGTTGAACATTGGGTACTTATTGCATTGAATGCCTAGCTTTGGTCTAGGTCTCTTCTTTTCTCTTTCACCCCACATGCTTACAACCTCGGAAATGGGAAAAAATTGGATTTATGTGTTATCCATGATAAACTTGTTAACTTCTAGTTGGTTTTTTTTTTCCTTTTTCTAACTTGTTAAATTGCCAATAGATGTTATAAAATATTTTATTTTGATTTATCAATTATGGAAGGAGAGGAGGTTAGACGATACACTTTTCATTTTATATATTTTATCTTGCTAAGAGCAATTGAAAATTATCAAATGTTGCTTAAGATGCTTTGAGAGTCTTGGCTTTTTTTTTTCCCAGGATATTTGAGGTAGGGGAGGTGGAGCAATGTTAGTTGGGCAAATTTCTGTGCCTTACATGGGGCTTCCTTTGGGGGCTAATTATAGGATGTAGGTTAGCTGGGGCCTGGTCCTTGAACGTATGGTGGCATATTTTCCTGTGGAAGCAAATAAATCTATTTAAAATGGGATAGAATTTGTTGATTAAACATTCTCTCAAGTCTTCCCATTTATTTTCATTCTCTCCTCACAATTCTGGGGTAGAAGACCAATTGGTCGGGGAAGATGTTTGGAGATTTTTTTTATAGGAGGATGAGAAGAACAATAAAATTTTCTTCTTGCCATATGGGAATAATATTTGAGACCCCAAATTAGAAGGGCTTGGAGTGAAGCTCTTTAAGGATACAATTACTACATGCCATGAGAAATGGGTTTGGTGTTTTGAAGAGGAAAGCTGTTGCTTATGGCAAAGGGTAGTTTAATGTAGATTCATCTACCAAAGTAATGGGTGGTATCTTAGGTTTCCAGATTTTTTGTATGAGACTCAAGTTCATCAATTAGATTTGTGACGACTTGTGCTATAGTAGTTGTCCCATGAGAATGGGTTTCATATATGTGAGCTCCATCAGTGTCTAAGGCAGCCTCTTTAGCCAATGCGTGGAGTTTGATGGCTCATGCGTTTATTGGGATTTGAGGATCTTGAGAAATCTATTGGACGAGGTGATTGATGAAATGGTGGTTCTTGGTTCTTCTGACAGAGCCATACTCACCAAGTTGGAATACATATTTAAAATGGCAAGGGGAAACTTCAAAAAGGGGAAAGAAACGAGAATAATGATAAATATAAAAAATAAAGGATATTCAAAATCATGAAATATGTAATAGACATTTATTCTAAGTTTTCAATATATTCTTGAGCAAAAATAAAAATAAAAATAAAAATAAAAATTACTATTGAATATTTATGCATGATGACATGTTTCTACACATAATTATTCATTTTATGACGCTACAAAAAAGTATAAACCATCAACATATTTTTAGAGCACGATGACTCACTATTAAAAACAAATTAAATAATCATGATATGAAGGCATTATCATCAATTCCCATACTACAACATTTATTAACAAATCACAAACAACCATAAGGCAACAAAACCTAACCATAGGCCTACAAAAAATAGGTTATTATTAATTTTATTTATTTTGAAGAAGCGTGTTTAAAAATGTGAACACATGTTTTTTGAAAGCATCACATTTTTTATCGTTTTAATCATTAGAGGTACAAAACACGTTTTAAACGAGATTTTTTTCATAAAAAGATGGAGTTCATTTGACTATGGATAGAACTACTGTTCATTACACCCTCGGTGTGAGAGACAATTGTGGAGAGAGTCAGGAAAAGGCTTAGTCCTTGGAAAGTTAAGTACTTATCAAAGGGAGGGAAGTTGACTTTGATTAGGAGCACATTGTCGAGCATCCCGATGCACTTCTTAGCATTGTTCACTCTTCCTATTAGGATTGAATCCTAGTTGGAGAAGTTGGTGAGAGACTTCTTATGGAATGGTAGAAGTGGTAATCATAAGTTTCATTTGGTGCATTGGAAATTGGTTTGTCATCCTAGGAAACTTGGTGGCCTTGGCATTAGGAGATTTATGTGTGTCAATAAAGCGTTGTTGGGGAAGTGACTGTGGAGGTTTGATAATGAAAAGGAGGATCTTTGGAGGAAAGTTGTGGCCGTTAAGTTTGGGGAAGATCCGCTTGTCTAGGAGTGTCTGCCTAGTAGATTACCGTTTGGTAGGAGCGTGTGGAGAGGCATTTCTTTGTTGGGAGAGGTCTTGGGGGAGTATATTAGATTCAATGTGGGTAGGGGGATCGTACTTGCTTCTAGGAGGATAGACGGTGCAGTGATACCCTTTTACAATTTTTGTTATCTGGGTTGTATGCACTTTCCTCAAGAAAAATAATGCCTGTCTCTACTTTTTTGATTCCTAATGAGAGGGGTGAGTCTTGGGATCTTGGTTTTAGAAGAAGATTGAACGATTGGGAGATTGAGGATGCTATCTCTATCTCAGATTTACTAGCCTCCACAGGTCCTTCGATAGATAGAGCGGATCGTCGGATTTGGAAAGGCACGGGTGATGGTTGTTTCTCGGTCAGATCTTTTTATATGCTTCTTGTTGATAACATCGAGGTTTGTTTCCCACATTCCTTGATTTGGGAGGCCAAAGTTCCTTCTAAAGTGTTTTTTTTTTATGTGGTTGGTGGACGTGAGGGCCTTGTCTTGATTGACTTTTGTTGCTTGTGTTAGTCCAACGGGGAATCAGTGGACCATATTCTTTTGCATTGTGAGGTGGCCTACAATGTTTTGTCTTTTTTTCTTGCTTTGTTTAAGGTTTCATGATTTTTTCGAGTTCGGTTGTCCCTCTTCTTTTTAGTTGGAAAGCCATTCTTTTTCTGGCAGGTGGAAGATTCTTTGGAAGTTCATCCCTTATACAATTTGTTGGGGTTTGTGGAACGAGAGGAACTTACACACGTTTGAGGGGAAGGAAGGCACCATGCCAGAGCTTATTTTTAGTATTCTCGGTTTATTGTTTATTTGGTGTAAGCAATTAAAGGAGTTCAAGGCTTTCTTTTTTGAAGATTTTTTGTTTAGGTGGGACAATGTAATCAGGGAGTAGTTGCCTTGTTGTTGCGTTGCTTTCTTTTTTCTCTTCCCTTGTATCTTTCTTGAGGACTTCTTGTCCTCTTTTAGTAAATTAAACTTAAAAAAAAAAAAAAATTACACCATCATCATATAAGGGCATGATAGTGTGGAAGCATTCTTTGAAGGTGTGTTTCTAGTAAGGTCTTTCTACTATAATTATTTACTGAAACCAATGACCATCACTTCTTATTTATCAGGGAAAGTTAAATTCGTTTTTCTCTATACGTGTATTTAGGAAGGTCTTCTCGATATTCTGCATTATATCTGTTTGCTTTTTTTTTTTTTTTCAATTGAATCTTATGCTGCACACACACAAAAAAAAAATTCTTAGCTACGATCTTCTCAATTTCCTTCTCTTTGTTCGGTATATTGGAATCCTGAATGTGCTTATTATTTAAAGAAAAGGGACTTTGTTGGCCACATTCTCATCCATTATTGATTTACTAAGGGTTGAGCTAGTTTTTTCTGGCTTTTGATATGTATATTCGGTGATGATGTGGAACGTGTGTAGTCTTCTTTGCAGATGGTTGGTTAGTGCTTTAAATTTTAGAGGTCAGATGTTATTGAAGTTGCCCATATTTGGTTTTTTTTTTTTTTGGGCATCTAGAAGCAACTGGCAAGTGAATCTTTGGGAGATAAATGTGGGATTTTTGGGTTCATTTATGGTGAAGACTAAGGCCTCTTTTTTTCAGTGGCCCACCTTCAGAGAATTTCAGGTGTTTCTCCTGGTGAACATTTTTTCCAATTTGGACGCAATTGCTTCTGGGAGTTTTCAAAGTAATTGATTGGAGGGCCTTCTTTTGTATTTTGCTTTTGAGCTTCATAGTTCCCCTCCTTTTTTTTTTTTGGGAGGGGAGGTGTGGTCTCTACACCCTCTTTGTACAGCAGGGTGTTGAATTTCCCTTTTAATAATTTTGTACGTATTTACTTATCCAAAGAAGATTATGATTGCTTTTCCTTCTATAGTTTCACATTCCTATATTTTCATGTTGCAGGTTCGGAGATGTGCTCAAGTGTGTGTTGAGAAGGTCTTTAAGTCTTTTCAGTGCTCTACTGTTATTAAAGAGTCAAGCAAAGTGGCACTGTCTTTGTTCGAAAGGTACATGCCTTTGGCAAATGAAATAAGTGCTGGAAGAATTGTAGATGGATCAAAAAGTGAAATGCTTTTAAAATATGAGCATTTGGAGGTCCTCCACATGCTAAATTTGCTGAAACTTATTGTTCCATATCTATCAAACAAAGTCAGTTTGAAAATATTGCCCGAATTGTATAAAACTATGACTTGCGAATGCTCACCCATTACAAGGCACATTCTTTCCATTCTTGAAGTGTTCTTTGATCCTTCAAAAGCAGAACTTGTTTCTGTTCCAGAAGCAGAGAAAATTGTCACTTCACTTGTTTCATATGTATCTTTTGGTGAGAAGAATCCCATGGACACTGTCATGTCTGCATCAATTTTGTTAAAGAATGGTTTGGCTAAACTTCGTGCTGCAGAACTGGGCATATGGTGTAGGAATCTTCCTCTGGTATTTGGTTCTATAGCAGGTATGCTGTTTGGGGGGTTTTTAGAAGGCTCTATTCCGTAGTAATATATAGTGATTCTCATTGTTTTTCATATTCGTGTATCTTTTGTTGCATACTTTGTTTGTGTTCATCCTTGTGAACCTTTTCAGCATGGTTTTTGGTTTAAACATTCAGACTATAATTCATAGAACCTGCTGTCATTTCTATCTAGAAATCTATAGTGGCAATGATGCTGTTTTCCTAAGCATATGATACTGACACATGTCAATATCATATGCTGATAAGACATGTTGGATACTTAGATACCATGATCTCGTAGGTTGATGAGACATGTTAGATACTTTGCTACCATGATCTCTAGATTGTTGTAATCTAAAACAGGAAATGTCCAAAAAAGTTAATAAAATACAAAATTATTTTTAAGAACAAGTATTTTGGACACTATTAAACATCCTTCTGTGATGCAGGACGGTGAGGGTAGATAAGAAAATATGGGGGTTTAGGGAATTTGGTTTTGGATTGAGTAAACCCAAAGGTAAAATGAAAACAATGATTGTAGGTATGACCACAATCCCAATGATAATGGTTAAAGATTTGTAGGGAAAGGAAATGATTAAGGGTTAAAGATTTGGAAAAGAGATTAATGAAATAAGGGTTAAAGAAAATGGGGAAAGGGTTAAGGGTTGAGTTTTGTAAGTTTTAAGAATCAAGAATTACGAACAAGGAACTAAAAGATAATCAAGAAAAATAAAATAATAGAAAAGAAAAGTAAGTAGAAGAAAAGAATGTTGTATTAGACTCACTCCAAAATGGTCTCATATCACACACCCATTGTTGGGAAGATCAAGCTCAAGTTTTCTTTTTTGTTCTTCGTTCTTAAAAAAAATCCTAATACAATCTATAGAAGAAAATAAATCTAAGAATCCTAATCAAACTATAACACCAAATAAATAAACCTAATTTTCGTAACTTTCTCTCTCCTAATTTTCAAATCCTAATAAATTAAATAAAAGACAAAGTGAAGTTACTAAATTGCCCTTAAATATTATACTATGACCATGGGCTAATAAAATATGGAAAGAAACTCAAAAAACATTAAATTAAAGCCCTAAAACAGAAATCTAAATAAAAACTAAAATCTACTCTTCTAGATTTGCTGTCCCCAACAATTCTCCTTGGTTGGGAATATTTCGGCACTGGCTAAATAAAATTATAGTAATTATCATCATCGGTCGCGTTCCGCATTATTCTGCCGTGTGGTACATCTGAACTAATTGTTATTCCCCTTCCTTTTTTATATTTAATCTCCTAAAAACGGTGATGTTATGTTTGGGCTTTTGTTGGAAGTGATTAAAGTCAATGGTCTTGCAGAGAAATGACATAGGTGAAAAAGAGATGTCCACGGAGTGAATAGGACCTTCTTCATTGCATGAGTTGATTACATAGGGGTTGAAATGGTTCGGATGAAAAAAAAAAACTATGGTTCAAAGATTCGTGCCACTTCAGAATGTACTGGTTGAACATTTCAGTTTCAACTGAGACCTGTATGAAACATTGATCTGTCTTGGAAGGTTTTTTGAATATTTTGGTTGAGATTGTCTCAGTTTTTCTCCTAACCAAAAAATTGTATCGAAATGGGGATTTTAAACCTTGCAAAAAACATTAATTTTTCTTACTGTCAACTTCATGTTGGATGGTCACTAGTGGTAGTGTAGAAGGCACTTCCTGCCTAGACACATTGTTAGTGTACGTGTTAGCATGGTGTCCAGGTCATCTGCATAGAGGACATGTTGGCGCCCTATCACTAAAGAAGGCTGCATGTCTGGAACCTGGCTGCCTTATCTCAAGATCCCGGGCTTTACAAAGACTGGGAAAGAAGCCTGCAAAATGAACCTTTTTTAGACACTGCCTAACGCTGTGCTGGTTCTTCGACGCCTTGTGTTAGAAGACGACTGTCCTATGCAAGGGCCAAGGGAAAAAGGGCGATTTGCTAGTAGATCACATGAAAGTCCTTGATGACATGGGAGGATGCAATGAAGTTAGGCAATGGGATATGTTGGGGTTCTGGAATAAGTTGGAAGGGGGAATTTGGTACACATGAATTCATGGAGGCTAGTACAGAAAGGAGAATTTCACTTCCCGGGCATGAATCACTAAATCTAGATAATATGTATGTGTTTTGTAGATCAACTAGGAAAAAACTTTGAAGCGAGCGGGCCGCTTCAAGATTTTGAAGGATCCCCCCTCTCCATTGGATTGCACGTAGCATTTTCAAGGAGGTATTCCAAATTTTGGCGGAAATGTATGGCGTGAAATAAATTCAAAAGCCACGTGTCTCGTAAAGAAGATGGTTCCTTGAAAATTTTGAAGCGGTCTGCCTGCTTCAAAGTTGGACTCGATCAACTGAGCATTTGGACTGTAAAATGCTTAACAATTCATTTGATTCATTGTTGTTGAGTATGTTTTGAACACTGCTGCACTGTATTTGTCCAAGTGTGAAAATGCTATTTTTTTTTTGGTCTACTATTTTGAACAGCTGTCAGTTTTCTATATTTATTTGTGTATTTTTATTGCATCCGTTGGAAATATATCTTTCTGATACCGATGACTTATTATTTACTACCACCTATTTTTAGGTCTTCTAGTGTCCGAGGCTAATACTTCTTCACAAGCTGCGGCTATCTTGAAAGAATTGATCAACCACCATATGGATAGAAATATTTTCATGGTCGGTGAAATTCAAGTTTATGATGATAAATTCATGGCTACAGCAGAAGCAAGGGCAATAGAATCTACTTGTGCTGTGTTTGAGCATGTACTCAGTTCCTTTAATGGAGTCCCAAATGAGCACACCTTGGCGGTCATATCAGATTTGTTTCTCAAGCTTGGTTAGTCTTTCCATCATAGCACGTGTACATGTTTTTCTCACATGTATGAATTTAAGTTCTTGTGTTCTTTTGTAGGTTCCAGATGAGACTAATCTATTTTTCATATTGACTATAGGTGATGTCTCGTACTTCTTTATGAAGGGCATCTTACTTAAACTTGCAGACTTCATGACGCGTGCGAATGGAGACATGGCTGAAACCGAGCATGTAAGACCAGATCCACTTTGTTCTAATGCATATTAGTACTTTTATATGAATCGATAACTGAGTTTTTAAAAACTGATGTCTGTTCACCAATTCACTTGTCTTATGTAACTGCTTTGGTTTCCTGAGGGAATTAGCTTGATTTTATTGCTCATCAGATTTTCTTTGCTCATATTTTTTATAATGCAGATTGGCCTTGGAAGGAGGCGATTTTTTCCCTCTTAATTACATTTTTTCACCTATTAAAAAAAAAAAAAATCAAAAGAAAAAATAAATTGTGTATAGTCCTTGTTAATGATAAGACTAGTTAACATGCATCTCTTTTACTCTATCAGTGGGGAATGTAGGCAATAAGGGATGGGGTTTACTCAGCATTTTATACTCAAATCTAAACTTATGTTCTGTAATTTTTTTATTGAAAATTAAATTGATGTTGTTGTCCTTGATCGGAGTATGGTCTTTAAGTCGATGAGCTGGTGTTTCTTTTGGAGGTAAAGTTACATTCTATTTGGAATTAATATGAATTAATTGTTAACGATAATGCCATTTAAATAAATAAAACATGCCCTAGATATCATTGCCACATGGAACTATGAACTCCTCTTGTCATATTCGCTAGCTTGCGGCCACCAATAAAATTGCTGTACTATGGACAAGGACATTACCTATCAATGTGAAATGCCCTAGAGAAAAGTCTAAAATATAGTAGAATGGGATTAACGATTATGATGATGAGCAATATCAATTAGCTATAAACTTTGCGTTTGTGGATGGAATCCCCCTAGAAGGGTTAGAATGGTAGTTCCCGCGCCATGTGAGGTACCAAATAAATGACTACCAGGATCGTGGTTTTAGGCATAAATATTCTATTGACCTGTAAAAGGTGGGCCATAATAATAGTTTACACTTTATCATGACCCACACTATATCAATTCATGGATTTATTGCTTTATGGATTCTTTATCAACTTTTTTAGCTATCCAATATATTTAACAAAAAAAAAAATGGTTTTATTATTTTTATTTTATTGTGCATCCTGAATACCTTAATTAAAATAGATGAATCTTTAGTAAGGAAAATATAGACTTATAGATTTGATGCATTAACAAATTTGTAATGCTGCTCCAGTATAGCTTAGATGTATGAAGGAAAACATGAAAGTGAAAAAAACATAAATTAAGAACAACTTCAAAATGTACAACCAAAGGGCCATTTTTTTTATATATTATTTGGCCCCTAAAATGTTTTGACTAAAAATCCCTGGTAGAGTGGTCGTTGCTCCCCTAGTAATCTCTCAAACTCAGGTGAATGTGGAAAAAATGGGGGTTGAAATGTTCTTAAACACTTTATCTTACTAGATCATAAATTGTATAAGTTTGACAAAATTATCTAAAAGTATCATGCTAAAAGGAGAAAAAATTGCTCTCTTTGGTCATGTGATCGAAAATTGCGACAAGGGTTTGATCCCTCTGGTCCTGTGCTCGAAATTGGGTGGCCTCCTGATTTACCTAGTTGCACATTGGAAAACTTTAGTGGGGTTATGGCATGCAATTGTAGGTGTTAGTCCATCCCAAAAGGGATGTGGGATACCCTACGTCATAAAAGGAGGTGAAAAATTGCACATTCTTGATCTAAGCTTGGTTTCATTGGAAAGGCCGTGTGGGAGAAGGAAAAGATTAAGATAAATGGTAATTAAGGAGTCTGTGCAATAGATCTACTATTCACATGCTATTCTTGTTCCATATTTTCTCATGATTCAAAATGTCATCCTATTTGAAACAGAGCTGTGATGGTATTTTCTCGATTAGCTCATTCTATCATTGTTTCAAAACTCGTCCGAGACCAAGATGTATCGCCCGAGTCGTCCCGGTATCAAGTATGGACGAGACAGATGGACAAGTCAATTTTTCGGACGAGATTTAAAACCCCATGTTCATTTTTGAACGAGACGTCGCAAACATATTGGAAAACTCATCCTAGACGACTCGATATCTGGCATGGACGAGATGAGATGCGAGACTGAGTTTTAAAACCATGCATTCTATGCCATGCATGATTCTTCCTCTTCTTATCTTGACTCTTTCCCTGGCTCTTTGATTTGTGGTTCCAAAGTCCGTATGGAAGTGTCGTTTTTTACTTGTTTGCGTTCTTAGAATCTTAAACAATTGATCATTGTAGAAATACAAATATCAGTTTGTAGCCGATCCCAATCTTTGGGTTATGTCTTGATGATGATTTTCAGTAGAAATACAAATATCAGTTTCTGTTATATGTGCAAAGAAAGCGATGAAAGTTTAAATAATCTCCTTATCTATAGTTAGATAGCTCTTTTAGTCTAGTCCTATTTGTTTCCCCTATTCAATATTTGTTGGAACTGGAAGTGCCATGTGTTTATTCTAGAGGCAAGGAACCTCTAGAGAAAACTTCCATTTTTATTTGTTGGAGTGTTTGGAAGGAGAGTGACATAATGATTTTTTAGGTAAGAAGTACAAGCTTTGTGCATTAGTCTGGCGGTCAAAGTCAAAATGTTACTGTGTTCCCAACTCCATTAGAGATACTTTTCAAGGAGTTCATTTTTAATTGAGATATTGTAATTTTTCGGTAGAGTTAGGTTGCTTTCATTTTTGTGCCTTTTTCTGTTCGACCACTAAGGTGATACTGTTTCTGTATTTTTATGTTCTTTTGGCCCTTTTTGGTGAACCTTATCCCCAAAAATGTCACCCCGTTGTCTATAATGTCCGTTGATACAAGTCAGTTTTAGGTGGCTCTATATTATCTGCTTTGTTTGGGTTCCAGTCAACAAAACTCATCAGAAGTTGAGGTCTTCTATATACAAACTCATCAGAAGTTGAGTTGAGGTATTCGGTATTCTATATTCAAACTCATCCGAAGTTGAGATATTGTTGATGAAAATCATTGTCTTTGCAGCTTTAGAAAAAATTCTTTTTAGGTTTGAAGATGGAAAAAGAACTGAATTTAGATCAAACTTTTTAGCTTCACCGTTCAAAAGGTTTTGGATACCTTTTTTTGCAGTCCAAGTCAATGTTTTACAAATGTATGAACCATTTTTGTATTAGGGAAATAATCAGTTGACAGCAGTCAAAATGGCTGAAATCGTTGTTGTTTTTTTTAACATTAAACCGATGATTTAAAGACTCTTTATTTTTTTATTTACTTTACCTGAAGAATATACTTTACTTTTTTGCAATACAATAGTCACCTTATTTGTATCTCCAAATGATGGGCCCCTTGTCAACTTTGGCACACAAATTACTGACATCATTTCTAAGAGAAATATAGCCAAGAGATGCAACAAACGTTTATTGCAATACTTGGAATATTTTCTTCTCATAAGTACAATACTTTGAATATTTTAAATATTTTTTTACATTTTTCTTCCTTTTGCACAAAAGCAAATTAATTAAGACAATGGTTTAGTTAATGCTTTTCTTTGCATATAAGAGATTTTGTGGGGTGAGCTCTATGTGGTTGTCCTTGGAATGATTGACCTTTTATTCTAATCTTCAGCTTCAAGAATGCATTGGGTCTGCTATCATTGCTGTGGGACCAGAGAAGATGCTTACATTGGTTCCTATCTCCCTTCATGCAGAAGAATTCACTTGTTCAAACATTTGGTTACTACCAATTTTGAAAAAATATGTTGTTGGGGCATCGCTAGAATATTTTCTGGAGCATATTGTACCCCTTGTGGAATCCCTCCAGCAAGCTTCTCGGAAAGGTATGTGTGTTATTATGAAAAGAACATTTCCTTTTCTTTTTCCGGTAGGAATTTTTTTTTTAATTAAAAGAAGAAAAGGAGGTTGGGAAGACCAACCACTACAGAAAAGCAAAACAGGAAAGCAAAGAAAGGCTAATTACATATAAAGATCAGCCATGATATTTCCTTTAAACGGAATCTCTTCAAAGAAGAATGCCTTAATGTCCGTATGAATCTGTGTCCAAAAACACATGGGCTCTGACCTCCACAATGATGTTGTGACTTGGTTTCTCCTTCGCCTAAAAATTTATCCTATTCTGCTATTTCGATATGGATCACCACATTTCCATGTGCTAATTGGGTTAAATATATTCTAACCCATCCCTCCCTCTCTCTCTCTCTCTATATATATATATATTTCGTGTAATCAAATTTACAGTTAAATTGCTCAGAAACTCTCCTACTACAATATATTTACTTATCCAGTAAATAATCGAAAAAGGAGTCCACTGTATTTTTTTCAGGTGTAAATATTGTAGTTGGAGTTAATAGAACTAGGTAATTGCCATCTACTGCTTGTTGTTTGCCTCTTTATGGTTGTATTCAATTTCTTTTGCCCTTGACATCTCAAAACAGTTGAATGCTTCAATAAGCTTTGATTTATTGGTATGCACGGCATGTTTCCATTAATTTTTTATCTACAAACAATGCATTTATCCTCGATTTTCCCCTAAAAATGGAACATTCCAAAATATATTCTTGTTTGGATCACAATCTTGTATCACTTTTTCAAGGTTGTGCATTGGGCATTTTTTTTATGGGTAAAAATTTTATTGATAGAAAAGACGGAGGCCACCTAACAGAAATACATCCAGGGAACTCCAAAAGAAAAAATCCTTTCAAACACCACCCCAAAACACACACACACAGAAACACAAAAATCCTTTAAAATTTTATTCCAGGAGAATATGAACTCCAAAATGAGAAAAAAGACCCGCATTTTATTCCACACTGATATCCATGTTTCTGCATCTTTGTTCAAAAGAGCAAGCAAGTCCTGTTGATTCTCAACCACTCATAAAATCCAATAATGCAAATCACCACCATCAAGTTAGATGGGAATTGTTTCTTCATGGTTAATGTCCGTTCAACCTTTGTTCTTTATTTGATTGGAAAATGGATGAAATTGGAGACACCATCACTGGGGCAAATGATGCTTTAGCTTTGGTTAGAGCAAGCACAAAATGGCGTCAGCTCATGCCACTTGTGAGTTAAACTTGGTTGAAGGCATTATTTGTTTGATGGATTTGAGCATATCCATTGAGCTTCCAATTTGGCTTTTACATCCTACTCTGATTAAGTTTGGAATTGCATACAATTTTGTGTTGACAAATGGATGAATGACAAGTTGTGAGGTTTACAATCTTGTTTTGAGGCAATGTTTCAATTAGGAGAAAAACCGAAAAATTCCAAGGCATCCAGAGGCATTCTTGAGACGTACAATGTTTTGGGGTCAAGGTTTTGTTTAGGTTTCGGCTGAAACCAGAATGTTGTGCTGAAACTTTCCAGAATGGTATGGAATTTTGAACCATAGTTGTGAGTTGTGACTCTCTTCATGAGATCCAATATCTGCTCACATAAATTTTCTGGTAAAAGTAGATATCTTGAAATTCCTCACAAGCTGTGCATACTGATATTGAGGAGTGTTCTACACTACATTTGTATAGGCATTTATTTTGTTTAGTTATTCATAATAGATGTGCTCTTTTATATTTTTATTGTTTTCATTTTTTACTCTTGTTAGCCTGTCTTTAATGCTAATCTTGTATGGATATATGGCAGTAAGAGAATAGGGTATCTCATTTCTTTTATTTTTCCTGTCTTACTTTGGTATGTACATTTTGAGTCTTATTTTGTGAAGCATACTTGCAAGTCAATTACAATTTCTGACACTTGCATTTGTGCTGTCTTCAGTTAAGAAGTCACCCCTTCGAAAAGATCTACAGATCTCTATCCGAGGCCTCTGGGATTTGCTTCCTGCTTTCTGTCGCTATCCAATTGATACTCATAAATTTTTTGAATCTTTGGCCAAACTTTGTGCAGCTTTCCTCCGGAAGGATTGCTTTATGCATGAAAACATAGCCTTAGGCTTGCAGGTAAGGATTGGCTTACACAAATAAATTAGAGGAAGTTTTTTTCCCCCCTTAATTTTTATTTTGGTTACCTTTTTTGTTTTTGGTGTGATGGCACAACTCTTTTTTGTTCTATAACATTATTGTTTCCTGTAGGAACTTGTGAATCAAAATCAAAGTATTCTTAGAAATACTGATGGTGCAAATGGGTTTGAAAAACATTCATCTACCTCAAGTGTAACGGAGTCTAATGCACAATCTAGAAGTGTACCTTCCCACTACTCGAGAAAAATTGCGACAAGGAACATCAAGGCTTTCGCATCATGTTCAGTTGATTTGCTTCTGGCTCTTACTGATGTATTCTTTAGATCACCTCCTGAGAAGCGCACATATTTAAAGGTTTTCCATCCTCGTAATTTATTTTCAAATCTGGTTTGGAATGGTGGATTAGCAGAAAGAACTACTTGGCTTTCTTTTTCATTAACTATGAAGTTTTTATGTTCTGATAGTTGCTTTTTTGATTTAGTTGGTTCCAATGAAATGGATGGTGAATAAAAGTTCACCTCAAGCTTTTATGCATGATGAGTTATAATTTAGCAAACCAATACAGTTTCTGTTATCAGATGTTTTGGTGGGCATGAAGTTTATTTATAGTGGCCATTGATTGCATCCTGAATTATTTTCAGCTACTCTTGGAAATCTGTTTCCTCAATTAGATTGTAAAATTTTCTACTTGATGAATTTTGTGTGTGAGATGAGTTGAACTGATAAGATGGTGCTTATTTTGTTTAGTCTTGTGCTATTTAGAATCTGCAAGGACCTTGCAAATATTACTCAATATAAACAAAATGACAAATAGAATCATATTGAGATTACTCTATTGTTCCAGGGGGCTATTGGATGCCTGGCATCTATCACCGAGACTCCGAAAATAAAAAAACTTTTTGTTTCATCATTGGAGAAGTTCCAGTTCATAAATGGAGTAGGTTTATCTGAAAAAATGGAGAGTTGTAGCAGCACATCTGTTGATAAAGAAGAAGAAGGATATTCAAAGAAAGAAGAGCAAGAAGAAGCACAGAGGTAAGAAGTTAGTGAAGATGAGTTTTTCAGCTTTGCCCATATTACCTAATCTCTAAGACACACACACACAGAATTGGTTGAATGCTTTTTTTTGAACACTATCCATGACTAAATTAAAGTCATGTATTGAGGTCTATGATGATAGCTTTGTTTCCATCATATTTTGTCTGTATTCTGTGTTATATTGTTTTGTTCTAAGTATAAAATTCATGTGGAAAATTCATTTTTTCTACTTTGCCATATAATTGAACTAAAGTTTTTGTCAATGATAAAAGCCTCCAGTTTTTCTAGAAAAGTTATCACCTTAAAACCACAAAACTCCTTAACAGGAGACTTATCCACAACGAATTTCCAAATTACCCTACAAGCCTTTGCGAATTTACAACTCTGCTCTTAGAAAATTCAAGAATTATGTTTTTTTCCATATTCCCCAACAAATAGCATTGGGAATTTCTGTCCGCAGGCCGGGAAACAAAGACACCGATAATATTGGAGGGGCTAACACAAGCACAAGAAAAGTGGTAAGAGTTAAAATCCCATTGGGCCCAAATGTTACCATGATTGAAGAGATGATAAAGTTTCCTTGTTGTACTTACACATAATGCATCTTTTGGTCACCATTCTCCAATGAGTCTCTGAAGAGCGGATCTAGTTATATAAGTGTCTATAACGAATTTCTTCCATTGATCCTCAGTCAATACATTGTATAATACCACAATTCACATGAATGATTGAATTCATGGTGGAACATTTGCCCACAAATAGAGTTGTCCTTAGCGCTTGTCCTACCAAACCTCCGATTTGATCATAGAAAGGGGAGACTGTGAACACTAGTTACACTATGCCTTTCTTCACCAGATAATCTTCTGCACCAATTTGAACACTCCTTACACTTTTCAAGGAATTTAGACTAAATAGGATCAAGGCTGAGCATATGGAGTGCAGCTTTAGCATTGACATGCATTGAGAGGAAGGTCCAATGAAAATTGATGGGTAGGTAATGTTTTGAAGAAACCATTTCATTACCTTGGTTCCATTATCCATAAGATGGAAAGATTTAGGGGGACGTTTTGCATGGTATTAAAATTTAGTGGCTAAAAGTAGTGGTGCTTCTGGAGTCTTGCATGACCTTCACATCTAAATTAAATCAAAACAACAATTTTATAAGATGAGTGTAAGTCAGGCTATGTTGTAAGGACCTGAATGTTAAGCAATCTAGACATGTTTATAGATTGAGCGTGGTAGAGATGATGATGCTATGATGGTTTCCGATCGACTTCTCTATCTTATCCGCTGATGGAACGATAAGAAGACATGCCCTACCAATGAATAAATAAGATTTGTTTCGAAGAGAGACAGAATAAGACTGGCATAGTCTTGAGGTAGGGATGGATTTTAGAGCAGAAAAGAATCTCAAACGTAATCTGAAATGTCGAGTAGTCCACCACCCGGTAAGAAAGTGAGACTAGAGGATACGAACAGGGAGGGATTACTAGAGCATAGGTGCAACCTTAACAGGGTTTACAGGAGCGTAGGTGCAATTAAACAAATAAGAAAAAAAATTACAATAAAAAAACGCATACATGGAAATTTAGTAGTAGCACCAATAGGCAGCCGTTTAAGTTGAAGTCGAATGATAATATGGAACACTAATAGACGGAACATGCAAGTTGAAAGTTCTAAGACCAAAATGAATGTGGCTTGAGGTATTGACAACTAATGTGGGCACTCATGAATTAACTGAGGACTTTGCTCTATACAATTGAATGGTCAAACATGATTCGTTCAGCCGATCCCAAAAATAAACTGTCTTAAGTGATGGTCTTTTTTAACACACATTATTGCTAGGTGCTTAAGCAATGACTTGAATGCTTACGGGCTTAGGCCCGTTTCAGCTTCTAGGATTTTTGACTAGGCAAAACATTCAGGGAGTAGAAGAAAAGGTTATGGTTGATTAGAAATGAAACTATAATTGCAAAATCTAAGAGGATCAACTTTTTTTGCCTATTGTGAGCTGGAAATTGTTCTTGTCTTTAAAAAATACTGTGAAAAATGATGTGATGGTCATCAACTTGACCTTACGTTTCAAGAGATGAAGATAAAGTGGATTTTGCCAGACATCTTCTCTTTGGGGAAGGAATTACTTGGTTGGGTGGAGGTAGTGGTGGAAGATTTATGATGAGGACATCACAGGCATACCCTTCAGAGTGTTCCAGAGGAGGAAAATACACTTAGATTCATTGTGGATGGATGGAGTATGGGCGTGAAGTTTATGGACGAGCAGCGTTGGATCCTCTCATTGGGTCATCATATTTCATGTTTTTATTTAGTTTATGTTTTTGAGTCTATTTTAGTATTTAGGATGAATATTTGGGATTATTTTCATGTTTTAGTAGCTTATGATGTTAGTATAAGTATTTAGGGGCAATTTGGTAATTTTATAATGAGTTTTCATTAGCTGAAAATTCAAGAGAAATAAAGTTACGGGAATGGGACATAGATGGTATTTTTGTTTTGATAAGTAGATCAATTGTATTAAAAGAAGGTCCGATTGAGGTAACCAACTAAAGTACATCAAAAGCATACAAATAGAAATATTAGTAACCAACAAAAAACAACTAAAAACAAAGTACTAATTATCACTTATGGCATCCCATCTGAAAACGAAATCGTCAAAGAACACCCTTTTAAAATTCACATCCATTTTACACAAAAAAAACATGAGGCCAAGCACCTCCGTGATAATATCTTGAAACCCCATCACCTTCCCCTTGTAGACTCTTCTGTTTCTTTTGTGTCATACCACCCGACACACAACAAAGGGGGCAATAGACCATAAATATGGTTCCAGATTTGAAAAGAGATAAAACTGAGGTAGGAATCACCCAAGAGCAATTGAGTAGGTACAAGAAATGACCCCAAATCTTATTCACCAAAAGAAGATGAAGCAACGGATGAGAAATTGATTCCCCATTTTTTCAACACATGGAACAAACGTTTGGACCCACAAATCCCCTAATCATATGGTTATCAAAAGATAGAATTTTACTCAAAGCCACCAATCAAATAAAGAAAGATACCTTTGATGGAACTTTATGACCTTAAATAGGACCCACTGGGAAGAAAAGAACTCCTTGGTGTGAAATTGACTCGTGGAATGAATTTATTGAAAACTTTCTATCCTTCGTACAAGTCCAAACCTTTTTTATCATGCCCCGATCTCTCCAATAAAGATTGGTCAAGCTTGAAGATCATCTCTGCCAACTCTTGAATTTCCCAATCATTAAAATCCCTTCTAAAACCCAAATCTCAAGCATGCTTGTTAGTAGAATTGCTCAAAAATTCGACAATCGTTTTTTTAAAGACAACGCATAAAGCCTTGGGAATTGAATCGAGAGAGATGAGTTTCCACACCAACTATCTACCCAAAAATGAATTCTCTCCCCACTTTCCCATCTAAAAACCATCATTTCTTTGAATTTTTGGTACACATTCATGATACCCCTCCATAAACTACACCCATAAGGTGGTCTATTCACTTCCTTACTATCCCACCCATGCAATTTCTCCCCATATTTTTCTCTGATAACCTTCCTCGACAAGCTCAACCTTTCTTTTACAAATCTCCAAAGCCATTTACCTAGTAATGCCACATTTGTCATTTTAAAGCCTTTTATCCCTAAACTACCAATTCTTTTTTGGAGAACATATCATCTTCCATTTCACCAAGTGAAACTTTCTTCTACCATCTGCATCATTCCACAAAAAATCCCTAATCAACCTCTCCAATCGACCCACCACACTCTTAGAAAGCGGGAATAAAGATAATTGGTATACCAATATAGTGGATAAGGTACTTTTGATTAAAGTTAATTTACCCCTTTTTGAAAGATACCTAGCTTTCCACGAACTCAATTTCTTTCCCACATTCTCCACTATAGGCTCTCACACTTCTTTACTTTTGGAGCCCACCCTCAAAGGCAATCCTAAATACACCGACGTTAATAATCCTTGACAACACCCAAACATTGTAGCCCACCTCCTTTGTTTTTCCTATATTCAATCCCAAAATTGCCTGGAAACAACAAAAAGAATACCTCTCAAGTACCTCACATGATCTATCGATGCATTTAAGAAGATCAAAGTATCATTTGCAAATTGTAAAATCGACACATGCTCCCCACTTTCCACTTGAAAACCTGACAACTCACCAATACTCCTAGCACTTTTTATCATCCTCCCTAATGCTTCGGCCACCCATACAAACAAAAAAGGAGACAATGGGTCCCCTTGTCTCAACCCCCGCGAGCTCTTGAAGTGACCCGCTGGGCTTCCATTAATAAGAACCGAGAAGGAAGGTGATGTCACACATAACATTATCCACTCAATCCACCGACCCCCTAAAACTCATCCGTTCCAAGATGTACTTTAGAAGCTTCCAATTGACATGATCATAAGCTTTTTGAATATCTAATTTACACACCAAACTCGGTTTACCCTCCTTTTGTCTCGAGTCTATGCACTCGTTTGCAATCAGGACCCCATCCGATATCTGGATACCTTTAACGAATGCCCCTTGTTCAGACCCAATAATATTCGGTAATACCTCCCTCAATTTGGTAGCCAATATCTTGGAAATGATTTTGTATGTTGACCCCATCAAGCTTATCAGCCTAAAGTTCGCTACATCCACTACTCCTGAATACTTCGGTATTAATGTCACAAAAGAATTATTAAGCCCACGATCCAAAAAACTCCTTTCTTGAAACTCCTCAACCACTTTCAAGAGGTCCTCACTAATAGTATCCCAACATTTTTTAAGAATGCCATTGTGAAATCATCTGGGCCTGACGCTTTATCCCCATCCATTTCCAAAATCGCTTTCCACACTTCTTCATACCCAATTTTCCTTTTAAGCCACACCTTCTGAGCTAAAGAAATAGTGTCAAACTCCAAAAAGTTTGGTCTCGATCGACACTCATTTCTCTCTTTGTATAAATCCTCGTAAAACTCTTACCACTTTCTCCCTTACCAACTCTTCCCCCTCAATGCTCTCCCCGTTGACTATCACTTTCCTAATGAAATTAGTTTTATTTCTCACATTAGCCACCTTATGGAAGAATTTTGTGTTATTGTTCCCCTCTTTCAGCCATTTAATTCTAGATTTTTTTTCCGACAAATTCCTTCCATCAAAGCAATCTTTTGAAAGTTCGCCATTTTATTAGTTCTCCTCACCTCTCCTCCACTTCAAGTATAAGGTTTTCCTCTTTCTTATCAATGACATCAATCTCCCCCAAGATTGCCTTCTAAGCTTCCACTCTCCCAAAGACCTCACCATTCCACACTTTTAGTTTCTCTTTAAGTGCTTTGAGTTTTCTCTTAAAGATTGCACCTGGGTTACCCTTGAACACAAATTCTTTTCATCAATTATCTACATTGTGACAAAAATCTTCACGAAACAACCACATGTTTTCGAATCGGAACGACCTAGGTCTATTTCTAGTCACTCCTACTTCCAAAATTATAGGAGTATGATCGAATATTGGATTAGGAACACCAAACTGTTAAAGATTAATGAAATGATCTGCTCACTTGTTTGAAACCAAAAATCTGTCAAGCCTCAACATTCTAAGATTCCTTTGGTTATTAGACCAAGTAAAAGACCTTCTTTCAAGAGTTAGATCTTCTAAAGAGAATTTGTTCACAAAATTTTCAAAGCCCCTCATACTTCTCGAGATTCTTGACCCACCTAATTTGTCATGACTAAATCCCACCACATTGAAATCCCCTACTAAGCACCAGGGTTTTCCCAATAGCTCGACACATCATTCAACTCTCCCAAAATTGTTGTCTATCACTATCTTTTGTTGGACCATACACTCTTGTGAAAACCCAACTAAAATCACTAATCACCTGTTTGCATAACACTGACAACGAGAAATCCCCTGGTAACTTGTCCTCCACCTTTACCTCACTCTCATGCCGCATAACAATTATACCTCCCGACGTCCCTAACGATGGTAGACAACACCACCCAGCGTTACTTCTCCACTGATCCTTAATTAAAGTCTCACTACATCCTTGTAATTTTGTCTCTTGCAACACCACCATATCCGACTTGTTTAACAATAAACAAGCCTTCATTGCCGATCTCTTTTTCCAATCACCAAAACCTCTTAACATTCCATGAAAGAATTTTTAACATTAATCAACTTAATAAGATCCTTGGACTTACTTCTATTGGCTGCTATTAAATCCAATTGTTCTGCCTCCTCCTCTATAACCTTCTTTTTAGTGCCAGCCAACTCGTGTAACTGTTCCCCCTCATCTTCAATCTGCCCTTCCAAGGCCTCCCGGGGACATGCCACATCCACTTGGTTATTATTCGGTCTAATTAAGAATTCTAGTTCCTCCTCCCCAAATCTCACCTTCAAAATCGAAGATGTAAGATTTTGTCCGCCAGGGGCACAAATTCCATACTTATCTTCTACAGTAATCACTTCTAATACCAGCCAAATTAGCACCCCCCATGCCAATTCCATCCTCCACATTGTCTTCCAGATCAAATGCTACATTGGGCATCGTTTGAGCATATGTGGCTTGGATTTTAGCATAGCCTCCACTCTTACTTATCTCCTGCCTAACTTCCTGAACGCCCTCAAGCGGTGTGTCGGACCCATGATTAAATGATTAGAACCTCAAAGGTTGCATCGCAAGGCTCCACCTTATAACTTAGTTCCTCCTGAAGATCCTTAGAATCTGATAAAAGGGACTGGACTTTTGAATTTATAGAATTGTTCCTGCATTCATCCATACCACAAGAAGATAATACCCACCCCAATCTAAGAAAAGGTAAAAACACAATTTTAAGACCAACTTGGGACTGTAACCGAGAGAATGGATAAGAGACAAGTCTTAGCGAAAGGTGACTATTCCTTCCACCGGGAATCGAAAGAAACCATGATCAATTATCCCCAATGATGTTGTGCCAAGTTTAAGACTTAGGCAGCTCGACGAAGCCTTCAAATACAATGCAAAAGATAACCCTGACATCACCATCATAATTGGCAATGAGATCAAACTCCCTTGTCATCTTAAATCTCCTTTGATCATTGTCTCTAACACGCTTGCATTGATCTATTTACGATACTGATCTCCCAATACAGCCATACAACAACTTATCTGCCCTGATTGAACCTCCAGGCGCAAGTCTGCCCTTTTCGCCATTGCTTCTCCTGAAAACCTTTACCCTTGAGACCTTTTGATCTACTGTTCTTAAATTTCAACAATTGTTCTTTCATTTTTCTTGACCCACCCTTACTAACAACTTCTCTTCTTTTTGCCCGCTCCTCCCAAGCCCAACTCCCCCAGTACCTTTCTTTTTAATAACTCAAGCTTTTTTAATTTTGCCCCAACCCAATTTGTTACGAGGCCTAGCCCATTTGTTTTCATAGTGTATGGCCCTTCCATCCCCCCTCTTCTGATAGGAAGCCCCATTTGTAGCCCAGCTCAATTTTGCCTTTAAACCCAATCCAACTCTACTTTCGGTCTAGTTCTTGTAATTTCGCTTAGCCCATGCCTCACGTCATCCAAACAAAACTGACTTCTCTCATATTTCCAGCTCATGTGCATTGCTTTCGCCATTAATACTTTTACTCTTTTCAATAGACACATCGCCTCTTCTTTTTGCCACCTGTTCTTCCTTTCTTATTTTATTCTGACACCCTTGTGTCACACGTTGCCTTATTACCTGTGCAGCATACGGTCCCCTCTTAATTCGAACAGTTCCACCACGTGTCAAACTTAAACCTATCCTCTTATTATATTTAAGTTGTGACTTCTCACGTGCTAACAATTTGCCGCCCCTACCCATTTTTTTGGATCTCAAATTGACCTTACCCTCCGGTTTATAGTTGAACCCTTGGTCAGGTAAAACATTTGCTAACTCCAAGTTTGATTTGATAAACCCAGGCTTCCTATTCTCTAACTCTCTTGTCCCTTGCAACTCCATCTCGTCAAACCTCTTCACGATCTTCACGACAACCATATACGAGAATCTACCCCAGCAAATCGATAAGCTTCTAGGTGTTAAATCCCCATTATTAGCCACCTTAATAACTGCCGCCCCTAAAGAATCTCTTCTCAAAGTATTTTCATCTACTTCTAACAGGCCACCCAAGGGTTCTTCGATCTTCGACAGATGCAATTGATCCCATTAGAAAAATGGCAGCCCCCAAATCTCGATCCATGTTGGACCTTTGAGCCAGTTCAAGGTACAACATTCACTTTAGCACACCACTCCTTTACCCAAATGGTTCCATCCTTTAACATCAGTGAGGCTTCCTTACAAAGATCATTCTTAATAGCTATAATTGGTGCTAAGAATACCGCCTGTGTTGTTGACATTTGGAACAATTGCCCACAAGATCCATACCTCTCTTTCAAAGACTCCTCAGCTCTGGTCCAAGGGATCGAATTGGCCACTAATTCACATAGGATCCCTCTCTTCCAAATACTAAAACCAACCCATGGATTCTCAATCTGAGCTAGACACCCTCCACTATTCCTTAATTTAGCAACCTTGTCCTTCTCACCGACTAAGGTTTCCGATGGAGCTTTTCTCCCCCTCTGGAGAATCTCATCCCACAAACCCGATTTAGCCTTAGCTAGCCTACTCGTATCTATTACCTTCAAACCATCTTCTTTTCTGCTTCGAAATGAACCTTCAAACTCAAACCCCTCCCCCTACCACTGGCACCTTTAGGCAGCACGATTGTTTGCGTTCTGAACTTGTCATGGAACAACTATAGTGTAACAAATTTTTCTCGAATGTTCTTGTTCTTAGAGACGACCATAGTTCTATCAATACTCACAAAACTTATCCCATGTTCCTTTATCAGATTCCTCCATTGAGGCTAAGATCTTACTCAACCATAATCCTTCCTCGGAAGAAATCACCGTCCTCGACATCCCTCTTCTGCTCTGCTCTTTTATCTCAACACCTTTCCGTTTCTGCAACCATCAACTTTTGAGAGAAAACAACTTTGACTCAACCTACCCCCATCTTACCCCTCGACAGAAAATTGCTTTTGTTTTTATTTAAGTTATTTGAAGTTTTATTTACAACCATTAGATCTCATTATTTTAGTTGGATGATTGGGATTAGATTTAGGGTTTAGAGAACATTATAAATACTTGTTTATTGCTATAATTTTCTTCAATGATGAATAAAATTGAGATTGAAGCTTTGATGTTCCCATTAATGGTGTGGTGTGAGTCCATTTTGGAGTGAGTCCTAGGTAACATTCGTTTTCTTTATTGACGTAGGTATTTACTGCTTTTTAAACATTTTTCTCACTTTCTCTTTTAAATTTCTGTTTTTAACCTCTAAAACATCCATAAACCTAACCAATCCATTATATTAGGGGTGTCAACGGATAGCTATCCGAATCCGAAATTTTTAAGTGATATCTGAATTTGAATTCGAATCTGATTGGATATCACTAACTAATATTCGAATTCATATCCGAATAAATTATTGGATATCCGATATTATCCGATTTGAAAACTATCCGAAATTTATCTGAAAATTATTTACTATTAAACAATTATCCGAAACTAATTTACTATCCTAAAATTATTCGAAAAATTATTTAAACCTATTGAATAAAAAAATAAAATAAAATAAAAATAATGGAATATAAAAACATATCTTACACCATGAGGTTCATCAATTTTTTTTATTTTATAAAAGATGAAATTGAAAATCATCTTACAAAACGTGTTACAAACAAAAATATATGAATAAAAATTACATTATTAAAGTCGTATGTTGGAATATTCATTGTATTCTAGAAACACGTTGAAACTTTCAGATCTTGAGTTCCATCAAATGAGCTGTTGATGGTATTAGTGGGAAGCTTTTATCATCATTGTTGGACACAATACTACACAGTACTACCCAATCAAGTTGGTAACTAAGCGTTTTGCATGGGCATCACAAGTTGTCAAGCGAGTATCCTCATTCCATTCACCTTCATTACTGATCAAAAGAATCTACAAGATCCATCCACAAATCTATCATACCAAATCCATTAGTAACGGTTTCAATCCATGTTCCCACTTACAACAAGTAGAACCATGAATTGATATTGGATCATGACCAATTTACCATATATAGAACATAGATGAATAATTTAGATCTTATAAACAACTCAAAGGAATTACCTTAACCGCGACAATAGCATGATCAAGAATTGGAAGTAGATTGGGATGGCTAAACATTGATGAGACCCGGATCTCCTCCCTCACCAACTCTAACTGCTCATTATTTTGAATTAGAATTTTCTTCATTGCATAAGTGCCATCATCTGCAGCAAAATAAAAGGACATTTCATATTAGATTCATTAATAGTTGTTTTCTCTCCCAATTCATCAAGAAAATAAATGATAACTACTTTTCAAAAAAAATAAAAATAAAATAAATGATAACTTACTAAACAGTTCAAAAAAATTGGACCATGACAACAACTAAACTATGAAAAATGTCAAAATCACAATTATAGATACAGACTATGAACAAAAGATTACAATAACAGGAAACAAATATGAAAAAGTTCACAGTTTTCAAATCAATAACTAAAATTAGGGAAGAAAAACGACTACCCACAACCTTTTTACCTCAAGAAATTACAGAAAAAAAAAATTTAATTGTTTTACCATTTCAGATTAGAACCATGAAAACAAAGAAATTCCCAATTATCAACAAATTTAGAAAGAACAAGAGAGACCCATTTCCCCCTAACATCAAAACAACATAATTAGTTTAGAAATTTAATAAGAACAAGTAGACAATTTCATGTTTTTTAGCAAGAAACAAACAGAGATACAATAAGGGAGAGAATAGTAGGAGTAGGGGAGCTGTGTTTTTGTAAAGGACAGCTTGTTCACTTTCACCTTCAACAGATCTCCCTGCACCCAAAATACATCAGAATTGAACCCACAATGAGACCAAAACAGAGTTACAAAATTTAACTATGAAATAATTACAAATATTAGATAAGAAATCAGATCTTATTAGAGAAACAAGATGATTAGTTTTTAATGTGAAAAAAAATTAACAAACATTAAGAAAATCTTACGAGCTCGAAGGTGAGCCAACGCCGATGTCAAAGGTCGGAAGAGGAGACCAAAAATAAAGCCGAAAGGTCATGACCGGAGTGTCAATGGATAGCCGAAAGGAGATTCTGAGAACCTGAGCCGATGAGCGCCTGAGCCAAATGGTCGTGACCGGAGGGGTTGAGGTCGTTAGGAGATGTTGAGCGCCTGAGCAGATGAAGTCATGACCGGAGGGGTTGAGGTCGTTAGGAAGACGACTACAGGGAGTTCAACTTCGATAGATCGTTGAAGACTTGTAGTGTAGATCTGTGCTTGGCCGCGAGTTGTTCGACTTCGATTGTTGAGGTATAGGAGATGCTGCGACTGTGATGAAGAGGAAGACGATGACGAAGAGTTGAACTTCGACAGATCGACAAATCTGTGCTTTGCCGCGAGGTGTTTGACTTCGATTGTTGAGGTCGTTAGGAGATGTTGCGACTGTGATGAAGTGGAAGACGATGACGGGGAGTCGAACTTCGACAGATCGACAGATCTGTGCTCCGTCGCCGCGAGTTGTTCGACTTCAACTGTTCAACAGAAGAGAAGTTGAACTTCGAACCCTAAAGAAATATAAATTTCTTTAATTTTAAAATTAAAATAAAATAATATTTATTTATTATTGATTTCGGATCGGATATTATCGGATTTCATTTATCGATATCCGAATCCGTATCCGAAACGTTATCGGATATTCAAAACTATCTGAATCTGAATCCGATATTCGAAAATTTCGGATAATATCCGATTTTTCGAATTTGAATTCGAATTCGGATTTCAGCTATCCATTGACACCCCTACATTATATAAACCAAAACCCCATCAAAATTCTTTCATCTGTTGAAACCTAACCTAATACCCATAAAAACCCGACTTAACTCTTATGCCCTACTTGAACCACATCATTCCTTACCACTTCAAACCCTAATCGCCTTCTATTTTTTTAACCTACAATTTCTCTAAACCTTGTTAACTTACTGCCTCACAAATCAACACCACTTATTTGACTAATTTTTCATTAGAATTGAGCCTAGAAATCTATTTTGAACATCTAATTGAAGCCCTAGGCCAGAGGAAGACTTGTCTTCCATTGGAACCAATTGTTAGTACTTGAATAACTAATATTGTGGGATTATGACAAACTTTATGACTATTTTAATTATGGCTTGGATTCTCTTCCATATCCATGAATGTATGAGCTAATAATTTATATTTGCATTGCTTATGTTAATTCAGTTTGATCTTAGATTTCTCATCCTAGGGTAACAGTCACGGACTTGCATAAATTTAGCACTCTTAATTATGATTTTAAGATGTTAGGAATGGTGTTTCATTGGTGGGAAGGAAGCGAAGTGTAATAGTTTGTTGGGGCTCATCCTTAGGCTTAATTTGAATTTAAGATATATGGGGAGATGGAATACTGCGAGGTTAGTTTGGGCTGATTCCAACATGATAGACTATTCTAAGAAAAAAAAGAAGGAATTTTATTACCTCTACTAGGATAAATTTCATTTCAAATTTTTTTTTGTCAATGAATAAGTAATGCTTGAATCCAACATTTTAGGTTTCCTGCATGATTCTTCTTTACCCATTTTTAATAAGACTTTCTGTGCTTTATAGAGCTAAATGTTGGGAAGTTAGAAGCATCATGTTGATAAATTGAGCATTACAGAGATGGGGATGTTGCGATGGATGAGTGGAAAGATTAGGAAACATTCCTCCAAAACAAAATTTTAAACCTTGATAAGAACATTGTGAATCTGAGGATGTCACATGCATTCTTCCTCATGTGATCTTAAGTGAAATGCTTTTGAATAAGAATGACTATCTTGAAAGAGCTAATGATGCAGTCCAAATTAGTTAGTTGTTGGAGTTAGTTTGGATAGTAACAATCTGCAATAGTTAGTTATTGGAGTCAATTGTTTGTTGGAGTGAGTTAGTATTGTTAGTTTTCGTTTGTTACTTTATGTGTTCATGTCAGGTAATGTAGTCATTTCACTTGGGCTGTTAAGTTTCTGTTTTGCCTATAAATAGGCCATCAAATGTAGTTGTAAATCAGTTTTTAGTTGAATTAAATAGATCCGAGAGAGAATTTTTCTTCCAACTTGACTTCTCAACTTCTCTTGAAGTTCTCACACAAATTAGTCTAAATTTCCAGATCTGATTGCTTCAGCTAACCTAGTAACCATCACAGCAATATCACAATACGTAACAAAATTTTCAATCATGCAGGTGTATGCTAATGGAGTTTGCATCCTCACTTGTTGAAGGAGCTAATGAAGACCTGATTGCTATAATTTGTGATTATATTAAGCCGGCACTGCAGGTACATGCTGATCCTACAATGTGGACCTTTTCTACAGTACCACTACATGTTAGGAGATGGTGAAGTTTTTTACACTGGTTCCAGTATGATGTAACCTTCCTTTGTCTGGGCTTTCGACCCATTGTAGTGTATTCATGAGTGGAATTTTACTGTTCTACTACATATATTGTACAAAAAATAAGAACACTCCCCCCCCCCCCCAACTCCATTTTAAGAGCAAGCGATAAATGAAATACTGAAAACTTGTTCACTGTAACAATTTGCATCTGCTAATAGTTTTACTTTTGGTTTTTAGGCTACTGATGGAATTGGTCAGTCTGAAGCGTACTATACAATGGGCAGAATTTTTGAGGTTTGTGTAGTAATTTTTCACACTCATACTTGTATGGCTATTCTAGTTGACACTTGTGTTGTTTTGTAGGAACATACTTTGTTATATTCTTCACGATTTGATGAGATGATGGATCTATTGCTTGGTCTAAAACCGCCTGCTGATATTTCATCTCTAAGAAGTCGCTTTGTGTGTCTCCACAATTTATTAGTTCATATATTAAAGGTCAGGATGCTAATTTTTATTATTGAATTTCAGCATTGGTTGATCATATTACAAGTTCATTTAGAACTGCTACATTGGTTAATGCATATAGATTTGGCCCTTTTTAATAAGAGTTAAACAAGGTAGGTCGAACTCATTTTGCAGTTTTTTTTTTTCTTTTTCTTTTTTGTCCTTTCTTTTTCTAATGAGTGACGATATTGTAAGTCTTTCGACTTACTGGTAAAATATCAAAGAAACATGAGTACTACGCTCTTCACAAATCTTTATACTTCCAAAAAAAAAAAAAAAAAATCAATTATCTTTTATTAAGAAAGATTCTATTGCCGCACCCATCTTTTTCTGCGAGCATGCCAATTCATATGAAATCACCAAAGAATTAACACTCATCTTGGGGTGCTCTTAGTAAAAGTTGGCATGGCAATAGAATCTCTCTTTATTAATAGCAAATTCTTTATTGTTTTTTTTTTTTGATCGGTAACAAATTCGGTATTGTTGAAATTCGGTTCTACCCAATACCATCTTGAGGTGAGTATCATGGACTATTTTCTAAGATTTACTTTGTTGGACACTGCATCATACCCACGTGTCACATAGATGCCAACATGTTATCAGAGAAGTCCTTAATTTTAATTCAAATATTTGGTTTTAGCTATTATGTTCTTAGTTTATATGATATTTTTCAGTACTTTTTAACGTGGTGTGAGGCTAGGCGTTTTATTAGCTAATACCTTGAAGACCAAATCTCAAGGCTTAAGGAAAAAGCTTCTAGAACACATTAAATATAAATATAAAAATATACTAGTAACTAGACAGCACAGTTTCTTATAAAAGAGAATCAGTAACAAATCTCAAAAGAAGAGAGCAAATTATGACAATTCACAATTTTGCATCCCAAAGTTTAATATCAAGTCCAATTACAAACTCATCAAAATTAAACCAAATTGACCGCCATCCATAGCTTCCTATGTACGACTTTCCAAGTTTTAATCCCTAATGTAAAATAGCATTTAAAGAATGTACTACCACTCAACTATAAGACTGGAAGAAGAAGAAGAAGTGAGTTCATATTCAGCTGATGGTTTTTCAATGTCATACAAAATCCATCTCTGCTTTATCAACGACGCACTGATTTAATGTAATGCATCTTGATCCAAATTTGTTGTCTAGCATTGTTTACATTCTTTAAGTGGTTTAATGTAATCCATCATTGTTTTATGCAGTGAAGTCGATAAGTGAAGAAATTTTAAAACAGAACACTATTATATGTAGATGATGTCTGAACTTTTTGTGAATCTATTTAATGCTTTGTGCAGAGTGATTTGAAGGAGAAGAATGCAAAAGCTTTTCTTGTTCTCAATGAGATTATACTCGCATTGAAGGATGTAAGAGCTTCTTAATTTATTTTTTGATGCACACACACACCCCGACACAAACATAAAGATGCATTAATACAAAGGAAGATTTTGCTCCACTAATGGTTGAACAACCCTCAATATTTTCAAAATGTAGAGTGCAATCCATATTGGACACCAATTATTCGTAGCTTGCGAATAACGCTTGTTGTTTTAACAAATTTACTTTTCGGTTATCTTTTGTACTCTGGATGACTGGCTATATTGGAAAGTAGGGAACTGGTAAGATAACACTCTGAATGTCCTGGGATAAGGTGATGCTAATAATTCCATGACTTTGGTTAGAATGGAAAAAATGTCCAGGCAATTTCGTTTTCTTCCTTTATGATGCTCTCATTTATAAAAAATAGACCAATTCCACCATTTTCTTCTAAGCTTTTAGAGGTTATTCTGATTGCTTGTTTGCTGGAATTTCCCTATGCTGTCAGGAGTGTGTATAAAACCTTTAAAATTTGGGATTTTCTTATTTTCCCCTCGTGATATCTCACTTCATTACATTATTTTATCGAAAAGAAAACATGAAGTTAAGCCAAATATGCCTAATTCATAATATTAAATATTGATATATTTCAATGAAATATACCAAAATATTTCGACTTACACGGGGACCAAAAGGAAACATTATTAGAATATTTCAATTTCGGCATTTTTTTTAATGTGTTTAAAAATCTTAAAGTAAATTTATTAATATGAAAATTCTTAAAAAATTATTAGTTTACCCCGTAAATAAGAAATTTGATGTGGAACATATTATTTATCCATTTTAATAATTGAGGGAGAAGCAGCTAACGTGGAGTTGGTGAGATGGCCAGAACCACGCCTCCGGAAGCAGTGGTCCTGAGTTCGATTCCTCCCTTTGTGGCCACCTCCTAGGATTTATTCTAGTACAATTGGTATGTGCAGGAAGGGTGAGATGCATGCCCCACAGATTAATCGGGTGCTCTAAGAGGCTTGCATACCCCAGGTATATAAAAAAATAATAGTTAGGGGTGGAGGGTCATTTGGCACACGTGGGACGCTCGTAACAGAATTACTCTTTGTTTATGTGCAACAAAAAAAAAAATATTGAATTGTAAATGCCTAAATGAACACTTAAAATTGAAGGTGCCTATTTACTAAGATGGCTGAATTCTTTGAGTGTTGATACCATGACCTGAGTTCAAAATCAGCCTTCACCTACTAATTACTAACTAGTAACTGCTTGCTTATCATTAAAAAAGAAAGAAAGAAATAAAAGGGCACTGAAAATAGTAATACTAACATTTTTTCTCTCTCTCTTATTGATGGCCATAAAATACTACCTTTCAGGAAATTTAATAATAACAATATCATTTTATGATTAGAAAGAATATTTTGTAATGGATTTTGTTGAAAACTCCCTGAAAAAGCTTTCTGATTGATTATGGATTGAATTCTATGAGTATTTAAAAAGTCTAAAAGGAAAAAAAAATATTTTAAAAAAATTGTTTTAGTTTTTAAAGAGAGAAAATATCGGTAGGCCCATGAATTGGTTATAAAAAGTGGAAGTGTTTGGATAATTTTCTGTTCTTATATTTTCTCAAGAAAAATTTCATGTGGATTTTTATATTCTTGGTAATGTAATGGGTGTTAGAATTTTTTTTTTGTTCTTTCTTTTATCAATGATGGGTGCTAGATTTGGATTTGGGCATTATTTATGAAGAATTTTTAATTTTATCTAACCATCAATAACTATGGACATCGTTTCGCTTTCTTTAATATCTAACGGAGGCTTAAATATGAAGGACCCCCCATATTAGGAAAACTTGATGAGTCATTCGGAATAAAACCATTTCCTAGGGGTTTACGAAAATTAAACTGAAAAATGAGGTGCTTAGCAAATTTTTATTTTTGTAGATATTTATTTATTATTATTATTAGTTTTGGGGGGGTGGGACTTATTTTCTTGAAGATGGGTAGTTAATATCTGTCGAGGGCAATCACTGGACTAGGATTACGGGTATAGTTTACTTGTAAACTAATTTAATTTGAGGCCTCCTGATGCCCCTCTTTCCCATTTATCGACTTTGAAGGAAAAAAATAAATATTTTGGTCCATATTTATTTTATTTGAGACTTTGCAAACATGACGACATTATACTTGATGAGTTGTTACACTAATGTGATATGCTTGTTCTTTATTCTGCAGTCTAAGGAAGAAGCCAGAAAAGAAGCTTATGATGTGCTACTCAAGATAAATTGCAGCTTGAAGGACTCATCCTCTGCCAATTCTGATTCACTTCATCAGCAGCTGTTTAGCATGGTAAAGCTTGCAAACTATATTTAAGATATACAATTTTATTTCATAGTTCATCATCATCATCATCATCAAAAGCCTATGCAAACTACTTGGCATTGGTTGAAGGAATCATGTTCCGCCATTCACTTCAATCAAAAGCTATATCTGTCTAGACATATGTTTTAAATATATTAATGAACGTTGATTTCTCTTTTTTTTTTTTTTCTGGGGTGGGGGGGCGTGGGCGGGGGCACTTTCTACCTTCTTGTTTATTTTTTCTGGCATTCTCATTTTTGTTTCACTTGCGAAACCATCTCAATTGACCCCACCTTAGTTTATCTCCTATTGGGCTACACTTACATTGTCGTGAACCAATACATTTTTCTAATCTTTATTGGTCTTCGAGCTCACCCATCTTCTTTTCGTGAACATTTTGTTTCATAATTGCCAAGCATTTTTCTCTGTGAACCACAGGAAATCTTTGGCCATAATCCCTCTAGATTTCCCCTCCTCTTTTAGTTGGGGATGGGAAATCCCATCCTCCTGGTGTCTGGCTTTAAGGCGCCTGGGCATCCCATTGTGAATTCTCACTTTTTGTTCACGTCTAGTGTTGAATCTAGCAGCCATGTGTTCCTTCATTGTTCAATTGCCAAGGACGTCTGGATCCATTTTCTTTCATTGTTAGGTATCTTCTTTGCTTATTCCTTTCTCAATCCTAAATCTTTTTGATCTACGTGTTATGCTTTTTCTTCTAAGTTCCAAATCAATCGGAACCTCCTGGTGGTGGTTTATTGGGGCATTCTGAGGAAAGAAATGGTTGCTTATTTGAGGTCAAGGAGGAGGTTGTCCATCAATTAATTTTGAATATTTAGTCCTTTTTATTTTCAAATTCCTTCTAGGAGTGCAAATGTCCGTTCTTTGAGGACTTCGTTTTTAGGTGGTATTCTATTGTTGATGAAAGAGTGTGAGTAGTTTGATTTTGAGAAAAGAAAGAAGAAAATGTCAAATTCATGATGAAATTCAATGACGTCTAAAATAATTGATGTGCTACCACCCGAGTGGTGGAGCAGTGGTTCATCAACCTGGGTGTATTCCCCAGTGTCTTTAGATCGAGTCTCCCCACCCACCACTTGACCCGATGTGCCTGTTTGTGGTGGCAGGGCGTATTATTAGGGATTAGTCTGACTTTCAAAGGAGGGAGAGGGGTGACATCTTGTTGATAGGGCATAAAATGGGTTGGATTTTATTTGTAATCTGAAATAAATTTAGCAGGTTTGGACCCTTGGAGTAGATCCAAATAAAAAAAAAAGAGTCAAAAATGATTTGATGTCCCTTGATTGGAGTAAGATCCGAGTTGGATATGAATCCATCCACCTTCCCTTGCCCAAAGAAACTTGACCTTCTGTCCTCAAGCACGACCTGTTTCCGGCACGTTTTTAGTTCCTACTGTAGGCTGCTTGCCGAACAAGAAAGATTGAATTCTGATTCTGCTGGAACGCTTGAACAATGGTTTCGTTTAAACCTGTTTAAGCCCTTTTTAGACTTAAAATCCTGATCCGCTAGCTGAACGGAACGAACTGAAGGAAGAACTCCTAAGTAGCCGGGTGGAAAAGGGGCATCTGAGTGATTCAAAATCTGAATTTTGCTGGTATTGGACCTTTGGAGTAGATCTAAATTAAAAAAAGTGGGTCAAATATGGTTTGATGTCTCTTGATCCGAGTCAGGTTTAGATCGGATATGGATCCATCTTTATATCCGCCTAGATCTGAGTAACATATTGTTTTGAAATTATATTTTTAGGTTTTTCAAACTATCCTCTTCTTCTAATTTAACATAACATGAATTCTTATAAAATAAAAGGAAATAATGGTAAAAGAGAATATTACAACAATTAGCAAACCAGTATAGCAGAAAAAATGTTGATCAGTCCGGAATTTTCCAACCTGACCCAACTCAAATCAAGCAATTCGATTGGGTCGGATCCGGATCCAGGTTGAATGAAAGCAAAATAATTCGGTTATGGTTTCATTTAGTAGGATCCGAGTCGGATACGAATTCAGGCTAGATAAAAAAAATTTAGGATCTGAAGAATATCTCAGATCCAGCCTGAGCTGACCCGTTTTAAGCCCTACCTGTTGCATCTTAAAAAAATGGTGTGCTCTGTGATGTAGTTTTTGTTCTTTTTTTATAAAAAAAATTCTCATCATTTCTGTTTTGATGTTATTGCATCTTTTGTTAGATAATGGCTTATCTTTCTGGCACACCTCCTCCAATAATGAGCGGAGCAATTGCTGCACTTTCATTGTTGATATACAAGAATAATGATAGCTGTTTCTCTGTACCTGAGCTGGTGCCTTCTGTCTTAGTTTTGTTGCAAAGTAAAGCCATAGAAGTTATAAAAGTGAGTGTTTCCCTAATTTTTAATTCAGTTCATTCTATTTCCTTTATTTAATACTAATGGTTTAATTGTTAATGAATAGAGTAGGCTGTTTTGGGCTTTGTGAAAGTTCTAGTATCCTGCTTAGAAGCAATTGACCTGCAGAAACTTCTGCCTGATATTATCAATGGAATTCTCCCATGGTCATCTGTATCAAGAAATCATTTTAGATCGAAGGCATGTACCATTTGGTGATTAACTTTTGTAATGTAATATTCATTTGTTTGAGCAATTTTTTTTTTTTGCAAACTTTTAACATAGATGTGCACTTTTATTGTTATTACAGGTAACAATTATTTTGGAAATTGTTATACGAAAATGTGGTTCTGCTTCAGTTGAGCCACTCGTACCAGAGAAATACAGGGCCTTTATCAAGACTGTTATGGAGGTAAACTTTTCTATTTTGAGCCAACATCAGATAGGCTTTCAAAGAAACCTTGTTGGTTAGATTTTGAAACGGTCAAGTGCTGCTCCCATGCACGATGGGCTGGGACCTGAGATATCCTATTAATGCAAATATTAAAGGATAAACTAGTGGATCAATGACACCCGTTTAAGCAAGAAATTTAGAAACATTTATCCAGATAATAAAAATGCATTTTTCAGTAAGTAACTAAGTATGCTTGGCATCGACCCTTGCCTAATGGGTGTGGTTCCGAAGATTAAGTAGTTAAGTATAATATGCTTCTATGCAGGTGTGAATTTCACCTATACTATTTCATAATACTTTGTGGTACTGTTTTTTTTAAAATGCAGCAACGTCATGGCAAGATGAGTTCCAAAGAAGCTGAAACTTCTGATGTCATGCCAAAACTTGCAGTTTCATCTCGGTGAGAGTCTGTCCTTTCTATTAGAGCTGTGATATTACCACACCCCTACACTGACTACGCCAAACTTATAAAAATGGCCACACATCATTCTATCATTAAAGAGTCCAACTAGACTTACTATGATAGTGAGGAAAAAAGGCCTTACTAAGCCTCTTCCATGAGATATTAACACAAGTGACCGAAATGCCCCTTATTTGCAACCTTTGCAAAAACCGTCGATTTTCCCCCAAAAGACTATTATCTTTAACATTTTACCCTCATCGTCAACCCTAAGATTCTACCTTGAGAACAAGATAGGGTTTTGAGGGAGGTTCAGGGCAGTGAGTTTTTTTGGAGAAAAATCAGGGGTTTTAGCCAAGAGTTTGAAGGTGACTTGAAGAGGTAAATGGTTAACAAAGAATTATCTTAGAGGTCGAAGCAATGGGTTTTTGGGAAAAAAAAATCTAGTTTCCTGTCATGAGGTTGAATATGGGGGAATTTTTGTCATTTGTTTAATCTCTCGTGCAAGACTGAATTCAATGGGCATGTCGTCAGTGTGAAAACACATGGGTGTATCTCTAATTTTGTTCAAAATCAGGTGGGCTAACTAAAACTGCACTGTTTTTAGAGGATCGGTTTCTAGTGGTTCCCTCCCAAAAAATCTTTAAAAAAAGTAGCTTTCCTGTTTTGTTTTGGAACCGAGGTATCCGGATTCCGGGCTTCTTAGAGAACCCGACTAATCCTCGGGGCACGTGCAGTTTCTTTCCCCCACATGCAATAGGTAATTTCTGGGACGAATCCCTGAGTTAATAGTATATTGGAATGGTAATATAACTTAATTAGGTCCAATTGATTTCATATTTCTCCTGTTCAGGTTTATGTTAAATTTTGAACCAACTCTCTTCTTGCTGAACTTTTTTTGCCAGAAGGGAGGCAACTGATACAGGGATAGCTAGGACGACTCAAAAGGACAAGAAAGAGAAGAAGCGTAAATTCAATATGGCCAGCACAAATGAGCCCCACAACTCTACTAAGCGCTCGCGTTCTGATATCCCCGCAGGCCAGTCGAGAGGCAACATAAAACATACCAAAATGAGGGAATTTGGCAAGAGGCCTACAACTGGAAGAAAGGAAAAGATGGGGTGGAGGAAAGTGAGTAGATCAAGTAAAGCCCCAATTCATAAACCTTCCTCCAAATCCAAATTCCAAAAGCACGGCAAGGTCTCTAGCCAAAAGCAAAGAACTAGTAAATGAGATGTTAATGAACATTGCTTGGAAGATCAAATGCATGCCTCTTTACCCAGACTGAAGGCATTTGGTAAACTCTCTTACATTACAAGGGGTCTTAACATAAGAAGCAGCTGATATTAGGAATTGAGAGTTATCTTCGTAATGCAATCATCATTTGTCATTTAAGTTGCTTTGCGAAGAAAGATAGGAAACATCTTCAGTCTCTGCTGCAAGTATGACGTACGGAATTATTAAATTACTTTGAAGATTTGTTAGCATATTTGTCCATTCAAAGGGTGTGCTAATTGAACTGAATGAGCATGCCCTTTCAATTTTGTTTTGTTTTGTTTTTTATTTTATAGAAAAGTATTTAGTTATAGAAATGCTGGAATCCTTTTAGGGTTTACTTTTTATTTGAGCCTTGTATTTTGATAAGCTTTATTAGGCGAATTTCTGTATTCAATAGAAGTGCTTTTGTGAAGCATTACCCTTTGAATCCCTTCTATAATGATTACAACAGTGACATAGGCACATTGGTTGTTTATAGTGAATGGTCAGGATAGTGAGATGGGGTTTAGAAGTGCTTCTGGAAGCTGTGACATTTAATGATAAAATGTTTGGTCATTATTAATTAAAATCCCAAAAATTATTTTGAGGGCATCAATATTGTGTAGTACTATTATAATGTGGCTTTTCTTTGACATGAATCATGTGGATTATCTTGACACATGTTTACTAATATAATGGATGAAGAGTTATCATTGTTGAGTCAATTTGACATTAGTTAATATTCTAATGTATCCTAGATTGATCTAACACCCTCCCATATAATTGCATTTTCCTTTGAACAAAGAATTTTGGATTCTTATATCTAAAATCAGTCATTGATTGAATGATTCATCTCAGTTAAAAAATCATTCTTTTTTAATTTTGATGGTCACCATTTGTCATTGAAGTCCATCTCTATTGTATCGTACTCATTTTTCAGTTTGTCATAGTTAATGGTCCATAGGGCAATGTCCATTGTGATCTCCCTCAAGCATGGTTTTTAAACTCGGTTTCACGTCTCGTCTCGTTCAGCTCTTATACCGAGTTGACTCGGATGATACATCTTGTCTCGATCAACATTGAGACAATGGTTTTTAATTATTTATAAAATCTAAAAAAAATTCAGAAATGATTCTTAGTAAAAAATGAAGTCAAAAAAATATAAAATTAAAATTTTTTTTTTTTCATGATATACCTTTCAAAATAAATAAATTAAATATATATCTATTAAAATAAATAAATTAAATATGAAGTCTTCTCCCAAAATCTTGCTTTTTTTGGTTCACTTAGTTGAGAAGATGAAGAAAAATTGATTTGGGTGAAAGAATATAGGATTGAGGCATTTGTCTTGTTTAACTCGGATGAGATTTTGAAAATCTCGTCCGATACGTACCGATTAACTCGTGATTTATACATTTTCTATGAGGTCTCCTTTGTCTCGGATGAGACATTGGAAAATCTCGTCCAAGACGTCTCGCTTATCTTACGATACGCGGTCGTCTCAAATTACTTTGTGAGTTGGTCTTGTTCAGCTCCGATATCGAGTTAACTCAGGCAATACGTCTCGGTCTCAGACGAGTTTAAAAATCATGCCCTCAAGAGAATACTAAATAGACTCAACCAGAGCGAAAAAACTCTCGTAGGAGAGGTCATGGATAAAAAATAGAGCATATGGATTTTATTTGTTTTGAAGGGTTATAGAGAAAGGTAGATTTTTTTATCGAAGAATGCTGAATGAATTTGGTGGCATTGCTGTTGGAAAGTGATCATTCGGTAGAGCTTTGACAGAATAAATGAGAAATAATGAGTAAGGTGCTATATATAGAAAATAGAGAGCAATACTATACAAAAACAAACTTTAATATAAGGAAGTTTGATCTAATCTAATCTTAGTATGTATTAATTTTCCGAGAAGATGATTTGGCATATCACAATACAATTTATTCTAATGTATCATATAATACTCTTAATATAACTAAAACCCTTTCCAGCCCGAAGCTGAAGGACAAAGCTTACAGTGGACTAGACCAACTAAAACTGGCCTATTTAGTGGTGGCTTTAGACGAACTATTTCCATTTAAACTCGGAATGTAATAATCGTGAATCTTTATTTTTCTTTATAATTATCAGTGTGGAACATGAAATATGATCCTTTTTCAGACAAGGCTTTAGACAAAATTGAATGGTGAAACAATATTCATTTGATCCCAAGTTATTGGGATAAACAAATTTAGATCTAACTATCAATTATGAATAACTAATATCCTATCTTGTTGAGAAGATTCGTTTCTTTTCTGATGGATCCAACTAAAAATACACCAATTCGGTTGTCAAAAAGAGAGAAATTATAGATTATCTAACGTTTTACTTTCTTTGTTCGAAACAAATTAATAACTACTACACCCAATGTGCTTTGAATGGAAAGTCCTAAGAGATTCAAGGTAAGAAGGATATTTTATGAAGAAAATATCCAGGAAGGAGGGTTGAAACCTCATTCCCACACCTCAAACCCCTGGGTGTATACGATCCAAAAAGGAAGCATGTGAACTCATGATTTAAATTAGGAAAGACTGAAACTCCCCCATTGGAAATCAATATGAATTATTTTTGAGTTGTTCTAAACTGGTTTCCTACAACATTGTGCTCAGCACTACGTTGATGTGGTGGTAAGAACATAACCAGATTTGTTTTCCTTGTATCTTGAGGAAAAATCTATAGTTTTGTCCACACTGTTGTGTCAACCCATTACTGAGCGTTGTGTCGTAGGAAGTCAGTTCAGCGTTTTTGGTCAAAATTCACTGTTAGATCAAAATATTTTGCAAAATGAATAATGATTTTCAATAAAATATATACATACAAACTGTCAGTTTGGATTTTGGCAGTAGTTGCGTCGAGAGTTTGTGCTTCTAAAATATATAACCATCAATAGCTAATGGTTAAAATTGGCCTATTTTGGTGGCAGCTTTATATGAACTATGCCATTTACACTCTCATTGTCAATATTATTGCTATAGGTTAAAATGGGTTCAATGACACTGGTCAATATATCTGGAAAAACATGAAGAGGTTTAGTTCAGTCTCATGAATCTTGATTCATGCATCGAAGATGATTTTATGAAGATTTTTTAGCTTTCAGTGCTAGCCCTTGAGCTTCACACTTGCCGACTACCACCGAGGGGTCTTGATGTTAGGGACAATGACTCTGAAGGACTCTTTATTAAGAATATGTACCAAATAGTCCCTAACAAACAATACATGTCATTTAAGTCTCATTTAATGAAATGTTAAACCCATCTTTTGAAGATTCTTTAAAGAAAATACCTGAAATACCCTTTGAACAACTCTACAAAGTTGTTTGGTCTAAAAATATGTTGAGTTAGATAAGAAACATGACCAATTTATTTAGTTGTTAATGTTTTGTAAAAAATAAAAAATAATTATTTTTATTTATTAAAAGTTATTCATAAATTCAATATAATTTTATTTGACTCATTTCAGTTGACTTGCTAATTTTTTAGTTGAATCAATTCATTGAACATTCAAGTCGAGTTTTAAAATTATATTTTAATTATTGAAAAATTATTTATATATTTTGATAAATCTAACATACATAGAAAACAACGATTTTCTTTTCATTTATATATTTCTTTTTTCATTGTTCCGTAAGAGATAACCATAGTTAAGGGATTTGTCATTAATTTTAGAACAAAAGAAGTACCTAAAATATTCTCAACTAAACATATTTCTTTAGACCTAAAAAATTGTTGAAAGGGTAGTTACGGTATCTTTGCTTCAAAAATCTTTTTTTAGACTAATATTTGATAAAAAGTTTACCAAAGAGTATTTTTTTAGAAGGGACTTTGTGGTAGATATTTTCAAAAATTAGGTCTTTGAGGTCATTGTCCCTTTATGCCATAGGGTAAATATGGCTCAACACATTTATTAGGAGTTGATTTGTAATTATTTTTATTAAAGTTGTTGGGGGGCATTTTGTAATTTTTGAAAGACAAAGGGGTATTTTATAATTTCTAATAATCTTGTAAGAAGGGGATTTATAGAATTAATGAATTAAGGGAGTTAATGATACTTTTAAAGAATTCTCACTCTTCGGATAGAGAAGTCTTAGAAAAGGAGCAGTAGCTTAGTAGGCGTTTGGATAGGACTCCTTGGCTACTTCTGACTCTTGCGGGGAGTTAGAAGTCGTTTGGATGCGTTTTGATGAACAACTCCTTCGAAGAGTTACTCCGCGCAAGAGCAAGAAATACTCTTTGTGAAGAAGTCGAGAAAACCTATTTCTCAAAACTCATCTTGCGGGGAGTCAAAATCTAACGGTTCGTTTACCAAAATACCCTTAACTTTATTATTTTCTAGGAAAATATTCCTAATTCATTTGCCCTTAAATCAAATGAAAGAAACATTTATTAATATTAAAAAAAAAAAAAATTGAGTATAATGGATTTAAACACATTATATTAATATTTAAAATATTATATTATTATATTATATTAGTATTTATTATATTATATTAATATTTATAGTTAAACACATTATATTAATATTTAATATTTAAAATATTATATTATATTATATTATATAATATTTATAGTTAAAATGTCAAAAACAATATAGTTTGAAGGCATATTATGACACTAAAAGACAGTCTGTCAATTTTTTTTTAAATTTTGAGTATAATGGATTTAAACACATTATATTAATATTTAATATTTAAAATATTTATTATATTATATTATATTATATTAGTATTATATTATATTATATTAATATTTATAGTTAAACACATTATATTAATATTTAATATTTAAAATATATATTATATTATATTAATATTTATAGTTAAAATGTCAAAAATAATATAGTTTGAAGGCATATTATGACATTAAAAGACAGTCTGTCAATTTTTTTTTTTTTAAATTTTGAGTATAATGGATTTAAACACATTATATTAATATTTAATATTTAAAATATTATATTATATTATATTAATATTTATAGTTAAAATGTCAAAAACAGTATAGTTTGAAGGCATATTATGACACTAAAAGACAGTCTGTCAATTTTTTTTTAATATTATGTCATACTATGTCAAAAACACTCTGTCAAATTTTTTTTAAATTTTGAGTATAATGGATTTAAACATATTATATTAATATTTAAAATATTATATTATATTATATTAATATTTATTATATTATATTATATTAATATTTATAGTTAAAATGTCAAAAAAAATATAGTTTGAAGGCATATTATGACACTAAAAGATAAAAAACAGTAACTGGTATAATATAAGGGTATTCTGGTCTTTTTTCTAGAAGTCATGAGAAGTCAGTATGGTTCCTAAACAGACTTCTAGCACAAAAGTACTTCTGCCAGTACTTCACAGAGTTGATTGCCAAACGCCCTTTCTACACAGAATTACTTTTCCAGCTCCTCCATAGAGTACTTCAGCTCATGTTCTTTGGAAGAGTAGTTCTGCTCCTGGTATCCAAACAGGCCCTTAGTAACTAGAGGTTGTTTCTTAAAATAGAAAAGAAAAATGGAGAGATTGGAGAAGATGAAAATGTATTAGAGAGAAGTTTTCTTTCACCATGAGAGAAAATTCTGATTAATGGAGCTAAAAATTTGTAATTCTTTTTTGTTCTTTCAAATTTCCTAATAAATCTCGCAAGTTTTCGCAATTTTCTTTACTGTTGTCATACATTTATTTGTAATTTGGTCTAACTCGATGAGATTGGGGAGAATTTAGGTGAGACAAACTCAAATGTCCCACAAGAGGTGTATCTTTATTTTTTCTCAAATGTCCGTATTTCGTGGTGGTCATCACCTGTTTATAAAGTTCATCATTTTCACATCCCGCTTTTTTTTTTGAGTCTATCGGAGCTGATGACTTACGAGACCAAATCTGTCATGATCTCTCCCAAGAGTATACAAAAAAGGATTATGCGACTTAAATAAAATAACTCTCATTGGAGAGATTTTTGATGATAAAAGAAGAAATGAGATCGTAAGAGATTAATGTTACAATATAGGACATTCGTAGAGATATAGAAGGATGTGTGATTTTTATTGAAGAAACTAGAATAATATTAAAAGGGAGGAAAAGAGATATAGGTCTGACGGTAATGTCATGATGGCGGTGACGCCATATGAGAATTGATTTTATTGAGAATTCTTATATGAATATTTCATGAACATGTTAAGGTATTTATAGAGATTACATCAACTAAAATATTAAAAACTAACGTAACTAGGGGTGCAACTTAATTCGGTTCAAACCGAGAACTGAACCAAACCATGGAATTTGGATTGGTTTGGTTCGGTTTACACTTAAATCGGTTTGGTTTCGGGTTTTAAAAATAAAAAACTGATGAATTCGGTTCGGTTCTCGATTCAGATAATATAAAAAATTGAACCAAACCGAAAATCGAATTAATATTTATTTTTAAAAAAATATTAATTATATATATATATATATAATATATATATATATATATATATATATATTATATATATATATATATATATATATATAGGGGACGGTTAAGCAGTCCTAAAGTTTACCAAGTTTGGTGCCAAACATTTTTCAAAATATGGGTTAGAAGCTTTGGAATGAGCTGATTTTTTGTGAGGATGATCTTTATAATGAGGAGATCATCCTCGCCAAAAATCAGCATATTCCAAAACTTCTAACCCCATCAAAAGTGATTTAAAAAATTGGACGGTCCACGATTCTTCAACTTGTAAACTAGGTTTAGAAGTTTCAAAATGATCTGATTTTTTGTGAGGATGATCTCTTCACCGTAGATATTATCCTCACAAAAAATCAGCCAATTCCAAAACTTATAACCCGATCAAAAGTGATTTACAAAAACTGTTTGGCACCAAACTTGGCAAACTTTAGGATTGCCGAACCGCTCCCATATATATATATATATATATATATATATAGATATATATTATTTTTTATTTTTCATTTTAACCGAACCCTCGTCTTATCTCTCTCTCTCTCTCGTCTCTGCGATCGGCTGCCACCGGCTAAAACCCCTCGTCTCTTTATTTTGTCTCTGCGAGCGGTTGCCACCGGTTAAAAGTTAAAACCAAACCCTCATCTCTCTATCGTCTCTGAGATCGGCTGCCACCGGCCAAAAGACTTCATCTCTCTCTCATCTCTCGTCTCTCGTCTCTTTTTCTGTCTCTTTCGTCTCATCATACTCTCTGTGAGCGGCTGCGAAACCCTCATCATAGTCTCTGCGACCGGCTGCCAGCGACTACCGGCTGATCTTTGCGGCTGCGACCTGCAACAGCCAACAGGTTCCTCTCTCTCTCCGATTGCGGCTGCAGCTGCAGCTTGGACTGCGATTTACGACCAAACCATGGAACCGAACTGAACCAAATCGAAATAAGGTTGGTTTGGGTTGGTTCGGTTTTAAAACAATTCGGTTCAGTTCTGATTCTCATATGATGGAATCGATCTTGATCGATTCGATTATGATTTTGCTTTAATCCGAACCAACCCGAACCAAGTTGCACCCATAAACGTAACATAGATATACTAATTATCTATAATTCTTAGAATATCTTAATAGATATTACTAAATATTTTATTCTCAATCACCACCTCAACCTTCATTTTCTTGTGAGATACATTGATACTGATACAATGTATCCATGCATCATAATATGATGCATCTCTTACATTATAAGAGATTTCACTCAAATGGGCTTCGATTGGGCCATAAACGGTTTAAACAACATCGAAACCTGTCTAATCGCAATATGAAAATGAAGAGGGCCTACATGGGCCATGATAAGCTTGATCATGTAAGATTCAAAGGCTCAAAAATAGATAGGGAGCTTGATCATTGGAGATTCAAAGGCTCCTTGGGCCAATAGGAGCTTGATGACTAGGGATTCAGCGCCCTTGGGCTACTGAAACTTTAGACTATATAAGTTTCATACTTTTTTTATATATATAAAAAAAATAAAAATAAAAATAAAACCATGAGAGGACTGCACTGACTTTGGTTCAGCAGACTATGAGATTCTAGGCTTAACATACCTAATTGACACAATTTTAACCAAATGAAGGGGTCTGGAAGATAAGAACTGATTTGGGCTTTTATCTAAATTTGGGTTTACAAATCTCTAATGGGTTTAATGAATGGGCTGGTGTTGTGGATTGGTTATGTGATAATCCAATAGGTAGTTTTTATAACTCATTCATATTGGGGATGTCTTCAACCTGACTTTGAAAGACGTTTGGTAGAAGCTTGTCGAAACACTTTGGTTGCTCTATTAACTTCTTCAAGTTCACCGATGCAAGCAAATCTGTAGAAGAAATCAAATATCTAACTTTGCAAGTTGTGCAACCAAGAGAAAACAAGATCCATGGACCCTCGAAGATGGCTGATTGTGGCAGTAACAATGGCGTATGATATGCAAAAAGGCCAACAAAAAAACATCAGTGATTATTGTGAGTAGAGGGTCATTGGAATAGAGCATAGAGTAGAGATCCCTGCGTATATAAACTATTTGATAGAATACCTAAATGACAGAATAAAAGAGAGTGGCTATCGGTCTGCCGTGGCAAGAGTAGTCTCTGATACCATAAAGAAGAATGATATTTGATTATACTTAGATAATTACAAGGAGCTCTCTTAAGGTTTAAATAACAAACATTAAAGGATAAGAATGGATCATTCCAAATCTAGAATGTAATCTATCCTAATCATCATCATAATCTAAATCAATCTTTTATTTATTCAAATCTAATCTAAATGATAGGGTGTAGCACAATACACCTTATTACATTGCATCATATGTATTACTCTAACATCCTCTCTCAAACAAATAGTGATCAACCATGATGTCGTGATTGCTTGCCTGTGAGATTGTTTAGAAATCGTTGTAACCATTCATATCTTCATCATGCAAGATAAGAACCGTCTTTGTCAAATTTGTTAAGTTGAACTCAAGAGATTGTGGAAGAACCAAGAGATGATGTATGACATGCCTGTGTGGAAGAGGAGGAGCAAATGACTATTCTTTTATATATATGGGGGTGGATCATGGGACATATGTAAAAATAATGATTTTTCAAAACATGGGTTAGAAGTTTCGGATTGAGCTGATTTTTTGTGAGGGTGGTCTCTATGACGAGAATATCATCCTCACAAAAAACCAGCTCAATTTGAAACTTCTAAGTCTATCAAAAGTGGTTTACAAATTATTGGTAAAACATTGACGGTCCACATTCTAAATCACTTTTGATGAGGTTAGAAGTTTCAGATCGGACTGATTTTTTTTAGGATGATCTTCTCATCATAGAGATCATCCTCACAAAAAATCAGCTCAATCCGAAACTTCTAACCCATATTTTGAAAAATTATTATTATTACATTGTTTTTACATATGTTTTTATGTATGTCACATGATCCGTCCCCTATACATATATATATATATATATATATTTCAGTCATTATATATATTTTTCAATATTATTTTAGTTATAGTAAATAATATGATTAAAAGTATTGTACAAGATTAAATATGAATAGCTAAGCCTTATCCCCCCGGTAGGAGGTGGATATCGTGAATCATGCCTTGTTTTTCTTCCCATCGAAACTATCATTTGATCCCTTAATCTTATAGGAGAGGCTTACCATGAAGGGGGGTGAACTACTATATTGTATTGTCTTTAGGGAGGAGGAGACTCATAGAGAAAGTGAGGAACTGCTTGGGCAAAGCTCATCCCTTGTTTAACTAATCGCTTCTTTAAATAGTATATTTTTCTTTTGCCCGTGAATCCTTTCTCTTTCTTTTTATTCTAGTAAAAAGTATTTTGGGTTTGGTATGTCCATTAGTTCTTCTCTATTGCTTCTTTGATTTAGTAGAAAGCCTGGTTCAAGTTCCCACTTGCTTCTTTTTGATTTGCACCTGATCTACGACCAACTTTTCCCTTTTTTTACTTGAAAGTAGGAATCACATCTCTCTCTTTTAGGAGTGAAGTATGTAAGCCCCCTTTTTCTAGTCGGTCTCCATTTGTTGATGTCTTTGGAAGCCCGTCATTTTTTATCCTGGTGAATGGGTCGCCACAAGGTTTCTTCAAGAGATTGAAAGGTCTAAGACAGGGGGATCCTCTATCTCCCTTCTTGTACATTATTGTAGTGGAAGCTCTTGGGTAGATGTTGGATATAGGTGTGGCAAGTGGTATTCTATTTGATTTTTCAGTGGGTGACGGGGGACAAACTTTGTCACACTTATAATTTGTAGATTATACACTAGTATTCGTAGATGCCTCCCTTAATTAGACAAGGAATTTAGGTGACCTTGTTTGTTGTTTTGAAGCAGTTTAAGACATTCTTGTAGACACTCCAATTTGAACGGCCCCCCCCCCCACTCAAAAGAATCCAAAAAATCAACTTTTCTATTAAAATCCGCTAATAGGCTTAAAAAGTTCAAATCGTTGAAACTCGACATTTTGATCGAATCAAAGGTTCTTAAAACTCCTAAAGGTCTCATGAATCGACAATGAGGCTTTGCATACTCCTTACCTTCTCCATCTCTCATCACTCCAATCCAAAACTCGAAAATGTCCTAAGCCCACCTAAAGCCCACTAATTTCAACCCACTAAATCCTAACCAATTTTAAATCAAATCCAACAACCTAAACCTTCCCAAAATCCTAAGCCCAATATGTCAAAGCCCACATCTATTCAAGCTCATATTCATAATCCATCAATCATTACTCACATTAACCACCTCAATACACTTCCCTCATTCAACTACTTACCCCCATCACCTTTCTCTAACAAAATCACCTACCCATATCACAACTCAAACCATTCTCTCATCATGTTCTTTAAACCCATCCTCACATACCATCCTCACACTCATTTTCTCCAATCAATTCATCTAAACATTCCATCTTCACACCTTGTGGACACATGTCACCATATCCTTTACCCTTTCAAAATCTAACCACCTAATCCCTTATACAACCCATTCTCTTAACCAAACACCACACCCTCTTATCCCACCTAATACTTAACCCAATTTTCTCATCAAAATACCACATCTCTTCACCCCACTTAATTCTCAACCCAAATGGGTTGAGAGATCCAACCCATTTGGATTAAAAGTTATGTACTTACCTCCCCTTCCACAAATACTCTCATCTCAACCTTAAATTTCAAACCCTCAGACTCAAATCTTGTACCATTTTTCACTTTTCTACCTTTTCACCCCATCTTACCCCTAAAAGCAACCCTCAATACTGATAAATACCCCCTTCTCTTTTTAAAATGGACATGCTATCATGCCTAAAAAAAAGACTAATTTTTTTTCAATTTTCTACTCAACTCTCTCCTCCTATTATTACTTCAGCTACTCTAAAATATCTACTCCCATAATTCTGCAAAAGATCTAAGAAGAAAAAGAAGAAGAAAAGAAGGAGAAGAGGAAAAAAAAGGAAAGTTCAAGCCCCAAGGTGGGTCTAGAATAGCGCTTTAATTTTCTTAAATCCCCCCTTTCTCCTCTGTCCATTTCCTTTTTCTATATATCCCTCCCTCACTCATTTAATTTCATTTTTCGAAATCCTTTAACATGTAATGCCAACCCTTCCCTATGTTCGGTAGATTGGATTCTGGTTCGATCGAAAGTGTAGGGGTTGAAATTGCATTTTCAAAATAAAATCTTTCCATTTTTAATCCCCATTCACAATTTACACAAATCACAAAAAATCATTTCAAGACTATCAATAATTGGGCCCATCTCATTCTATAAGAATGAGCCCACAATCACAAAGCTCATATTTTTTCAAAATCATGTAAGTTTGAGGCAAAACATAGTAGGGTTTCTTCTTTCAATGAAATGACCCTCCTAGTTTAAGTCAACATTAAAAGTCCCCCTTGTTTGAGGTCACAAAATCGTCGTTTCACCGAATTTTCTTATTTTCTTTGATTATTTAAAATAACCAAGCTTATGAGGTTATCAATTGATGTAGAGAGAGGGGTGCGTAACACTTTTCGTTCTCTTAATTGAACCACCTACTTAGATCTTAGGTAGTCCGATACTTTATTCACACAAGAGTTGCTAAGATGCCAAAATGACACTTTTTTGAAAATATGTTTCGGGTGACCATTCGCACCCTTTTACAAAAAGGAATGGTGATGACTCTAAACCCTCATACATGTGATCTTCAAAAATCGAAAATCATGCATCTACAATTCCAATGAACATGAAAAAGAACAAGGTGTTGCCAGTCGAGAGAGTCCCAGTATGTCACGCCTTGTAGTTTCTTTGCGTTGGTAGGTGGGTATTCTTCTTACTTCATATTTGGGTCTTCCCTTGGGTGCTCCTTATAAGGATTGGCAATGTGGGATCATGTTATCGAAAGGGCGAAAAGAAAATTAGCCACGTGGCAAACAAATTATCTTTCTAAAGGGAGTAAACTGACTTTGATTAAAAACATGTTTTCCAGTATTCCAATGTACTTCTTTTCCTTTTTCAAGACACCTTGTAGTGTGGAATTGAAGCTTGACAAGTTATTTCAAAATATTTTGTGGCATGATTGAAAAGGTGAAAGCGCCTCGATTCGCGGGGTGCGCGGATCCGCTTTTGACTTTTGAGGTTTGAGAGTCGCCACCTAGTTATTACGGTTTAGGAATCAAATATAGACTCGAAACAGATAAAAATAACTAATCTACTAAAAAAATATACTGAGTCCAGGGATCACATTACGGGGTTGGAAGATGTTACGCACCAATCCCGCCCGGCCAATGCCGGTCTCTACTTATTCCCAAATAGAAATACATTGCTTGAAGACCTAATCAATAAAATAATTTAAATCTTTACCTTTACGAAGACAACGGTCTTGTTCCCTCAGATCTGGTAGAGTAGTTCTTCGTATAGCATTCCTCGTTTCGTTCTGTCACCAGATTCATTTCGGATCTCCAAAATAAAGTATTTCCTTCTGAATTTTTCTAATTTTTTTAATGGATTTTTAGGGTGTTTTGGAAGGATTTCAAGGTGTTTTTTGAGATAAAGTTGGGATATGGATATTAGGTAAGGAGTTGAGACTTCAAAATCAAGGTTTATGGGAGACTAGGGAAGCTTTTTGACCTACTTCTCTTAGGGTTTATTTTTTCATACGAAAATAGGTTGTAGGAACCCCTATTTATAGATTTTTTTTAGAACTTATTTTGATAGAGTTAGTGTTTAATTAGAATTGTTTTAGGTAGAGTTAGTGTTTAATTAGAATTGTTTTAAATAGAGTTATTGTCTTAATTAGAATTTTATTAGGGTTTTGACTTTTAATTTCACTTTATTGACTTTAATTTTGACTTTAGTTTTACTTGATTAACTTTAATTTTGACTTTAGTCTTACTTGATTGACTTTAAGATTGATTTTAGTCTTACTTGATTGACTTTAATTTTGAATTTAGTTTTTCTTTACATTAATTAACGTTTTAATTATTAATTTCATAATTTTTAATTATTAAAATTGTAAAATTACCGTTTTGCCCTCGGAGAGGATTTTTTGCATTTTATGTCATTTTTTAATGTTCCACGATATTTTGGAATCGATTTTTCATAAAGAATTCAATGTGAATATTGGTTTTTTTCATTTATGAAAATTTTTGTGTGAAATAGTCATGAACTTTATGAGGGCATTTTCGTAATTTTGTCAAATTTTGTAAAAATTGACGAAATGATTTATTTGATTTCGATTTGTTGTTTTATGTGTTTGAAAAGATTTTTCTAAGCATAATGTAGGCTCTAGGGATGTTTTGAGATTAGAGGTATTTTTGTAATTTGGTCATTTTTTAGTGATTTTTACTGTGAAGCTTCTTTTTATCTCTAAGATGATAATTTCTATGTTTTTGGAGTTATATTTTCCTAGCGTAGCGTGGTTTCTAAGATTTTGTTAGTTTGAAATACCTCATCTGAATTTCTGAAACATATCTAGTAACAAAATAAAACATCATCTATCATTGGGAACTGTTGTAATCGGGTTGACGAGTTGATTAATCAGGCGAGCGTAAAAATGGGGTGTTTACAGAAGGTAATTGAAAGCATCACCTGGTGAGTTGGAAATTGGTGTGTTCAGGTGAAATTGCTTCTACCCTTTTTCACTAAATAGCGAGGGGGGTCCGATTGGAAAATGGGGGATTTTGAAAAATGGGAGTCGGCACCTAGTTTAGGTCTAGGAACTAAAAATAACTCCAAATGGATATGGGTCGATCCACGGATCATAGAGATGGGTAAGGGGTCAGGTTAAGGGTTTCGAAAGGTGTTAGACACCGAACCCGCCTGATCAAAATGATCCGTCTCTACTACGATCCAAGACTAGCTTATGATCAATGGGGAAGACTATGATCAAGGCTAGGGTCCAATCATCATCGTCAATTTATATCGGATTTGCCAAACGAATCTTATGGTTAAGATCCTCTAATTATTACATGATTTCTTAAGTTCCGCACAAAATAAAAAGATTTGGAAAAAGCCTTAATTTAGTCCTAGGATCTATAATCAATTAAGAAATCACATGAAATATTTTCCAAATTATCCAAAATAGAAACTCGTGAAAATCCTCTAAATACGAAAATTACAAAATTGAAAACTACTAAATTGGGACTTATAAAGTTTCTAAATTAGGAATCTAAAGTTTTCTAAATTAGAATTGGAAGAATATATGATGAACCCCCAAATTAGAAATTTTATAAATGGAATTCTCCCAAAATAGAAAGTTTCCGAAAGTATAAATTTTCGAATTAGAAAATTTCAAATCCATGAACATGTACTTTCTAAATATGAAGATGCTGAATCTCCCAGATTGATAATTGCTATAGTGTGGACTTTTTAAATTAGAAATTTAGGAACAAAATAGTCTCCCAAAATGGATCGAAATTAACAAAGTAATAATGAAGAATTCCACATTATCGTGCTTACCAAATCGGAGATCGACAAATACCAATGCATACAAAATTTTCAAATTTGAAGAAAAAATTCACATTCAACCAATTCTTGAAATAACCAAACGCATATGGAAGCATAATTTTCAATCTTTTCAAAACAATTAACATCCAGCAACATGCATGTTTAGCAAGTCGAGAGGTACATTAATCACATGGAATAATTCTAAACTCATCACAAAAATATATTTTCCAACCCTAAACTATTGCAAGGAGCTTGAATATCATCAAGAGTCATACGAATCAAATTCGAGCACAATGATTATAACATAAAAATCTCTTAATACTATCAACATGCAAAAATAAAAATAAAAATAAAAAGAAGAAAAGAGAGGCATACAAATATTCTACTAATCCTATCAATATGCAAAAGGAATAAAATAAAAGATGAAATATATGTAAAACAAATATTCTCCTTATCCTATCGATACAAAAACATAAAAAAACTATATAAACTAAAAAAACATCCTCCTAATCCTATTAATATGCAAAAAAATGAATAAAAAAAATTGCATAAGAAAATATTTTACCAATCTTATCAATATGCAAAAAAGAGAAAATTATAAAAAATAGATAATAAATGAAAAAAGAGAAAATATGCATGAGAAATTTCGCCTAATCCTACTTATATTAAAACATATAATTAACTAAGTGAAAAAAATGTTCTTGATTCCTATCAATATGCGAAGATAAATAAACAATAAAAACATAGAAACAATATACAAAGAAAATAAATTTCTTCCAATCCTATCGATATGCAAAAATAAATAAAAACATAGAAGAAATGCATAAAAAAAATTTCTCCTAGTCTTGTCGATATGCAAAAAAATAAAAAAAAAAGAGAATAAAAAAAAAAAAAAAAACATAAAAAATATTTTCCTAATCCTATCGATATGCAAGAATAATAAGTAAAAAGAACCTAAAGAAAATATACAAAAGAAATATTCTCCTAACCTTATTGGTATGCAAAAATAATAAAAATAAAAAATTGCATAAAAAGAAACACTCTCCTAATCCTATCAATATGCCAAGAATGATTACCAAAAAGTAAAACGATGCATCACCTCTAAACATGACAAAATCATCACATAACATCATGAGCCTAGAAAAAATCTCCTTCATATATTCTATGAAGATCATGACACCAAGAACCAACGTGAAACATCAATGGAGGACAAATATGACACATAAAAAATAAAGGAAAAAAACACAAAATTCTGCTATGGATAAGAGGAGAAAAAAAAGAAGAAAGCAATAAAAAAATTACCTAGACGAATGAAACAACCGATTTGACTGCTGTTGCGCTATCCGCTGCAATGAGTTTAATAGAAGAAGAGAACAGAGCGAGTGAGATGTGACTGCTGAAATCAAGAGAGAGAAGCGTGAGAATGGGCAATGTTGCTATTGTGAGTGGGCGTTTTTTGCAGAGAGGGAGGGACTGGACAGGAAAAAAACGTAAAAAAAATTGCTGGGGTGTGCTGGGTGTTGTAATGGAGATGGGGCAGTAAGGTTGTGGCTTTCAATCGTGGGGAGTTGCTGCCAAAAACGTTGTTGCAGGCTAGGGCGTGCTGAAGGTGAAAGTTGAGAGATCTTGTTGGTTCGGATGTGAGTGCAGCAGATTTAATAGAGAAGAAGAAGTGGATGTTGCAGCAAGGTTGGGGGTGGGGAGAGGTTGCTATGTTGCAGGCTCTGTTCGAGCTGAAAACGTGAAGAGAGTTGTGTTTTGTCGAAGAGGAGAGGGAGAGACCAGCCTGTTTGTGAAAGAGAGGGCAGTGAGAAGAAGGCGTGGAGAAGGAGAAGGCTGAGGCATAGAGAGGTCAAAGGACGTTGGAGAAGAAGAAGAAGACGTGAAGAGAGTCCAGGCCTCTTCTCTTTGACATCCAGTTTCTCTTATAGAAGCTAACTATGTGTTTGGATAGAGCTTCTTGAAGACTTCTATTCCTGCGGGGAGCTAGCAAACGTTTATATAGCTTTTTGCTCTTGCGGGGAGAGATTTTTTGCTCTTTATTGAGAAGCTCCAAGAACCTGTTCTTCCGCGGAGAGGTTTTTTGCTCTTACGGGGAGAGATTGAACTTTTGCTCGTGTGCGGAGAGGTGTATCCACACAAGGCCTAAGTTTCTATATTGAAATTTTTTTGTTTATGTTTCCTTCTTTTTAACACATATTCATCTTCTTTGATTTCCTTTTAGGAGAATGAAGGTGGGGATCTTATGCTACTCGTAATACGATAGTCCTCCTATAATCGATTGGATTTCTAGTTTTAACATTTATTGGATTAGTTAATTTTTTTATTTTGTTGATTGAATTTTAATTCACTTTGTATGATCGATTGGATTTTGATTCGTTTTGATTGGTCTATTAGTTAAAATTTTTATTTTGATTTTATTGGTTGATCGATTCTTTTAAATAATTTTTTGTTTGGTTGATCGATTTTTTAATTTTGAGTTTTATTAGTTGATTAATTTTTGTTTTGGGTTTGGTTAAATTTGATTTTAATTTTTAATTTGAATTTTAATTGGCCATTTGATTTAGATTTTATTTGGTCGATTGATTGAGTTGGATTTTGAATTTGTTAATTTAGTTGAGTTTCGATTTGAATTTGAATATATTGGTTGGTTGGTTTTTAATTTTTAATTTGATTTTGATAAATTAATTTTGATTTTGATTTTTAATTTAATTTTGATGAAATTTTATTCGGTCGAGTCATTTTGAATTTTAAATTTTCATTGGATTTTGATTTTTAACTTGAGTTTGAATTTTAATTTGGATTTGATTTTTATTAAATGAGATTTTGAATTTGATTTCCATTTGATTTTGATTTTTATCAGATTTTCCAAAGGGTCAAGGTCACTAAGTCAAATTTGGATATTGAGAGACATTTAAGTCATTTTTGTGATTTTTCCTAAATTTCTCTATTTTCATTGATTTGGGTCTCGTTAGACTCGAAATTATAATTTGAGTGTAATGGAGGTATTTTCGAGATTTTTCGGAGATCCGAAATTTACAAGGGATATTTTCGTCATTGTCTTGATTTTCTTGATTTTTGTATATTTTTATGAATTTTGATGTTAGATTTCATTAAGTTCCAACGTGATTATTTCTAAGTTTCGGAGTCATATTTTCCTAGCGTAGTGAGGTCTCTAAGTTATCGAACTGTGTAGTGAACCTAAGCGTACGTGTTTGATAAATCGGGTGTAAGATGTAGCGATCCTAAGCGTGCGTAAATTTCTATGTCGAGTCGTAATAAGTAGATGATGAAAGGACTAGAAACGAAAGGAATTAGGGACAGTACTTACAAGCCTTAGAGTTCTTTGCGCTTATCATTAGGAATTCACGACAATTGGGTGACAAATTATCAAATTAGGCAGATGCAAAAATGGGATGTCTACATCAAATAAGTATCTTGGTGGTTTGGGGGTCAGGCGGTTAGGGGTGGCGAATTTGGCCCTTTTGGGTAAGTGGCTTTGGAGGCTTGAGGTGGAAAGGGTGAGTCTTGGGAAACAGGTCATAACGGCAAAATTCAGTTTCTATGCTTTTGGGTGGGAACGTGGGGTTAAGCTAGGCGTAGCATGGGTGTGGTTTGTGGAAAGATATTGTAAATACTCTTCCATTGTTCAAGGTGAGAATGCAGTTTAAGGTGAAAAAAGGCAATAAGGTGAAGTTCTAGGAAGATATTTGGTGTGGTACTCGGTCACTTAGGGAAGAGTTCTTATCCCTTTACTCAATTTCTTTGAAGAAATGCCTAACAATATCCAACCTCAAAAGGTTGGTAGATAGAGAGTGGGCTTGAGATTTTGTTTCTGTAGAAGTTTTAATGATAAGGAGTTGGGCGAAGTTGGGAGGTTAATCGTCGACACTTCATCTCTTGACTTTGATCTTGGGAAAGAGGATACTAGAATTTAGATGGAGAGAAAGGATCGGAGATTTTCAGTTAAGTCTTTCTATCACTCTTTATGTAATGTTGAATGTCCCTCTTTCTATCATGTCGCCATTTGGGGCCCAAAGGTTCAAACAAAGATAGCCTTTCTTTACATGGGCCGTGATGCTCAATAGAATTCAGATTGTGGCCTTCCTGATGCAAATAGGTATGTGCAGGGTTAATTGTTGCTTGTTGTGCTTGAGAGATGAAGAATCGGCTGATCATATTCTTCTCCATTGTAGTTTCACTTATGAGATTTGGGCGTATTACTTTAGATTGTTTGGATTTTCGACAAATATGCCTAAAATGGTTAGAGATCTTTTTTACTTCTTTTCTTTCTCTTGGTTACTCTTTCTTAGGTGAGAAGAGGTTGTTGTGGAGCATCATCCCGTTTGCAATTTGTTGGAATGTTTGGAAAAAGTGTAATAGTCGCACATTCGTGAAAATAAGGAAGGATTGTCAGGAAATGATCTTGCCTATTTTGGTTCTTGTATTCTTTTGGTCCAAAGTTTTCAATGAGTTTAGGGGGGGTCGTTTTTAAGGATTTCTTAGAAAATTGGGATAGGGTGTGTCTGATGGTTTTTGAGTATTTGTATTGGTTCTCGCTTGCTTGGTCATCTCGGCCAATCTTGCTTTTATTACTGAATTTACTTTTATAAGAAAAATGACATATGTTGAGAAGATTCATTGTGTATTCTAATGGATCCAACTTTATAACAAATTGAATTGTGACTAAAAGTTGTGTAGTATTAAAAATACTTGGGGAAATTTTTACTTACTAATTCAGTTGTTAAATCGAGAGAAATTATAGATTATCTAAAGTTTTCCTTTCTCTATTAGAAAAAATTAAGAACTACTACACTTAATATACTTTGAATGGAGAGTCCCAAGAGATTACATATTCCAACTATGTTTTATGAAGAAAATAATTAAAGTTCGGATCGTAAAAACCCTGGGAGGAGGGTTGAAACCCCATTCACAGACCTCAATTCTCGACACGTGGATATCTCAATAAGAGATCTACGTGGCCAAAAATTGAGGTGTGGGAGTAGGCCTCAACCCATCTCCCAAGGTGTATACAATCTGTACTCCTAACAAAAAAGGAAACACGTGAACTCATGATTTAAATTAGGAAAGACTGAAATTTCCCCAATGGGATCAAAAATGAATTATTTTTTTGCCAATGTAAACTGACTTCCTACAACACTGCATTGATGTGGCGTGTGTGCATAGAGCTATAAGTGTTTTTCCCTGACGATCAGGGAAAAAAAAACTCTATGGTTCTGTGCACACCATCACGTTAGCTCAATGTCATAGGAAGTCAACTTAGCATTTTTCATCAATCTTTACTAGCAAATCTCTTCATTGAATGCTAATCATCTATACCTGTGTACTATTGTATTAATAGCTCATATTAATTAACATAGTTTATGTCGCCCCTTGGCTATAAAATACATTGATCTTATTCTAGTATCATAGTCTCTCTTGATGGGTCTTGGTTTTAGACTCCAACCTCTTTTTTTGGGTAAATTGGTTTGAGGGTTTCTCTTAGTTTTTTTTTTTTTTTTAGCAAAATAATTTGAAAGAATGGAAACCATTTGTCTTTCCTCCAAGCTGTTCTCAATCTTAACCCTAAACCTCAAGTGGTCGACAATCTTCAATGAGAAAAGCATGATGACGTCAGAAGTTCAATCCCTTCTCTCCAAATATTTAACTAGGTATGCCTATCTCTATAGTTATTTCTTTTGATGTATTAGAATTGTTAAAGAGTAAATGAGTAATGCTGGAGTGACCTCAAGGTGAACATCATATCTTTCTTTCCTGATGTGGAACCAAAAATCACGTTTGCCATTAGAAAAACACAATTTTCTTTTTTGTTTAATAAAAAATCCCTCGCATTTTTTCTATTCTACTCATCTTCTCTAATGAAATAAACCTTAATATTGTGTTTGGATTGAGAGAAACAGAAAGAAGAGAAGAGAAAATAAATGAGTTCCTCTCCATTTCTTTTGTTTGGATTGTTAAGTTGGGAGGGAAGACAAAAGAATTGGAGAGAAGAGAAGAGACGAGAAAAAAGGTAAGTTTTCATTCTCTCCAAAACTGTAGAGAAGAGGAGAGAAATGGAGAGAATTATCCCAATTTGTTTCCAATCAATCCAAACATGGCGGAGATAAATTGAGTCTCTTCTCTTTTCTTTTCTTTTCTTAATAGGTTTCTCATCTCTCCACTTATTTCAATCCAAACAAAGCCTAAGAGGAGAGATCGAAAAATTGATACTAAGCTTGTCTGATCCAAATAACGTCCTCCAAAGTTCGGATTCAAACCTTGTAAACCCCTTTTTTTATTTATTAGTAAGCTGAGGCTATAGAGGGCCCCACCCTTTTATTAAAAACTTCTAATGCCGAATAAAACAAACATTTATATCCTCTAGGAGGATGTTATACAAGTCCCTCAGAAGATTCGAAAAATTAAAAATACGAAAATTTTCACTTTGAGCTCTTCTTCTCGCTAACCAATTTGCTACATTGTTTTTTTTTCTCTCCATTTGAACACCAGCACAACTGATTTAAAGGATTGCATGGCTATCTTGATATCCCTGACTAGGCTAAGCAGTCTACGTGGCGAATTCCACTCTTCCTTAATATTATCGACAACAACTAATGAGTATGAGTTAATGACTATATCCATGATCCCTTGCATTTTTAGATGGTTCAATCCCATAAGGATTTCTTCCATTTCAATAGCATTAATGTTAGTATGATTCGAATGCCCCATACCTGTTGTAATCAACTCATCATTATTATTTCTAGCAAGAAACCCAAAACCTGTCCCACGCTTTGACAAAGATCCATCTGTATTCAGAGTGATAACTCCCATAGGAGGAGGACGCCATCTAAAAACAGAGCTCTCCTTTTCTTTAAAATTTACATTACAGCCCCACCTTTGAATCACTTTTAGAATTTCAGCATTGTTGTTTTACTTCCATTTTTGCTAATTTTATTCTCAGTTTCTCTTAAAAACATAATTTTCTCTTGAATTTCATGTATTTAAGTGGTTTATTGTTGTTGAATGATGAATTTTTGTGTTTTTAAGATAATTATATGGAAAATTTTATGTTGTTGTACCGATTATTCGGATTAGATTTGTTATGCATCGAATCTTAGTGAATTTTGAACGATTCGATGTGATTTGGATGAATCTAGCCATCCAACACTAGTCCAAATGGATTTGATAAATTTTTATGTTTATTAAAAAGCTATTTGTTTTTCTTGTATAAAATTAATTAAGATATATTTAAAATCTATAATTTGTATGACTAACGATGGCTAAGCATATCTTTCAAGATCTTAGATGATGCAATAGAAATTGCTCAAGATAGCCAAAGAGGTGGAACAAGAAGTTGTGGATTACAAAGAACCATTATGCAGCTCTCCTGAGAAAAATCCTGATCGTGGTGTTGTGTGATTGGGAACCAGAAGTACGACTTTTTGATACCTAATAATCGTGAAATTAACAAATTTCCCAGCTAGTAATCCGAGTTACCTAGATTAACGTAAAAACATCATCACATGCATAATTATTGTAAAAATTTATAAATGCTCAATTTTGTGATATATTTAATGATGTTTGTTAATCACAATAGAGGTGTAATCAAAACGAGGAGGGGTGGTACAAAAAGACATAAGGAAGTCGTGGAATTTACGAGAGAAACTCTATGATCAACGTGAGAAGACTGGCATCAAGTAGCCTTGTACAACTCAACTAAAGCCTTTGGGGTTCTTGATTTAAGTTGTCAAGCCTTTGGGCTCATGTTAAATAGTTTGCAAGTGGATTCAATCCCAAAACCCATTGTTTAACAAATCAAAGCCCTTAACCCAACTTGTTACCTAAATTTTCTCATCACTGTCCACTTTGCCTTGGGTTTTAACCAAGCACCTTCCTCCAAATATCACCGCAAATACTTTTAAATAAACCCTCAAGTTTAAGCTTCAAAGCTTGCACCATGGCATCTTAACAAAGCCATTTCACTTTTCTCCCCCCTCCATCTTTGTTTCTTTTACTTTTCATTTTAGTTTTTATTTTCTTGTAAGTTTGAAGAAGAGAAGGAAGTTCCTGTCGATGTAAAGCAAAGATCAAGATCAATTAAAGTACAAGTTTCTCTATTTCTTTCTCTCTTCTCTTCTTTTTTATTTTCACATTAATTTTGTGATGATCCTCTAGACTATTTCCGTTTAGGGAATTAAGGAAGCCGTGAGCAAGTGGTAATTAGCTTAGAATTGAATTTATGATCTTAAAAATCATTAGATGATTAATAGATTTTACTTCATATATCTGAAGCTTAAATTATTTTAAACATTATTTTCCTTGTGTTTCATCACGTGTCGTGATTGATCATTATTGGATTAAGTCTCATTAGAATCGATGCTCGAAGTGATGGATGATCCTTAAAAATTATTACTTCATAAGGAAAAGAAATATTGGCCTTTCGGACAATGAACAATAGACTACGGATTATTAGACTTTGAACTTAAAACTTAAAACCAATCTTCTGTATTAAGAATTGTTGACGCGATTTTAATCTGAGTACTAAAGAATATAAATTAAAAATGAGCTAATTACTAGCTTGTCTCATGATGGATTTAATCCACTAGACACTTTACTTGCTTTCATATACTTGTTTTATTTATTTCTTGCTTTTCTTTTATGCAATTTAAATTTCTAGTTCATAATCCAAAATATATATATGTATATATATATATATATATATAGGGTCCCGTTCGGTACCCTACTATTTATCATACGCTTTGCCCAACTTGTTTTGTCTTTCATGGGTTAGAAGTTTTGGAATAGACTGATTTTTGGTGAGGATGATCTCTATGGTGAGGAGATCATCCTCACCAAAAATCAGCCCATTCCCAAACTTCTAACCCTATAAAAAATGATTTACAAAAAATGGACGATCCCCGATTTTTCAACTTGTAAACATGGGGCTACAAATTTCGGAATGGACTGAGTTTTAGTGAGGATGATCTTCTAACTATAAAAATCATCTTCACCAAAAATCAATCCATTCCAAAACTTCTAAACCATGTAGGACAAAACACTTTGGGCAAAGCATAGGGTAAATAGTAGGGTGCCGAACATTTCCCAATCATTTACCCAACCATTTGCTCAACCATTTTTGTCCTACATGGGTTAGAAGTTTTGGAATAGGCTGATTTTTGATGAGGATGATCTCCTAACCCCATAAAAAATGATTTACAAAAAATGGACGATCCACGATTTTTCAACTTGTAAACATGAGGTTACAAGTTTTGGAATGGGCTGATTTTTAGTGAGGATGATCTTCTAACCGTAGAGATCATCCTCACAAAAAATTAGCCCATTTCAAAACTTCTTACCCATGTAGGACAAAAATGGTTGGGCAAATGATTGGGTATATATATATACTTTTCTCGTGAAATTTTTCATAAGACTTGAACCTCGTTTCCCTGTGAGATTTTAATTACTTGTCTTATAATCAGATTTGTTCTCATTTACCTCAACAAGAAGCACCATTCTACGATGAACATTGTGCAACCTACCACTTTGATTCAATAAAGTTATGTAATTGTGGATTACAGAGAACAACTGCTACTATTCTAGCTTTATACATATCTGTAAAGTGGATTTTCATTTATTGAGAAAATCATGATCTTAGTAAAGTTGATGTACTTTTAATAACCATCTGAATCTTGAAAATGAAAATCCGTCAGGCAATAAACAACAACACTGAAATTGCATATTACAAATTAACTACAAAGAAATTTATTTAAAGGTTCAAGTTGTGGAACTTGCAATAGCCCAACATCTGCCACGAACCTCTCGTAATCTATTACGTAAGAAACCAAAAACAATAATTTTTTCACTACATCACTTCTTTAAATTTGTTTTATCTAAAAAATTGGAACACAAATCATCAAGATTAAACCGCTCACAAACCACTTGAAAAATAAATCATGAATCCTGATAAACAAAAAAGTTGCAAATTCAAAGGGAAGAAGCTTTGCTAAATACCTCCATGTTCCCAATTAGATGGGCAAATAAAACCAGCCCCATAATAGCAATGAGTATAGAAAATGAACAAGAGTTCTTCACCACCATTTCTCTGATTCATTTCTGATTTATTGCTATTGTGCTACCTCTAAACAGAAATCAAGCTGTTGTCAAGGTTTATTTTTTATTAATTATTTTATCATCAATCTAATCAAACAAATTGGCATCACTGTAGGGTACAACGGTTTGATCCATACTTTTTTAACAAAATTCCGATTAAGATTTCTACGAATCAAAGTTTTATTTTTTAGAAAAATTCGAAAAAAATTTCGTTAGATTTCTAAACCATGAGCGAACAAAACTCTAAAAATTTTCTGACTTTCATCAGAATTTTACTGCAGGTCAAATCTTGAGATTTGCAAATTGGATTTTGACAGTAATTTTCTGCTGATTCAAGGAATTTAATGAACTAATATTTTTTTTATATAGATTTTTGGCTTTGATTTGTCTTCTGTTTTCATCCGAAGAATTTGACGAGGAGTGATGTGGTTGAAAATTTTATTCAACCATCCGAATCTAGTTCTTTGACAAAAAAATAACAAATTTTCTTCTTTTGTTTTCTGTTTAGATTAAACTTATAGTAGGTTTTTATTTTTTACAAAGTTCAAAGTTAAGAGCTTAAATTTTATTTTATTAATTCGAGAAGGTTCGGAGAGTAATAAATGTATGGAAGAACGACAGTGAGACGTAACTGTCTTGGCCTCTTGGGTTTGTACATTGAGATTGGTGTCAGTGTCCCGAGTCGACTTAGCTCGTTCATCTCCCGTCTAGAATGGGAGGTAAAATTATAACCCCCACGTAACTCTTGTTAGTGGATTTATGTACTGATTTTAGGAGAAATTAAATTGCATACGTCGGATTGCACTTAGTTAAAAGGGCACCCTTACGAGGATAGTACTATAAGATAAAAATTGGATTTCATCACCGATCTCTTCTCATTTAAGAAATTGAATTTACAATAAGCCCAAAATTAATTAAATTTTGATTAGACTTGACTTTTGGTCCCATTGAACTCAATAGGAAAAACTAGTCTAAGTTGTCCCAATTGCACTTCTTGATTAAGGTCAGTGCTTAAGCAAGATCATATCCCTATACCTTGTTGTACTAGGGGGATAAATAACGTCAAATCTAAACGAAAATATGATTTAGGAGTACCCTTGCTCCGTATTGTGCGTCGTTTCTCATCTGGGGGTTAAACTGATTAACTCTGATTTCATAGAACTAGGTTGGAAGCTTAGATTATTCTTTTGAAACAGTTAGAGGATGTCTAGTTTATAGAACCCATAAAATATTATGTAAATTCCACCATCTTTTCTGTACGAGTCCGTAGTGTATTTGTTAAGCAAAAGTAAATATGGAATCTCAAGCAAATTTTCATGTGGTTTATTTCTTGTTCATTATTTTATCATCAATCTACACCAAACAAATTGATGCTACAACTGGGGACAACGGTTTGATCCAATACCGTTTTAACAAAATTCCAATTAGGATTTCTGCCAATCGAAGTTTTATTTTCCAGAAAAATTTGAAAAAAAATTCGTTGGATTTCTGAATCATGCGTGAGCAAAATAGGGAAACTTATTTGCAATTTTTGAATCACGTGTGAACAAAATAGAGGAAAATTTTCGATTTGGCAAATTGCCTACGTACACGGAGGAGTTGTTAGTTCATAAGGGATGGCAAGTAGATGAAAAAGCCAAAAAGTTTTTTTTTTTTTTTGAAGAAAAGGGGGAACTTATTGGTGATATATACGGCTCATGATATAAAAATGTCATAATTAGTAAAATCCTGCCAAATTAATCTTTTACAATTAGGGCGAGTACACATTTTCTATTGAAATTTTTTTGGGCTAGGCTGATGATAATGGCATGACGAAGCCGCATGTATTGAAAAATTACCTAAAGCGTAAACCTTTAACTGATCAGAAATTTTCTCTTCACCAACCAATCACAGTTGTTTTTTTTTGCAATACACGTGGCATCATTCCACTGGTCACCAGCTTTAACACAGAAATTTGTTAACAGCAAACACGCACTCCAATAGGACTGTATTTTCCATCTTTCAGGGTGATTCATTAAGCTGAAATTTTTAAGTGTTAATAAACAGGAAAAGGAAGTTTATTAATTATTACTTCTTGATTCAGTATATATTACAAGCAAAATGAAAAGGTTATTTATAGAAAAAGATTTAATGAGTTCTGAAATCTTCTCAAGGTAGGATGATATATTTTTTTGTTTGTTTTGTCATTAGGCTTTCTATTTTTGGAAAGGAAATATGAGTATTTGATTTCAAAAAAATCCTAAACTGACTTTGTACGACACTGCGCTGATGCGGCAACATATGCATAAGGGACATAACCATATATTTTTTTTATCTTGTATCTCGAGGAAAAATCTATGATTAGGTGCCCGTTGCCATGTCAGCACAGTGTGGAGCAAAGTCAGTTTAGATAGAGAGAGAGAGAGAGAGAGAGAGAGAGAGAGATCTTGTGTGTGTGCTGCTTAGTATTCTAGTACGACCATGCCCATCTAACTTTTTTCTTTCCTCTTTCACCCCGTAAACCACATGCAAACTCTAGTATATTATATACATAACTGGACTAATAAGATTGGTGAGTTTCCAAATCAACTCGCCTAAATTCCCAAGTGGGCAACGAGTTTTAAAAAACATGAACCAATACACCATCTAATTTTGGAAACTTAATTTGTTAGCTCGGTCCATGCACAAAATTAAAAGCAGTTTTAATTACATAAAAGTGTTGAGAAAATGGTTGATATGGAAAGATACACTAAAAATTTCATCAATTTGAGAACATGGGTTTTGGGTTATTGATCTCTATGAAATTTTGTCCCATCCCTAAAAATTTGAGATAATTGAAAATCTAATAAAATTCTCCCCATGTGGCATCCACTCACCTAAATAAAAGAAAATCGCTTAATTTTAAATAGAATAATGCTAGAGGGACTGTGCAAGACACTGCATTCGACACTGAGCTGACGTGGATGAGTGTACAAAACCATAGATTTTTCATTTGTATCTTAAGTAAAAGCATCTATGGTTCCATGCAGACTTCCACAATTTTTCATTTAAAGTCATCTATAAGAAATTTTGTCCTGTCCGTAGGAAATTCAAATTTGGAAATCTAATAAAATCCTCGTCATATTACTAAAATCCCATGTGGGATCCACTCCATTAAATCCAAAAAAATCACCCAATTTTAAATAGGATAATTCTAAAGTGATTGTGTAAGACACTACATTCAACACTGAAATGAGACGGATGAGTGTATAGAACCATAGATTTTTCACTCATATCTCAAGGAAAGCATCTATGATTTTGTGCATACTGCCACATCAGTGCAATGTTGAATGCAGTTTCGTAGGAAGTCACTTTAGCATTTTCTTTTTAGCATACTGTCTCCCCAGAGACAACCTATAGAGACAATCCATTACTATTTTTCCTTTTCTAGTTCTCTCCCCCAAAGACCATAACCCCCCCACCCCACCCCACCCCACCCCACCTCACCTCACCCTCTCTCTCTTTCTATCTCTCTCTCTCTCTCTCTGTGTTTTTAACTAGCATGGATTTTTCATGCATGAGACTTCCTGAAAAACTGTTTGTCGATGAAGAAGGATTTGTACACTTGAACTTACCTGAAAATGTAAACAATGAGCTACAACAAGAACAGGCAGACATGGCCATTGTGTCAGCCTCAGTCGCAAAGAAGTTAATGATGTTGCCATCTGGTTGGCATATTGAAGAGATACGATGTTCCAATGGAAGACTCGACTACGTGAGTGATCTTATATTATATTTTATTATTTCAGTTACTTTTTAGTGAGGTTTTCTTTTTTATTTTTCTTGTCATATAAATGACTTCATTTTGGCTGATTAGTTTACGTAGCCTATAAGATTATCGATGTCCCATTTTCAAGTCACAAAATATTGCGACACATGCTAAATGTACATAGAAATGCTGTAATTAGATCACAACAAGTTGTCAACTTTCAAGAATATAAAAGAATAAAAATATTACTATATTCAGAGAAGATAAAACTAGATTATCATCAATGACCACAAAGGAATTAGTAATTAAACTTCATAATAAAACTCAATCAATAATCTAAAAAATCTACATCCTTTTATAAATTTTAATTTGAACCTACCAATTTATATGATGATGAAATTTTTTTTGCTTGATAGTTGATCATGATAACGGTAAGCATCTTCAAGGTTCATTCTTCAGATTCTTGTGCCCTATTCTTCGTTTGAAGTCCAATCTTTGTAAGCTATATTCCTTTAATGTTAAGACTTTCTTGAATCCTCTCTCATGAGGAGATAAAATTTGTTATGTTCCGTTCTCCAAAAAATTAAGGTCCTTGTCCAGATTGATTTGGGTCTGAATTTGTTTAGTTCCAAAACAACTCCCTAGCCAAATTCACCAATAGAGGTAGAAGCATCTCCCACAATAGCCATCTTGCCTGTGAGATGATTCATAATTTTCATATCAAATCATCAAATCAGGAATTTTGTTCTAAGCTTGATCTTCGAAAAAGCATTCTATAAGTTAGGTGGGATTTTATCCAATCCATGCTTGCTCAATGTGGCTTCCCAATCGATTGGATAAACTTGGTCATGAAATGTATCTCTTCTCTGTAATTCACCATTGTCATTAATGCATGGAGTCATAGATATTATCCTATTCAGCTTGGACATCATCTTAATAGAACTCCGGACCAACGCTATTCTAGACGAAATAAAATTTGCGATTTTCAAGGAACTTAATATTAGGGAATAAGATGCACTGTATTATGACATATGCACGAGATACAATATCTCATCAGAAAAGGAAGGCTATGATGGTGAATAATATATTTAGTAGTTTTAATGTATCTCACTAGAGTTAGAGCCTAACTCTACTGAGACTCTGAGAGAATCACTATGTGAAAAAGGCCCATATTTGACGGTCTTAACCTGTCAAATTTTGAGAAATTTGACGGACCCTCCCGTCAAATATTCTCTTGTAGAATTTTTTTTTTGACGGCCCTGGACTATCAAATTATTGGAGAATGGACTTAAAAAAAAAAATAAAAAATCCATAGAGTATGACCGTCAAATTTGGAGGTTTAACAAACAATAGCACGGTCCTCTAAGTCACCAATCACAATGAATGAAATAATAATAAAAAAAATCAGAAAAAGAAAAAACAAAAGAAAAATCATAAAACAAGCTCCAAATTAAACTAAATAACCCAAAATTAATATACATGTAAACCTCTTTATTAAAATCGAAAATTCTGTCGAAGCTACAAATAACTAACAATAAAGCAGTATATGATATATATATATATATATATATCTTAGTGTTTTTCCATGTTGGGTAACTATGGTGGCATCGTTTCCTTTGATTTCTGTTACTTCTCCATTTATCCACGCAACCTCTGAATCCTCAGCCCACACGTGTGAGCCGATGGCGATGTTAACAGGAGTTCCCTAAATCAATCAAAGATCCATTTGGTTCAGTCAAATATGTTAAAAGAAAACACAATGGTGATATTGACATTTAGAGCTGCAAATATTTGAACTGTTTCACATAGACATTCAAACAAAGAAAGATTTGATCAAAAACAAAAAAATCCATACCATATGCAATTCATCTATCACAATAATTCCAACTTCAGAAAGATGTCCTTCTTCCAGCAATCTGTTGAGTAAAGAATTTGCTTTTTCTATAGTGCAAACAACTACAGAAGTATGTTTAGGCAGTGTTCCACCTCCTTGGTCACATCTTCAGTACTAAATATAGAATACGGAACCTGCAAGTAACAAGAGAGACAATAAAAATACCTTTTCTGCACAAATTGACACATATGGCAGTACAAGAATTGCCATTTTTCCAGTTGACACGATTCGTCGCAACATCAAGATTTCAGCAACAAAACTTTTACCAGCACTGTGATGATTCAACAGCAAGATTAAGCATCGGCTAAATACCCAAAAATATATGAAATGCTTCCAAAATCAGGTGTAACTTTTTATTAATAGTAGCCATTCAAGTACCACTCAAACCTCTTTGATAACTCAAAGAATTTCCATCAAAGACTAACACAATGACAATGGTATACATTCATAAGAAATAAGAAAGCTATAGAAGCGAGTTTTCATGCAATGAATCACGAACTAATGTTACAACCTTCATTGATGCAGACAAAAATATACAAATAAAAACCTTACTAACCAACACAAAAATGGTTCCCAAAGTACTTCAATCATGGAAGGAGCTGAGTATTCTTACAGAAAAACGACGGTTTAGCTACATGTGTTTCTTCTAAAGCACCCCAAAATTCTCAGGGGAACTAAAAACCTAAAGGTTAATTTTACTAATACAAATATTTTTGCTTATAGTACTGTTTTTTCTCTTATGTGGGCAAGTGCGCACCGTCCATAATATAGAAATCAATATCTCTTTCCTAGGCATCAGTCCACCACAGATTTAGTTAGCAATTGAATTTTAACCTCTTGCTTATTTTGGCATGGAATGAAGTAAAGCCCAACCTACGAAGCTTTATAAGATGCCAAACTATAAACAAGTCAACTCATTTCATAAACAAAGCCTTATCTCAAGGATTTGGGGTCCGTATAAACCATGTCTACCTAAAGAAACACAATCTAACCCACCATCATCATTAAAACCATATCCCAAGAGTGGAAGAAAATATACACTCAACAAATATATAGTCTCACGCATGCACGTACACACACCTTTATTGTACCAACTAGACCATCCATAAATCCAAGAAGAAACCTTGTAATAAGTGCCATCCAAAAGCTTGTAATGAGGCCAAAGAGAGTGTTGAATATGACCCTGATATGTATTATTAAAACAGAGTAAATGACATAAATAGTTTTGAGACAACAATTCAAGTTTAATTATATAGGGAATAATGTCAAGCAATACTAACACTGAAATTGTGCCCAACACTATAACAGGTTTCGACCATATCGATCAGCTATAACTCCCCAAAGAACAGAAGTTAAAGCTCTTCCAAACATATATGAAGCTCCTACAACACATTAAACGCATTATAAGCTTTGTATTATGAAGTACTCAAATGAGATACCATCGTTAACACGTGCTCACCCACAAAACCAGCATATATCCAATATGTTCTTCCCTTTCCGCAATATGAAAGTCTTGTATCTACAATGAAATTTACTTTATAAGAATATTTAGCACAAATTTGACGTGAATATGGGCAAATTGACAGAAAGATAAGTGATGAACAAAATTCAATGAAGTAAAATACACACTTACCATGAAGTAAAGAAATGGAAAGAGAGATGAAGTTGGCAAACCTGAAAATGTATATCACATAGAAAGGGAGGTTAAGGGTTAGACAGATCGAGTCATGACAACCCAGGCCACATAGGAGCTGGTTTCATTTTTTGTGATGTACAGGGTGAGTTGATCAAGGCTGGCTATAGACACTTCGGATGGTTACGAATATGCCATCATTGAATGGTCGAGGCACAAATTCTTAAAAGGTGTGAGCAGAGTGAAACACGAACACTACACTATGTAATGCAGTGTCATTGGTTCATAGGCAACTTTAAGAGTACATTGTGACCATTATTCAATCACACAAAACACTTTCCTGACTAACTTAGTCAGGAAAAAATGCCTTACTAAGGCTCATCCACCTCAAAACAAAACCTTGAGATTCGTCAGGATTTACGAATCAAGCTAGTCCTACTCTTATCCAATTATGTAACAATATACTCAAGTTTCTCATACAGCGAGAACAGGATCAGTTGAGAATCAGTTATCAAGAAATCTCCATCAGAAAGAATTAAAGGATAAACACAGATTTTGTACTATTTTAATAGCCAACTTGCATATCTTCCCTTCGGGTTTGTTCCTTTACGGAACCAGAGGAGAATGGTACCTTCTGCAAGCACATCCTGGTCGTAGAGAGATCTCACAATTTCAGGGAATAACTTCATTAGTTTAGCATCCTCGTAGCATTGGATCTGAACTTTGTACAGGAGTTCCAGCTCCAACTTTCCACTTGTACAAAAGGTATTCAGAAGTTTTGCCCATGTTTTTACCAGTCCAAAAACACACATTCCACTTGTACAATAGGTTAATGTGAACTTCTCAACTAAACTGAGAATAATTAAAATATTACCTTAATGCACTAGTAAGGGATGATGACCTTGACAAAGATGTTGGTGACCATTTTATCGATGAAACGTCAGATAATAAGGATGCCATCGAAGATGACATTGAATTTTTATTATTTTGACCAGATGATGGTTCCTAATTTGGGATGATTATATTGTTTTCTATATTTTGAATAATATAAATTTTAAACATGTCGTGGGAATTGATATTAATAAGGATTAGGTGATTTATTATTATAATTTAATATGAGATTTGACAATATAATATGACAACACCACTTAGTAGCAACAAGCCCACAGCCTTAACCTTAATTTGAATTTTTTCCCCCCCAATTTTATTGCAATTGTGCTGAGCATATGCTTTCGATTTCATAGCTTAGAGTAGAAGGGAAACAAGGGCTGGGCTGTCAGGGGAAGAAAATGACAAAAAATAAAATAAAATTGAAACCTTAATTTTTTGAATGAAATTATGAAAAATTAGTGAATAATATATTGAAAATGGCTAATTTAGTTGGTACCTGGGGTGAAGTCCACATTGTAGCCATTGTTCTTCTGCAAACAAGCACATGCGAAGAAATCGGCTTTGGCCTGATATTGCTTTAGAGTTGAAGTGTAAGCTCCTCCATTCCCTTCCATCAATACCTGAACTTACAAGGAAAAATGTCAATGATGAGGATGAAGATTTGTTCTGTTCTGTTATGGATGTGTCTTGTATTCTATTGGTAGAATAAGCAAGTTCAGCTCTGCACTCATTTTAGTATTTCTACTTTCTAGGAGGAAAGTGAAATTTAGGCAATCTTGTAGAAACATGCTCTCTGTAAAAAAAGGGGATTGATTATACCTTTGAAAGAAGAATTTGTAAACCAGCATATTTGTTGTCCCAAGAGAATTCAGCAACTGCCCATTCAGTTCCACCCAAGGATACCGCATTATCTACCACATACTTTAGATAGTATTCTTCACCCGTTGCTCGATATAGCCAACCAGCAGACCATAGCAGTTCATCCTGAAGTTCACCATCACATATATATAGTATTAACCAAATAATGAGAAAAAAAACTGTTGATGGTGAGGATTAATTTCTTACCGAATAACCAGATTCTGAAGCATAGAACTGCCTAGCACTTGTAATTGACTTGTCATACCGACCTCTAAATCTATCCGCAAATGAGAAAAGCTGCAATAATTTCTTAAGAATTAAGCAAATTTTTGCAATGCAAATGATTTGCATTATGTAACCAAGCATATATCAGTAAAATGAAGAGCAATCCTGACATGGAGAAGGTTTCCACTCGTAGGTTATTCTTTGTAAATAAGTTCATCCATCATCTCTCCAAAGCGATAGATTCAAGATAAGTACATGATATGTATTGAACATTACTAAGGTTAACTACATGAAAAAATACAAGAGAAAAATGGGGGGAAAAAAAAAGAAAAAAGAAAAAAGAAAAAAGAAAAAAGAAAAAAGAAAAAAGAAAAAGAGAGGTAACAACATAGATTTAAATAATGTCATAGTCAATGTGACTAAACTGTTTTGAGACATGAACACACTTTTCCTTTTTTTTATGAATACATGAACACACTGGTGTTAACACTTTCATTAGATCTTTAAACTTTTTTCAAGGGAGTCAAGACCTAAGAAGCATGTATGCCTCTTTCTCATTATGGTGGACCTGAGAAGAATTCTTTTTTCAATCCAATGAGAAGAAAGGATGCCATTTTCCACTTAGGCAATATGTATGAAAAATAATTAATAAGAATCAGAAGAAGTATCAAACCAAGTATAGAAGAAATGATAATAGGCCAATCGATTTACCAATTTGGTGGAACATGTCACGTGGTAGCCATGCAATGAAGATTTGACAATTCACCAACTTTTCATGTACTATAAATAAAGTTTTTTTTTTTTTTTAAAGATTAAGGTGGGGTTAGGCAGACCCTCAACCAGAAAACAATGGACTACAAACGATCATAAATGTGCCCACTGGTATCTTTACAAAGGAGCCTCATTAGCTCACTAGGGATGTTCATAGGCTCCATAACATCAAAGTAAGAATGTGAAGGCAGTTAAAGAGAGTTAAGGACCTCCTAACCATCACCACCATCATCATCAAAGTCTTACAACAAATGTTTGTTTAGTAAGGATCTAACCAGATTCCTGTTAATCTGGATGGTATATAGATATGTGCTTAGAAGTTAATAAAACATCACTTTTATAGACAATCTATAGAGTGGAAATTATATCAACAAGATGCAAAAATGTGTGGGCATGAGAGAATTCAATTTCAGAGAGCATGCCTGATCAAAAGCCGGAAAAATATAATCTGCAATGTTGCTCATACATTTTCCGAATGCATTCATTTCTATCTTTCGAATGCCCTTATTACATTGACTATATACAAGCTCAATCTAAAGATACATTCCAATGTTGCTATCAGACTATTACGTCAACCATGACTAAACTATATATTATATGATATATTCCATAGACTGATATTAAGCTTTAACAAATCCTTATGTCATTTACCTATGGAACCAACAATAGTGCAAATATAAGACAAACTAGAAAAAATACATTAGTAACACAATAATAATACTCACCTTTTACATGACATATAGTCCTCAACTGCTTTGTACCGTTTAGAATCATAACCAGCTAGTCGATACGACATTTTAAACCTTGCCACAAAGTATAATGATGGCACATTGAATATGCAGGCTTTCTTACTAATTGAAGTACTAACGAGACAAGACTTGAGAAAGACAGAAGAGCTTTTAAGATGCATGCACCAACAGAAAAATTGCTCTAGATAGAAATGAATGGCAAAACATCTATGCAACCCACCACATAATGTTTGAAGATTCAAATAGGATTTGATAATGATGATGAAAAGGTATTTTGGAGCATGAGACCAATGCAGGTTTTCCTTTCCACAGGGAGGGTTGGTGTAGCCAATTCAACCTTCCATATGAATTGACCATGTAAATGGTGCCAATTTCATGCCTAAAACCTGCATCTTACTACTAACGTAACTTTCTTTGAGGGAAAATATGTGAACTAATTAAACAATGGAATTTAACAAAAGAAAAAACAGATTTCACTCTTGTGATAAAATAAAAATTTCATAAGGCGAAGATTTTGACATCCTTGGCAATAGAATCTGTGTGGTTGTATTTACATAGATTCAGTTAGATAATTCTTTTCAATGCCCTTATGTAAAATAGATTGAAATCTTAGTAGTCAAAAAAGGTAAAAATTTCTAGAACTATGGATGAAAATAAGAAATCAAATTTCTAAGTGAAGAAAGAAAATGACTGAAAAGAGCAGACAAATTGCATAAAACAATAAGGACCTGATACTGTATCTGAGGAACCATCAAGGGACTTCACAATTCCAGTGAGTATAAGAGGGCCCATTAGCTTCAACTGATCCATGATTGCCTGCGTAGATAAGACAAATGACATGATTATTATGATTCTAGAAAAATAAGGAATACAAGATCATTCCATATATATATGATCCATTTGCAATTTGCATATGAAGTATTTCAGTGCAAGCGTATAAAGAAGGCAGCTGTTTCCCAAATGCGAATACATGAAGAAAGCACTTTCCTAACATTTTCTAGTGTAATACTAAACCACCAATACATATAATTGTGTAAGGATATATTATTTGTTCAAGTAAAAAGTTGGCCATCTCAAAATTCATACTCTTAAACAGCATCCCAGGATCTTTCTGGATTTTGTATTTTTTTTAGGTAGGTAAGTCCTTCCATGACCTCCTAAACCTAATCATTTATTCCTAATTTTCATACTAAATAAAATTTAGCTTATAAATAAATATGTATCGATAATAAACACAAAACACAAGTAGAAACAGAATCCCAAATCTTCACATAAAGTTCTTACATGTTTAAACACCCACATAGTGAATTCCACAAAAAAAAAAAAAAAACAACAAGAAGCAAAAAAGTAACAAATCACTCCCTAATTACATTTCCCCATTTAAGCATAAAGTCTTCAAAAAAGAAGCCCCTAAACTCCTTGAATTGCTTGCACCAAAAGAATGGTAATCCAACAATAATCAGTTAAGAAAAGACCTTTACGCCTAAGGAGATATAGGGAGTTTGTTCAAAGCTGCCAACCATAAGAAGAAAGAAACTTTGGATGGGGCCTTAGAAGGCCATATAATGGAAGAAGGAAAACACACCTCAAGGTGCAAGTAGAGAGAGCTAACATAGAAGCACCCATCTGAGAAATTAAAAAAATGACCCACTTTACGAATATAATTGAGAATCCCTTGATCTCTAAGCTTGTTACTGTATTGATTGACGAAAAACTGGTGACAACTTACAACATTAATTTAAAACTAGGCTTCTTTTAATGGGGAAACAAGGCAATAAATGGGAAAAAAAACTTACCATCCATGAAAAAATTCTCCATCAGAAGATATATAAGCTTCTGTTATAATAAGGTTTAGATCAGTAAGAATTTCTACAACTTCAAGAAGTATTCCATACTTGTTTGTACTATCCACCTTCATCACAAAGTAAATAAAAATATCAAACAAATCAAAAACAAAGGTTAACTGTCCAAGCCCATAAAAATGGAAAGAAAACAAGACTTACTCTTATAACTATAGCAGTCTTACAAGCTTCATTATCCATTTCAACCCTATAAAGGTTTAAAAAAAAAATTTGAATAAAAAAACAGAGTTGAAAAACAGTGGAATATCATGAGTTAGGTTTAAAGTGACTTTCCGATACATTAGAGAACCCGAGAGCCAAATTTTATGAACAATCAAAAGTCTCTATAATGCTTTCATTACCTCAACTAATGGAAAATAAAACCATATTACCTGATTATTAACAATCAAAAGTCACTCTTTAATACTTTCATTACCTCTATTTATAAGAAAATAAAACCTTATGACCATAAGGTAATGAATAAGTAACAAATCCCAACAATCTATCTAACAATGATCAAACTACCTCCTACATCTTGTCACTGTCATTGAGCTGAATTTTCTAATCAATTTTGAGTCTTAAAACATCAAATTTTCGATTGAAGTCTCGAAATAGTTCTACTTGTCAAGGTAAGCTTCCAACAAATATGATGACTTCTTAGTCAAACATCTATGTACGTAAAAATGTCTTGCCATTTGAAAAGTGATTGACCAATCGCACAAAACCTTCAAGCGCACCCTATGTAATATTCACACATATTAGTTGTATTTTATTTTAAATAGGAGTTTACAAGTGTGGCCACTCCACAAATCTTGATGATGAGTTGGAAGACAAAAACATGGATGCTCTTATGTGAAGTATGTTGCTATAGGTTTGTCAAATCCTAATGATATCCATATGCAAATTAAAATATGTAAAACATCACATAAATGATCTATTTTTATCTAAAATATTAGCTAGAGAAATGCAATTAATTTCTAGAAAATCAATAAATCTGAGAGCAATGTTAAAACAATGAATATATATATATATATATATATGTGTGTGTGTGTGTGTGTGTGTGTGTGTGTGTGTGGTGTGTGTGTGTGTGTGTGGTGTGTGTGTGTGTGTGTGTGTGTGTGAAAATTAAATAACGAATCAAACAACCCTACAACATCCAATTCCGAATCATCGACTGGTCACCAAAACATTTAGATCAAGCATCGAAACAAAATCTCAAGTTCAAAAAAATTTATGAAACAACTTACTTGATCTCCAAAGCTTATAATGTTTAATAAAACCCTATAACATGATAACGAAGTAATCGAATCAATCTCTTTTAGAGATTAAGAACACCAACAGACTATCAAAATCTCGCAGATTTCAAAAAACTCTGAAACAGATCGAGAGGAGAAAAAATAGTGTTGATGTTCATGTATCTCGCTTTTGTAAATTAAATTAAAATGACATGAAATCGTAATCGATGGGGAAAAAATTGAATAACAAAATTACCTTTCAATTAGAAGGTAAATACATTTGGGAAATAAAAAACCAAAATTAATGCATTTTCTGGGATTACAAATCCTATATCTCATCGTCAACAACCTGAATAGGGTTATGGATCTATAAACCTGAGAGAGAGAGAGAGAGAGAGAGAGAGAGAGAGAGAGAGAGAGAGAGAGAGAGAGAGAGAGAGAAACTCACCTTAAAACACAATAGAGAACTTCTTCTTCACTCCATCATTTCTAATGTTGAGAGATTGAGCGATAAGATAGAGAAATATTAAGTGACCAAATAGAGGGAGAGATGAGATCGAGGAAGACAGGGAGGGAGAGGGATAGAGAGAGAGAGATTGAGACAGTCGAGAGAGATCAGAGAAAGAGAGACACAAAGAGTGATCTTTGGTTTTGTTCTTGATTTGCAGAGAGAGAACTTGGGGAAAGACGAAAGGAGAGAGATTTCGTTGAAGGCTTTGTTAGGGTTTAAGCTTAGAACAAGTTGAGACGACAAGTTCAGCAATTGTGGACACGAATTCGTGGTTTATTGGCCGCGGAATTTGAGTAATAAAATTTGACAGGCCAGGCCCAACAATTATTTTCGCTAAAATTTGGGATTTTCACGTAGTGAATGATCTTGGCAATTGTTCATGGTGCCATCACCGAATCTAAGTCTTTTTTTTTTCCTTCCCCACTATTATTTTAGTTTTCTTCAATAAAGATCACACATTTCTTTATATCCTTAAAAATGTCCCTAATACACACAATATGCCTTATGATCGGTCTCTATTTTCTTTCATTTAAAATCTCTCTAATGGTAGTTATTTTCAAGCCATACAATCCTAATTCGCATGCTTTTGGGAGAAAATATGAAGAAATTGGTCTAGTGAGCTACTGGCTATGACAAACTCAAGAATGAGCGGGATGCAACATTGATAGACTTCATAGACAGATGATAATTACCATCAAGCACAATTGATTGTTTGCAATTATCCATCAACTTCTTCACGAGATCAAGATCAATTATTCAATGCAACCAATTTCGTGTTCATTACCATTAGTTTGGTCGGCCATTGTATGGTGTTGAGAAGCTTCTCACTTATTCTTTCTATTTCTTCGACAAGTTTTCTCGATCTCAAAATCCAAAGGAACAAGCTCTGAATTCCCTGTACTACGCATACACTAGCCAAACACCTACAAAATAAAAAAAAGTTTGGTCTAAAATCAAATATGATTGAATTAATATTAACAAAAAGATTAATAAATTAGTCCCCGGCAGCGGCGCCAAAAACTTGTTGTCTAAATTTACGCACGCAAGTATACGTATCGAAACAAGTAATAAAGTGATAAGAAAGTATCGTTCCCACGGAGACTAAATACCAATCTATTATTAGTTACCAATTTATCTCAATCTAATTTTATCCAAACAAAAGTAAAAATAAGATTTAAGACTAAACAAGAAAAGTAACGGAGAAAATAAATTTGTAAATTAAAATCAATGAGTGATGAAATCTAGGTTTATAATTTCCTCCAAACAATCCACTTAATTAGATTATCTTCCCTTCTATGATAAATTAATCCACTATAATTGTCACCCAAGAACATTAAATTCTCTACAAGCCTCTGTCGATAGTCATGTAAAAATACCCTTCTAAACTAACTCCCTATATGTCTATAAGAATTAAATCAAGAAGAATTCATTAAGAATAAGCTCTCATAAGGGATGCACATGCAACTTGAGTATATGTCTATCTCAAATTAGCATATGTTACTCTATCTAGGTCATGAACACAAAATAACTCTGTCGATATTATTAAGGTTCACCGAATCAATTCAATCAATGGCCAGTTAATTAAATCGCATTAAACATAGGATATAATAAACAATCACATGTGGAATCAGAGAAGAAATAAATAAAACTAATCAAATATCATGAATGAGTTCCATTATAATCCTAGAATAGAAATTAGTTCATCCTTGAAAATAAAACAAAATCACAAAAGTATTCAGCCATTCTTAGAGATTACAAATATCAAGAGAAGAGATAAAGTTTAGAAAGATAAAACTCAAAAGTCGAATCTCCAGCTCTCGTCCTCCTTCTCGATCTTGTGCCTCCAAGAAAAACCCCAAAACTTCTCTCCCCAAATAAGGGTTAAACTTTCCTATTTATAGATATGGAATCATTAGGGTTTAAGAGTCCCAAAATCCGTCTCTAATTCGGTCACCACAAATTAACGTGTAAAGCTGAAAACGTAAGCAGGCCATGGCCTCCCAATATATCATGCCGCGACTTGTATTTCTATATTTCTGTTATGCCATTCTTGAATTCCCGCCGCGACCTCGTTTTCTATCAAGCTGCGGCTTGAAGACTTTTTAGCTTGTATGCTTAGCTTCCTTCTTCCGAGAGTGAACCAATTTGGAGTTAGAATTTCTCCTAAACGTATGCACCTATCCCAATGTTCCATATTGTTCCTAATATGTAAAATAAGCATAAAAATCAAATAAAAACATATAAACACATAAAAAGTATAAAACTAACTAAACTTAAATAAAAACAACTAAAAGACTCTAAAATTAACAAAATATTATATTTAAAAGTGGTTAATTCGTAGGTATAAAACTTACTCATCAAGCGGGATACAACATTGATAGACTTCATAGACAGATGATAATTACCATCAAGCACAATTGATTGTTTGCGATTATCCATCAACTTCTTCATGAGATCAAGATCAGTTATTCAATGCAACCAATTTCATGTTCCTTCTTCAAAGACAATACAATTGCGAAATGCATTGTATTACGATCCATGAGATACAATGGAATCATTAGTAATGTATCTCATTACAAGAGGAGGGTTGTGATGGAGACTAATATATTTAGTAGTATTAGTTAGGATTTTATATTTTAGGAATTATAGATGATAAGTATCTTTATATTAGGATACTTTCTATATCTTGGTTGATGTAATAGCTATAAATACCATATTCACTTTGTGAAAACTGACAAATTCGACCAGCCAAGGCCCAAGAATTGTATAAACCAAATTTGAACAGCCTAGGGCTGCTGAAATTTTTATGTTCCTCAAATTTGATGGCTTAGAGCCGTTGAATTTCTCACATCCTCAATTAATTTGATGGTTTTAGTATGTTGAAAAAAAATCAACAATGAAAATTTTGATGCTTTACTCCATCAAGTTTAATAAAATTCAATGGCCTTGGGCCGTCAATATGGGTTCTTTTCATTTTGTGATCAGGGTTCCTTTTATGATCATCCAAAGAATTTATCAATTAATCATTTTCTACACTAAATAGCATTGCTATATTAGCGGACTCGCCTTACGTAAGTGAGCTTGCTTTAATGGTTCAATGAAGATAGGGTGGAAATATCTTATCATGGTCAGCCAATTTCAATTTGTGGCGAGAAGCAAACCATGCAGCTGTTTGCATAGCCAAGA